>NC_056440.1:21178283-21500783 GCF_018296145.1 Oncorhynchus tshawytscha
TGTCCACCCCTCTGTGTGTATGTGTGTGTGTCCACCCCTCTGTGTGTATGTGTGTGTGTCCACCCCTCTGTGTGTGTGTGTGTCTCCACCCCTCTGTGTGTATGTGTGTGTCTCCACCCCTCTGTGTGTATGTGTGTGTCTCCACCCCTCTGTGTGTATGTGTGTGTCTCCACCCCTCTGTGTGTATGTGTGTGTCTCCACCCCTCTGTGTGTATGTGTGTGTGTCCACCCCTCTGTGTGTGTGTCCACTCCTCTGTGTGTGTGTGTGTGTGTCCACTCCTCTGTGTGTGTGTGTCCACTCCTCTGTGTGTGTGTGTCCACCCCTCTGTGTGTGTGTGTCCCCCCACCCCTCTGTGTGTGTGTGTGTGTCCACCCCTCTGTGTGTGTGTGTGTCCACCCCTCTGTGTGTGTGTGTGTGTCCACCCCTCTGTGTGTATGTGTGTCTCCACCCCTCTGTGTGTGTGTGTGTGTGTCCACCCCTCTGTGTGTGTGTGTGTGTGTGTGTGTGTGTCCACTCCTCTGTGTGTGTGTGTCCACTCCTCTGTGTGTGTGTGTCCACCCCTCTGTGTGTGTGTGTGTGTGTCCACCCCTCTGTGTGTGTGTGTGTGTGTCCACCCCTCTGTGTGTGTGTGTCCACCCCTCTGTGTGTGTGTGTGTCCACCCCTCTGTGTGTGTGTGTGTGTCCACCCCTCTGTGTGTGTGTGTGTGTCCACCCCTCTGTGTGTGCGTGTGTCCACCCCTCTGTGTGTGCGTGTGTCCACCCCTCTGTGTGTGCGTGTGTCCACCCCTCTGTGTGTGCGTGTGTCCACCCCTCTGTGTGTGCGTGTGTCCACCCCTCTGTGTGTGCGTGTGTCCACCCCTCTGTGTGTGTGTGTCCACCCCTCTGTGTGTGTGTGTCCACCCCTCTGTGTGTGCGTGTGTCCACCCCTCTGTGTGTGCGTGTGTCCACCCCTCTGTGTGTGCGTGTGTCCACCCCTCTGTGTGTGTGTGTGTGTGGGTGTCCACCCCTCTGTGTGTGTGTGTGTCCACCCCTCTGTGTGTGTGCCCACCCCTCTGTGTGTGTGCCCACCCCTCTGTGTGTGCGTGTGTCCACCCCTCTTCCTGTGTGTGTGTGTCCACCCCTCTTCCTGTGTGTGTGTGTCCACCCCTCTTCCTGTGTGTGTGTGTGTGTGTGTGTCCACCCCTCTTCCTGTGTGTGTGTCCACCCCTCTCCTGTGTGTGTGTATGTGTGTGTCCACCCCTCTTCCTGTGTGTGTGTGTCCACCCCTCTTCCTGTGTGTGTGTCCACCCCTCTTCCTGTGTGTGTGTGTGTGTGTCCACCCCTCTTCCTGTGTGTGTGTGTCCACCCCTCTTCCTGTGTGTGTGTGTCCACCCCTCTTCCTGTGTGTGTGTGTGTCGACCCCTCTCCCTGTGTGTGTGTGTCCACCCCTCTTCCTGTGTGTGTGTGTGTCCACCCCTCTTCCTGTGTGTGTGTGTGTGCCACCCCTCTTCCTGTGTGTGTGTGTGTCCACCCCTCTTCCTGTGTGTGTGTGTGTATGTGTGTGTGTGTGTCCACCCCTCTTCCTGTGTGTGTGTGTGTGTGTCCACCCCTCTTCCTGTGTGTGTGTGTGTGTGTCCACCCCTCTTCCTGTGTGTGTGTGTGTGTGTGTCCACCCCTCTTCCTGTGTGTGTGTGTGTGTCCACCCCTCTTCCTGTGTGTGTGTGTGTGTGTGTGTCCACCCCTCTTCCTGTGTGTGTGTGTGTGTGTGTGTCCACCCTCTTCCTGTGTGTGTGTGTGTCCACCCCTCTTCCTGTGTGTGTGTGTGTGTGTGTCCACCCCTCTTCCTGTGTGTGTGTGTGTCCACCCCTCTTCCTGTGTGTGTGTGTGTCCACCCCTCTTCCTGTGTGTGTGTGTATGTGTGTGTGTGTGTCCACCCCTCTTCCTGTGTGTGTGTGTGTGTGTCCACCCCTCTTCCTGTGTGTGTGTGTGTGTGTGTCCACCCCTCTTCCTGTGTGTGTGTGTGTGTGTCCACCCCTCTTCCTGTGTGTGTGTGTGTGTCCGTCCACCCCTCTTCCTGTGTGTGTGTCCGTCCACCCCTCTTCCTGTGTGTGTGTCCGTCCACCCCTCTTCCTGTGTGTGTGTCCGTCCACCCCTCTTCCTGTGTGTGTGTCCGTCCACCCCTCTTCCTGTGTGTGTGTCCGTCCACCCCTCTTCCTGTGTGTGTGTCCGTCCACCCCTCTTCCCCCTCTTCCTGTGTGTGTGTGTGTGTGTCCACCCCTCTTCCTGTGTGTGTGTGTCCACCCCTCTTCCTGTGTGTGTGTGTGTGTGTGTCCGTCCACCCCTCTTCCTGTGTGTCCGTCCACCCTTCTTCCTGTGTGTGTCCGTCCACCCCTCTTCCTGTGTGTGTGTCCTGTGTGTGTCCACCCCTCTTCCTGTGTGTGTGTCCACCCCTCTTCCTGTGTGTGTGTGTCCACCCCTCTTCCTGTGTGTGTCCACCCCTCTTCCTGTGTGTGTCCACCCCTCTTCCTGTGTGTGTCCACCCCTCTTCCTGTGTGTCCACCCCTCTTCCTGTGTGTGTGTCCACCCCTCTTCCTGTGTGTGTGTCCACCCCTCTTCCTGTGTGTGTGTCCACCCCTCTTCCTGTGTGTGTGTCCACCCCTCTTCCTGTGTGTGTGTCCACCCCTCTTCCTGTGTGTGTGTCCACCCCTCTTCCTGTGTGTGTGTCCACCCCTCTTCCTGTGTGTGTGTCCACCCCCTTCCTTCCTTGTGTGTGTGTCCACCCCTCTTCCTGTGTGTCCACCCCTTCTTCCTGTGTGTGTCCACCCCTCTTCCTGTGTGTGTGTCCACCCCTCTTCCTGTGTGTGTGTCCACCCCTCTTCCTGTGTGTGTGTCCACCCCTCTTCCTGTGTGTGTGTCCACCCCTCTTCCTGTGTGTGTGTCCACCCCTCTTCCTGTGTGTGTGTCCACCCCTCTTCCTGTGTGTGTGTCCACCCCTCTTCCTGTGTGTGTGTCCACCCCTCTTCCTGTGTGTGTGTCCACCCCTCTTCCTGTGTGTGTGTCCACCCCTCTTCCTGTGTGTGTGTCCACCCCTCTTCCTGTGTGTGTGTCCACCCCTCTTCCTGTGTGTGTGTCCACCCCTCTTCCTGTGTGTGTGTCCACCCCTCTTCCTGTGTGTGTGTCCACCCCTCTTCCTGTGTGTGTGTCCACCCCTCTTCCTGTGTGTGTGTCCACCCCTCTTCCTGTGTGTGTCCACCCCTCTTCCTGTGTGTGTGTCCACCCCTCTTCCTGTGTGTGTGTCCACCCCTCTTCCTGTGTGTGTGTCCACCCCTCTTCCTGTGTGTGTGTCCACCCCTCTTCCTGTGTGTGTGTCCACCCCTCTTCCTGTGTGTGTGTCCACCCCTCTTCCTGTGTGTGTGTCCACCCCTCTTCCTGTGTGTGTGTGTGTGTGTGTCCACCCCTCTTCCTGTGTGTGTGTGTGTCCACCCCTTCCTTCCTGTGTGTCCACCCCTCTTCCTGTGTGTGTGTGTCCACCCCTCTTCCTGTGTGTGTGTGTCCACCCCTCTTCCTGTGTGTGTGTGTGTG
The DNA here is from genome assembly GCF_018296145.1 of Oncorhynchus tshawytscha. Classification (NCBI taxonomy): domain Eukaryota; kingdom Metazoa; phylum Chordata; class Actinopteri; order Salmoniformes; family Salmonidae; genus Oncorhynchus; species Oncorhynchus tshawytscha. Next base: position 21,181,846 of record NC_056440.1, read on the forward strand.
TCCACCCCTTCCTTCCTGTGTGTGTGTGTGTCCACCCCTCTTCCTGTGTGTGTGTGTGTGTGTGTCCACCCCTCTTGTGTGTGTGTGTGTGTCCACCCCTCTTCCTGTGTGTGTGTGTCCACCCCTCTTCCTGTGTGTGTGTGTGTGTCCACCCCTCTTCCTGTGTTGTGTGTGTGTGTGTCCACCCCTCTTCCTGTGTGTGTGTGTGTGTGTCCACCCCTCTTCCTGTGTGTGTGTGTGTCCACCCCTCTTCCCTGTGTGTGTGTGTGTGTCCACCCCTCTTCCTGTGTGTGTGTGTGTGTGTCCACCCCTCTTCCTGTGTGTGTGTGTGTGTGTCCACCCCTCTTCCTGTGTGTGTGTGTGTGTCCACCCCCTTCCTTCCTTGTGTGTGTGTGTGTGTGTCCACCCCTCTTCCTGTGTGTGTGTGTGTGTCCACCCCTCTTCCTGTGTGTGTGTGTGTGTGTCCACCCCTCTTCCTGTGTGTGTGTGTGTGTCCACCCCCCCTCTTCCTGTGTGTGTGTGTGTGTGTCCACCCCTCTTCCTGTGTGTGTGTGTGTGTGTCCACCCCTCTTCCTGTGTGTGTGTGTGTGTGTGTCCACCCCTCTTCCTGTGTGTGTGTGTGTGTGTCCACCCCTCTTCCTGTGTGTGTGTGTGTGTGTGTGTCCACCCCTCTTCCTGTGTGTGTGTGTCCACCCCTCTTCCTGTGTGTGTGTGTGTGTGTGTGTCCACCCCTCTTCCTTCCTGTGTGTGTGTGTGTGTGTGTCCACCCCTCTTCCTGTGTGTGTGTGTGTGTGTGTCACCCCTCTTCCTGTGTGTGTGTGTGTGTGTCCACCCCTCCCCACCCCTCTTCCTGTGTGTGTGTGTGTGTGTCCACCCCTCTTCCTGTGTGTGTGTGTGTGTGTGTGTGTCCACCCCTCTTCCTTCCTGTGTGTGTGTGTGTGTCCACCCCTCTTCCTGTGTGTGTGTGTGTGTGTCCACCCCTCTTCCTGTGTGTGTGTGTGTGTGTGTCCACCCCTCTTCCTGTGTGTGTGTGTGTGTGTGTGTGTGTGTGTCCACCCCTCTTCCTGTGTGTGTGTGTGTGTGTGTGTCCACCCCTCTTCCTGTGTGTGTGTGTGTCCACCCCTCTTCCTGTGTGTGTGTCCACCCCTCTTCCTGTGTGTGTGTGTGTCCACCCCTCTTCCTGTGTGTGTGTGTGTGTGTCCACCCCTCTTCCTGTGTGTGTGTGTGTCCACCCCTCTTCCTGTGTGTGTGTGTGTGTGTGTCCACCCCTCTTCCTGTGTGTGTGTGTGTCCACCCCTCTTCCTGTGTGTGTGTGTGTCCACCCCTCTTCCTGTGTGTGTGTGTGTGTGTCCACCCCTCTTCCTGTGTGTGTGTGTGTGTGTCCACCCCTCTTCCTGTGTGTGTGTGTGTGTCCACCCCTCTTCCTGTGTGTGTGTGTGTGTCCACCCCTCTTCCTGTGTGTGTGTGTGTGTGTGTCCACCCCTCTTCCTGTGTGTGTGTGTGTGTGTGTCCACCCCTCTTCCTGTGTGTGTGTGTGTGTCCACCCCTCTTCCTGTGTGTGTGTGTGTGTGTCCACCCCTTCCTGTGTGTGTGTGTCCACCCCTCTTCCTGTGTGTGTGTGTGTGTCCACCCTCTTCCTGTGTGTGTGTGTGTGTGTCCACCCCTCTTCCTGTGTGTGTGTGTGTGTCCACCCCTCTTCCTGTGTGTGTGTGTGTGTCCACCCCTCTTCCTGTGTGTGTGTGTGTGTGTGTGTCCACCCCTCTTCCTGTGTGTGTGTGTGTGTGTCCACCCCTCTTCCTGTGTGTGTGTGTGTGTGTGTGTCCACCCCTCTTCCTGTGTGTGTGTGTGTCCACCCCTCTTCCTGTGTGTGTGTGTGTGTGTGTCCACCCCTCTTCCTGTGTGTGTGTGTCCACCCCTCTTCCTGTGTGTGTGTGTGTCCACCCCTCTTCCTGTGTGTGTGTGTGTGTCCACCCCTCTTCCTGTGTGTGTGTGTGTCCACCCCTCTTCCTGTGTGTGTGTGTCCACCCCTCTTCCTGTGTGTGTGTGTGTGTGTCCACCCCTCTTCCTGTGTGTGTGTGTGTCCACCCCTCTTCCTGTGTGTGTGTGTCCACCCCTCTTCCTGTGTGTGTGTGTGTGTCCACCCCTCTTCCTGTGTGTGTCCACCCCTCTTCCTGTGTGTGTGTGTGTCCACCCCTCTTCCTGTGTGTGTGTGTGTGTCCACCCCTCTTCCTGTGTGTGTGTGTGTCCACCCCTCTTCCTGTGTGTGTGTGTGTGTGTGTGTCCACCCCTCTTCCTGTGTGTGTGTGTGTGTCCACCCCTCTTCCTGTGTGTGTGTGTGTCCACCCCTCTTCCTGTGTGTGTGTGTGTGTGTCCACCCCTCTTCCTGTGTGTGTGTGTGTCCACCCCTCTTCCTGTGTGTGTGTGTGTCCACCCCTCTTCCTGTGTGTGTGTGTGTCCACCCCTCTTCCTGTGTGTGTGTGTGTGTGTCCACCCCTCTTCCTGTGTGTGTGTGTCCACCCCTCTTCCTGTGTGTGTGTGTGTCCACCCCTCTTCCTTGTGTGTGTGTGTCCACCCCTCTTCCTGTGTGTGTGTCCACCCCTCTTGTGTGTGTGTGTCCACCCCTCTTCCTGTGTGTGTGTGTGTCCACCCTCTTCCTGTGTGTGTGTGTGTGTGTCCACCCCTCTTCCTGTGTGTGTCCACCCCTCTTGTGTGTGTGTCCACCCCTCTTCCTGTGTGTGTGTCCACCCCTCTTCCTGTGTGTGTGTGTGTGTCCACCCCTCTTCCTGTGTGTGTCCACCCCTCTTCCTGTGTGTGTCCACCCCTCTTCCTGTGTGTGTCCACCCCTCTTCCTGTGTGTGTCCACCCCTCTTCCTGTGTGTGTCCACCCCTCTTCCTGTGTGTGTCCACCCCTCTTCCTGTGTGTGTCCACCCCTCTTCCTGTGTGTGTGTCCACCCCTCTTCCTGTGTGTGTGTGTGTCCACCCCTCTTCCTGTGTGTGTCCACCCCTCTTCCTGTGTGTGTCCACCCCTCTTCCTGTGTGTGTCCACCCCCCTCTTCCTGTGTGTGTCCACCCCTCTTCCTGTGTGTGTCCACCCCTCTTCCTGTGTGTGTCCACCCCTCTTCCTGTGTGTGTCCACCCCTCTTCCTGTGTGTGTCCACCCCTCTTCCTGTGTGTGTCCACCCCTCTTCCTGTGTGTGTCCACCCCTCTTCCTGTGTGTGTCCACCCCTCTTCCTGTGTGTGTCCACCCCTCTTCCTGTGTGTGTCCACCCCTCTTCCTGTGTGTGTCCACCCCTCTTCCTGTGTGTGTGTCCACCCCTCTTCCTGTGTGTGTCCACCCCTCTTCCTGTGTGTCCACCCCTCTTCCTGTGTGTGTCCACCCCTCTTCCTGTGTGTGTCCACCCCTCTTCCTGTGTGTGTGTGTGTCCACCCCTCTTCCTGTGTGTGTGTGTGTCCACCCCTCTTCCTGTGTGTGTCCACCCCTCTTCCTGTGTGTGTGTGTGTGTGTGTGTCCACCCCTCTTCCTTCCTGTGTGTGTGTGTGTGTGTCCACCCCTCTTCCTGTGTGTGTGTGTGTGTGTCCACCCCTCTTCCTGTGTGTGTGTGTGTGTGTCCACCCCTCTTCCTGTGTGTGTGTGTGTGTGTCCACCCCTCTTCCTGTGTGTGTGTGTGTCCACCCCTCTTCCTGTGTGTGTGTGTGTGTGTGTCCACCCTCTTCCTCCTGTGTGTGTGTGTGTCCACCCCTCCCTGTGTGTGTGTCCACCCCTCTTCCTGTGTGTGTGTCCACCCCTCTCCTGTGTGTGTGTCCACCCCTCTTCCTGTGTGTGTGTGTCCACCCCTCTTCCTGTGTGTGTGTGTGTGTGTGTGTCCACCCCTCTCCTGTGTGTGTGTGTGTGTGTCCACCCCTCTCCCTGTGTGTGTGTGTGTGTGTCCACCCCTCTCCTGTGTGTGTGTCCACCCCTCTCCCTGTGTGTGTGTCCACCCCTCTCCTGTGTGTGTGTCCACCCCTCTCCCTGTGTGTGTGTCCACCCCTCTCCCTGTGGGTGTGTCCACCCCTCTCCCTGTGTGTGTGGGTGTGTCCACCCCCTCTCCCTGTGTGTGTGTGTGTCCACCCCTCTCCCTGTGTGTGTGTGTGTGTGTGTGTGTCCACCCCTCTCCCTGTGTGTGTGTGTGTGTGTGTCCACCCCTCTCCTGTGTCCACCCCTCTCCTGTGTGTGTGTGTGTGTGTCCACCCCTCTCCCTGTGTGTGTGTGTGTCCACCCCTCTCCCTGTGTGTGTGTGTGTCCACCCCTCTCCCTGTGTGTGTGTGTGTCCACCCCTCTCCCTGTGTGTGTGTGTGTCCACCCCTCTCCCGGTGTGTGTGTGTGTCCACCCCTCTCCCGGTGTGTGTGTGTGTCCACCCCTCTCCCTGTGTGTGTGTGTGTGTGTCCACCCCTCTCCCTGTGTGTGTGTGTGTGTCCACCCCTCTCCCTGTGTGTGTGTGTGTGTCCACCCCTCTCCCTGTGTGTGTGTGTGTGTGTGTGTGTGTGTGTCCACCCCTCTCCCTGTGTGTGTGTGTGTGTGTGTCCACCCCTCTCCCTGTGTGTGTGTCCACCCCTCTCCCTGTGGGTGTGTCCACCCCTCTCCCTGTGGGTGTGTGTCCACCCCTCTCCCTGTGTGTGTGTGGGTGTGTCCACCCCTCTCCCTGTGTGTGTGTGTGTGTGTCCACCCCTCTCCCTGTGTGTGTGTGTGTGTGTGTCCACCCCTCTCCCTGTGTGTGTGTGTCCACCCCTCTCCCTGTGTGTGTGTGTGTGTGTGTCCACCCCTCTCCCTGTGTGTGTGTGTGTGTGTCCACCCCTCTCCCTGTGTGTGTGTGTGTGTCCACCCCTCTGTGTGTGTGTGTGTCCACCCCTCTCCCTGTGTGTGTGTGTGTGTGTCCACCCCTCTCCCTGTGTGTGTGTGTGTGTGTGTGTGTCCACCCCTCTCCCTGTGTGTGTGTGTCCGTCCACCCCTCTCCCTGTGTGTGTGTGTCCGTGTCCACCCCTCTCCCTGTGTGTGTGTGTCCGTGTCCACCCCTCTCCCTGTGTGTCCACCCCTCTCCCTGTGTGTGTGTGTGTCCACCCCTCTCCCTGTGTGTGTGTGTGTCCACCCCTCTCCCTGTGTGTGTGTGTGTCCACCCCTCTCCCTGTGTGTGTGTGTCCACCCCTCTCCCTGTGTGTGTGTGTGTGTGTGTCCACCCCTCTCCCTGTGTGTGTGTGTGTGTGTGTGTGTCCACCCCTCTCCCTGTGTGTGTGTCCACCCCTCTCTGTGTGTGTGTGTGTGTGTCCACCCCTCTCCCTGTGTGTGTGTGTGTGTGTCCACCCCTCTCCCTGTGTGTGTGTGTGTGTGTGTGTCCACCCCTCTCCCTGTGTGTGTGTGCGTGTCCACCCCTCTCCCTGTGTGTGTGTGTCCGTGTCCACCCCTCTCCCTGTGTGTGTGTGTCCACCCCCTCCCTGTGTGTGTGTGTGTCCACCCCTCTCCCTGTGTGTGTGTGTGTCCACCCCTCTCCCTGTGTGTGTGTGTCCACCCCTCTGTGTGTGTGTGTGTGTGTCCACCCCTCTCTGTGTGTGTGTGTGTCCACCCCTCTCCGTGTGTGTGTGTGTGTGTCCACCCCTCTCCGTGTGTGTGTGTGTGTGTGTGTGTGTGTGTGTGTCCACCCCTCTGTGTGTGTGTGTGTGTGTGTGTGTGTGTCCACCCCTCTGTGTGTGTCCACCCTCTGTGGACACAGGGAGAGCCCTGTGTGTGTGTGTGTTTCCCCACCCTTCTCCGTGTGTGTGTGTGTGTGTGTCCACCCCTCTTCCCTATGTGTGTGTGTGTGTGTGTGTGTGTGTGTGTGTGTCCCCACCCCTCTCTCTCCCTCCCTCCCACAGCCCTGCAGCTGGTCACCAGTCTCTCGTCCTGGCATGATACTCACTGGGCCCCACGTGACTTTTCCCTGACCACCTCTTTTCCCTCTCTTTCTCCTCCTGCTGCAGGCCTGAGACAGAGGGCTGTAGAGCAGCACCCACCCCTGGCAGCTGCCCACAGAGAACTAAGCCCACTGCTTATAGGGCACTCCGCTGACCCTGCTTACTCCTGGAGTACACCACCACTACACGCTGACCCGGGCCCTGAAAGAGACAGTGAAAGCCGGACCCACTGACTGCCACAGCGATGCTACGCTGGTCGTCTCCCCCATGGTGCTTCTCTGACCTGTGGACGGACCTGTTCTACCTAGGGTTTCTCTTTCACAGCTCTCCGTCTGTCTGTCTGCCAGTCAAGGGCCAATTTGGCTACAACATGTTGCTTTAAGTCGGTCATGTAAATCACACAAAAACACACAACAGAGCTCAGAACTCTTTATCAGCTACATCCCCTGCTTATAGTCACAAGCTAATCTATGAAATGTATTAAACCATTTAAATGCTCTAAACATACTTTTTTTTTTACAAGGAACACGTGTACACCTAAGTTAAATGTAGGCGGACGCAAACATTTAAGAACATAATTAAAATGTTGAGATATTAAAGCTAGAATCTTTCCATTTTTCTAGGCGCACTGCCCACAAATGTCAAGTCACACACGAAAATATTTAGGTGCATATGTGAGTAAAATGGTTGCACTGTAAGTCCCCGCATTTGACACCACTCACTCCAACAAAGACATTATCAATCAAACCACACTGTGCAAACAGTGTGATCACTCAATTTGGAAGTTAATGCCCTGGAAGGAGTTAGAGGGGTGTTGTTTGTGTACTGTGCACAGACTGGTTAAAAATGAAAACCAGTTCAAGGTTTGACATTGTGGCTTGCCAAACTCTACTGCATGGCTGCCCGACCTGGCTACTAATTGCATGAGATAAAGTTACATTTTTGGCATTACATCTTCCCTGGCAGCCCTACAACCACATGGGAAACCACTTTATAAAATATCATTCTAGCTCTGCTAAGATTGATTGTGTGCTGCCTTCAGCCTTCATTGTTTGTTTACTTCTACATGATCGTCACTAGACTTCAACCATCTCCCTGACCACCTTCCTCTGATCAAGCCATGGACTGTCCCTCTGTCATAGAGGATGCATGCTCTCAGACTTGACCTCTATTGGGTGACCTAACTAAGGCTCGGCTACTCATGATGTATCACTTGTTTGTTTATTGCTTTTGAAGCGCTTTGAGATTTTTATAAAAAGCGCTATAGAAATGTAATTAATTATCACTTATTCTCTGTAGGTTTACAGAGACATTACATTGTGTTTATATTTGAGAAAGTGAATGTAGGTGCATGGCTTACCTTGTCCTTTTCGTGTGGCAGCAGGCGGACAGGTGGGAGGGAGTCCAGCGCCACGGTGCCTGTCCCATCCAACTGGGAGCTACGGCTGATGAGGTGGAACAGCGGCCCATTCTTGGCCACCCTGCCGTGGGCACACGCCCGCTTCAGTGCCACTCTCAGCTGCTGGTGGAACAGCCCGGGCCCCATGGAGCCACTGCCAGACAGGTAGGCCGCCACATCACCCTGGCACTTGAGGAAGCGCTCAACACTTTTTAGAGTGGAGCCCCCTGGCTCATGGAGCCCCTCCAGGGAACGCTTGATCAGCTTGTTCCAGTCCAGCCCTGGTTTCTTCCCAGAGCGATGGTGGCTACCGCCATGGCCCACATGCCCATGATGACCACCCCCTCCTCCACTGCTGCCCAGGCGGGGTTTGGGGAAGGCCAGGCGGCCGGGGTTCTCCGGATCCTTGTAAGAGTTGAGCCCCTTGTTAGAGACTTTGAGGATGGTACCATCCTTGACACTGAGCTCCAGCTGCTCCAGTATAGTCTTGCGGTCCAGCCCGTGGGACATGGACACAGCGTTGCATATCCTCTCCTCCGATGGCCGCTGCTTCTGCTTCTTCACCTTCTTGATGGCCTCCAGGATCCAGGTGGTGTACATTGGGTTGGCCAGCTTCACCATGACTGCGGCTGGAGGTCGCAATGACGACACACACACAAACACACGCCCGTAGCGGGCAAAGGGTAAGAATCCCGCGGCCCAGGCCGCCTCCTCCTCCTAGCCCCTCTGTCCGAAGACTATCCTTTGTCCCGGGGCCGCACAGTGAGTCCCTCAGAGCCTGGTCCTGAGCAGCATGGCAGGGAACCGCTCACCATAGCATAGGCTCCCCCGCCAACCCACCCAATAAAGCTTGGTCCACCCACTACCCTCTCCCGGCAGGGTCAGTTAGCCTGGAGGAGAGCAGTGTCGTGGAGCAGCAGGTACTATACTAACTCTGGAGCTGTGGTGGACCCACACACACTACAACAATAACACTTAGGTTTCTCCCACTACTGCCTGTTGCAAAGGGCCGAGGGACAAACGGCTACAACCTGAAGATTCAGTCTCCCCTCAATGTAAATAAGAGTCTCTCAGTGTGATGTGGACACCTTGACTGTCATATTTAGTTGACGATCAGTTGTACTGTAAGGGTAGAATCAGGACAGTGGGGGAAAATGTTTTCTGTAGATTGTTGGAATAAACTCTTTTGCAGAAGGATGTAAATGTATTTCATCCGTGCGGCTCCACTCCTACAACCTCTTTCTCCTCTTTACTCTCCAGCGGTATCCACCTGTTCTCCGGCCTGGAAGGGGACAGATCTCTCACCCCAGGGAGCAGCGAGGGCTGATCACCTTCATGCACAGTCAACTTCAGCAGGAAACGCACCCTGCTGAAACAAAGGACACAAACATGGAAGGGTCAGAAAGTGTGTGCAAGAGAGAAAGCAGCAAGATGGTCACATTCTGCAGGCAAAAACTGAAAGAAAAACATCTTTAAGTTTTGTATTAGAGTTGAGGTAATTCTGCCGTTTCAAAACCTTTGCTTCCTTTAGTGCCTACTGAATGTAACCCTCAAAAGACATGTATTAAGACACTCAAACAACAGCAGCATGTAAACAAAGTCATGCTTGGCAACTAAACACAGGGACAGTTAGGGAGCACACATCTTGTATGAGATGGATACATGCTGCCTGAAGTCTAGATCAACATTACCTGACATGAGCACCGTTTATAACACTGAACATAAATACATTTAGGATGGGAAGAGAAAACCCTGAGCAGAGGGCATAGTTAGCTCAGAAAGACAGTGCCAGACTAGCGCCCGAGTAGGTAAACATCAGCCACTGTGATGATCTCTAATGTAGATATGGAGGTAACTTTACATTCTGTTCTCCATTTTTGTGTAAATGCAGATTCTTTAAACCACAAAACCAGAGCAACTCTCATAAGTGTCATAGTAAACACTATGGAAGAAAGCCCTACCTCCTTTATTTACATGTTATAGTATATTATCTTTATATACCTAAGAATTTCACAACATGGGCTCATGAATTGGGCCCGAAAACAGACATTGATAAAAAGGTCATAACAACAACAGCTCAGATTACGGAGAACGGGATACATTGTTGTTGAATTCTTGACATTATGATTTTGCTAAGCCACATGGTTCTCACTTTGAACAGCAAAACAAATCAACTAAAATAGCTAAATAAACGGAACACTACTAGCTATCCACATCTCATGTTTTCAGTGCCTTGGCTTGATTTCAGAAAGCATGCTAACGTTAGATATATTTGTATTCCATGCACAACAAACAAGATCTTGGATTACATTTGTGGAGTAGCTGATTAATATAGATCTTTTTTTTAAAAGTGACCTAAGGTAGCTAACGTTAGATGTGTTCGTTATCTAGCTAAACATCTGTCTCATTACTGGTAGCTAGCTATAGTAACCATGTTAACGTTAGCCATTTATTTGAAAACAGATTGGTGTTACCGTTACTATATAGCACAGTTAACTAACAGTAGTTAACGTTAGCTAGCTAGCCAAGCAATAGCCGAGTGTCTCACTTTCTCAACCTACTCCTCTGTTTACTCTCACTGATATGATAGGCAATAGTCTGTGTTGCTACAAACCTACCCGCGAACTGATATTGCTAATTTGCTTGCTAACAGTAACGAAATAGCTCAAAACAGTAACAACGTGTAGCTAGCTAGCGGTCTTAAGGAAACCAGCGCTTTGACACAATCAACAATGACAGATTCCTACAACGCCCGAGGTTTCAAACAACAACACAACAATCACAAGGAACAATCTAATTTAGAATAGAACGGATGATATTCACGGTGAGATCGCTGACTGCAAATACACAATGTAAGTTGTAAACGGCCATAACCACTATCAGGAAAGTGCCAAAATGACGACTTCATAGTGGATAATTTTTCAACGTTACAATATATGTTCTATGGCCGTTCGGCCTCCTTCGCCTCGGCTCTGGGTGGAAATATTACCCGGCAAGACGCGTGTCTACACACGGCTACCTATCCCTCACCTTTCCTTACTTCCTTCCTGCATCACCCACCCACCCACATAGTGCCTGCGGACTGCGATGCGGTGAAGACAAGGCCGTTGGAGCGAAGTAGGCCTCGGCTCGCCCCCTCCCTCCCCCCTCGCGATCTTCATCTCCCCGTAGCCCGTTCCCTCTACCTCTCGCGTTTCCCAGAAAGCTACCACTGGTCCAGTTCGGGTTTCAAAAGGAAGCTCGGAGACCTTGTAATATCCTCTCCCCACTAGCCGCTACTCACCAGAATTTCGTGTCGAGTTGCCGAAGAGAATGTGCCAAAAATCCTTCGAATCCGAGACAACAACAAGCCCAAAAATGCAGCCAGAGACCAGAGGCTCCAAAGCTGACGCCATCTTTGAGTGAAACAGCAGCTCAGCTAGTGGGGGAGGGGGGAACAGTCGGGGCCAGGGACCGTCTGCGTCGTTCAAACTGCAAAGCGGAGTGGACAGGAAAACTCAATGCAAGGGGAGAGGGGGGAACAACGGAGTTGTAGCTGTGAGGGGTAGATGTCGCTTGAACACATGAAATGGAAGAAAGGGAGGGACAGATGGTGGAGCAGAAAAAAGGATAGAAAGGTGTTCTTGCTGTCTCCACTGGGCGCGCGCGCACACGGAGAGTGTCATTTAAGGGAACGTCTGAATTTATACATTTTACAGCTGGCTCGTGAGAGAAAAATCAAAGCAACTCTGTGTGGTTTTAAATGAGAGGGTATTTAAAGATCAAAGCGAGAGCCCTCTCTACACAGACCGGTAGGTTCTGCAATCTATTGTAGAGGCTCTGTTATCTATTAGAGCAGGAGAATGAACCAGCAAAGATACAGTGCCCCAAATAAATATCGGAGGCTTGTTACTAATATCCGAATACACTAGTATCACAAAAGCGTATCTGTTTAGGTTGATCTCTGGTTCCTCGCCAGTCAGATTATTATGGCTAATATTATCATCCCACACAAAAAAACGCTTATTTTAAATGAGCGCAATGCCGAGCAGCAGAGAACGACACCAACCGACACCGGAAGAAACGACCATTAATTGGAATTGACAGGTGAATCTTGTAACACCTTTTCCCGCTCATGAATGTTCTGCATTTCAGAAGCGGAGCTGTTTTCAAACAATATGGTATTGTTTGAAATAATAGCATATTTTTCATTTGCATATCATTTGGACATTTAGGGAACATTTCTTGATATCTCACTACACGATCTCTGAATCTACAAGTGTCACATTATGTGCTAAGTGCATTATGTCTTGTAGGGCTACATCATGCATGGATCAGTTTAAAGCTATCAGTGAGTGATCTTATTTATACGATTTTATATGATCATATCAACAATGTATAATACATTAAAATTGTCACATCCTACTGGTTTCCACATTGGTTCGTAATTGAATTGAAATGACGTTGAAACAACGTTGAATCAACCAGTGTGTGCCCAGTGGGTTGGAACTGAAGACATGAATTACATTCTTTAGTTTGCTCTTTGTTGAATAGAAAACATCAACGCCTGCCTGTATATCAACCAGGGAAAGACCAGCCCTCCCTATTAAAACTCCCTATTCATGATGATCTTATGATCTCCCTGGACGCTAAATTAAATTATGTGAAGCTTTGTTTAAAATGATTAGCACCCTGCAGTCCTCAGAGAGGGATTATCAAGTCATAAAGGGAGCAATTAGATCATAGGAGGTTTTCCCTGGTTAGAAAAACCATATGAGACAAAACATATGCACATTAAAGTAGCTACCCCTATGACACAGTAAGTAAGTAGGTAGGTAGGAATGTAGGCTGGCAGGCTATTGTAGTAGCTTTTGACAGAAGATACATAAATGAGTGCAAAAAAAAACATTCTAAACCAGCATGAAACTACCATTATCACATCAAATCAAATTTTATTGGTCACATACACATATTTAGCAGATGTTATTGCGGGTGCAGCGAAAGGCTTGTAAATGGCATACATCTTAAAATATTAGAAAATGGTATCTTTCAAATATTTCAGTACTATAGTGATCATAAAATGAAACTGAACATAAGTTTGTTGAGATATGTATTGAGACCATAACCCCCCAAGTGCACAACATGAACATAAACATATAGCAATCAACATCAATGAATAATGTCATGCACTATGACAGAGATCATATCAATTAATGCAGAAGTCTGGTTTAACAAAAACAGTGGAAACACCCCCTGGATGCGAGTAAAATGATGCATGGTTTTCTGCCAGACAGATCAACCGTGGGACTTTTGTTTTGGTCCATGCTGCTGTTTACATACTGGCCGATGAGGGGTTTAGAGAGGGCATTATATATTCCAGACTCTGACATTGCTCATTCTATTTCTTTATTTCTTTAAAAAAAAAAAAGTTAGGTATTATTACTGCACTGTTGGAGCTAGAAACACAAGTTTTTCGCTGCACCTGCAAATCTGTGTAGGTGACCAATGGACTTTGATTTGATTTGATTTTTACAGACAGGCAGGGTGCACAGACAGGAGGAGAGGCACTTAGCAATAACTGCCAATAGCCTTGGCAGCTATAAAGACGGTCAGACAACTTGATTTTGAGCAGTAGAGTAAGACAATATCACAGAGTATCAAATAACGAATGAAAACATAAGGGAACATGAAAAGAAAATCCTTCTATGCCTGTTGCATTTAGTCAAAGAGAATACTTTATTTTGTAAAGACAACAAAGACAAACACTGCTGACATTACATACATGCATTCATGTGTAAAGAGGGTTGAATAGTCAGTGCAGCTGTGAGTAACTGACTGCAGTCAATCTGTGCAGTGGTGCCGCCGGACCCATATAACTGTGCAAAGTTCCTGTTTTGGGGGTTGGGTGAGTGAGAGCTGTTGAGTCCTGCACAGATAGCTAGGCAGTGGCCAGGACTGCTTTTGTCCATGTGAACTAGCAAGCTTCCTGCTGTGGCTGGCTCCTAGCCAAGTCCCAAAACCCCACAGCTCACACCCCTCCCATCCTGGAATGGGCTGCTGAAACATAAAAAGGACATTTCCAGGCCTGTCCGGCAAGAACATGCCCCCACCCATCTCCACCCCCATGGCCCCTATTCCATCCCCTCCCTCAATCCAAAGGGGACAGAGAGCAGCTGGAAGGTAAAGTGCAGCTTGTTGGAAACCCAGAGCCAGGGCCCCGCCTGACTGGACACACTCCAGGGATTGAGGTTTGAATTTAAAGTCAAGCCAGACACCTCTCACACACTCACAAAGTGGTGGAGAACTCTTTGCAGTCTTTCCTCTTTCTGAAATTCAGCTGAAAACACAAACTCCTCTGCTAGTAACTGAAAGTACTTTTAAAGTGCCTTGAAGTACACTTCTCTGCCATAGACATTGCCCAATTGAAAGATAAAGGAAGAGGTTGTTTGGAAAACTGAGGTTTGACAAATCAATTGTCTCGCTGACTGTGCCTTGCAATCCTTTCAGTGTGAGTACATTTAGAGATGTGCCACTGACAAGGTAATTTACATGAACAACTCATTCTGACTGTAATATAATGAATCCTAAGTGGTGGAGTTCTGTATTCAGTAACAAAGACAGACAGTAGCGCTACAGTACTGACATATCTATGACAAAGAGCTTTGTCAACTGTAACAAATCTGCATGTCCATGAAGGAACCTGTTGGTTCAAAACAGGAATATTACTCTGTCATAATGCAAGGCATTACTGTGACATACTCATTGTTGTACAGGCAATTTGGGTCCCTTTGGTACTGCTACCATAGCCAAACCCTGTTGGAGAGAATCCATTGGCCAAGGCATCATTCCAAAACACTGCTAGTTTGCCATACCCCAAAATCACAGAATTCTCAAACAAGTCTAGACCTTACAGCGGGATGCATGTCATAATTTAACGCCTCCCTTTAAGAGAGGAACATTATTGAAGGTGGTAAAACACATTTGGTGGTTTAACTCTGGCTTAGCTCCATTTCTGCCATGGGCATGTTCCTAGGGGGATAAACAGCCCCCAGTCCATTCAGTGTGTTGTTGGACCCCCTTTGTCTTTCCCAGACACAAACTGGGTTAAGGCTAGGACTCTCCCCTGGGGCTATAGTCCCTGATACACAGTGGTACCACATGCCGCCCTGCCTGAGAGGAGTCAGCCAAGAGATATCGAGGCCCCAAGTTGTATTTATCCGGAAGGTTCTTCAAGCAGAGAAGAATGCTGCAATATCCTGGATGATCAGTGTTTCTGTTTACTATTTACATATTTATTTAGAATATTTCAAAAGAAAAAACAAACATTACACACAGAAAAAGTTGCGAGATTGGTGTACCCCACGTGATTTATGTCTTCTACAGTATGTCTTCTTCTACAAAAATAAGCTTGAGTATTCCCATGGACCAGTCAGTCTATAGACCTTGACTTGTAATGTGTAGTCTCATACACTGAGCAGGATGCACCTCAGACAACAATGCCCCCTCCAAGACCCTTTCGCATTCCTGTGGGCCCTATTGGCGGGCTGGGGACTTAACCTCTGGAGCTCATTGTCTGCACTGCTTCTCTTCCACTCTGTCTCTGCAGACTCCCATAGTATATCCCCATTTTCTCCCACAACACTTACTTTCTCAATAATCTCCTTCTCAATAACTAGTATCACCACTGCTTCTGCTTTATTAGCTTATTATGAGTTGGGATGAATGACTACTGGGGGCATGTGGGTTTGTCAATCAATTAACCTATAGGTAATGGAGAGTTCTTTGATATCTTAAGTGTTCTGTGGATATGCCTCTCCTTGAATACTCCCTGTTAATATCATTGATACGTATTCA
Organism: Oncorhynchus tshawytscha; assembly: GCF_018296145.1. Lineage (NCBI taxonomy): Eukaryota > Metazoa > Chordata > Actinopteri > Salmoniformes > Salmonidae > Oncorhynchus > Oncorhynchus tshawytscha. The sequence goes on from NC_056440.1 coordinate 21,197,003, forward strand.
AGATTATGACCCATATGAAATTTCAACATGGGTTACTTTTAAGTTGAGCCCTTATGTCATATATCAAATAAAACACATGCTGTAAGTCCTCGCTAAGTATTCTATGATCCTCAGTATTCATTTAGCCATTCAAGATAGCACATAATTGGGATCAGGTTTGTGTACAGATCTGTATGTTTGTCTCCCCCCTGTGTCGACCAGGGGAAACTAGAAAGATCGGGGGAAATACGTTTAGAGCATATTTTTCTCATAAGATGCAGTAACGTCTCCCATAATGTACTATAGCCATGATGTCAGAGATAGTAGAATTGTTCAAATAAATAGGAAATGGGCATGTCACAGCTAATCTACAGGCCCTCTGTCTGCTGCCACATGTCCATAGAAGACCATTGCCTGTATTTCCTCTATAAGGTCATCAGCCTGCCACAACTTAACCTTTCTCCATCTACATCACAGACACAATTTACCTCCAGGCTAAGTCCCACTCCCTCCCAACCCACTTGGAATCACAACAACCCCTTTTACTGCGGGCAGCCAGCCAGGGCCTGGAAGTCCTCACTGATACCACCGCAAACAGAGAGAGCTTTAAGGTTGTCAATAATGACTCCATTTACTTAACACCGACCCAAACAACTGCTAATTTATCATGGTTGACGTCTGTCATGAACAGAGACAGATCATTTCTCACAGTCACAACCCCAAAGTTAATTTATACAGAATCAGATCAGGGGCATATTCATTATGGCACACCGTAGCAAAACCTAATGCAACAACCAAAATGAGTGTTTGTTATTGAACCAATGCATGTAGTCCATCCATCTCTGTTTCCGACTGTTTTCTTCTGTTTGGTGCCTAATGAATACTACCCCAGTATATATATTTTTGCAAGCCTTCCTGGGTAGCCTACTTCTATTATCCCTTCAAGGTCACACAGTGTCTAGTTAGTATCATCCCTGTGGTGGGCTAGTCATCTCTGATATGGAGCCTTGTCCAGTGTCATGTTTATATTGACATTTTAGCCATTTAGCAGATGCTCTTATCCAGAGCTTCCCTCAGAAACACACAGAGATACACACACACAGGCAAACTACCCACTGAGCACAGACGTCATCAGTTCAATGTCTACTTTTGATTTATATCTGGTTGAGTTGTCAACTAACGTAAATTCTACGTAAAATATAAATAAAATGTCACCATCTCATTGAATTGACATTAAAAGTTAGATGATAAAAAATAGGAAATGGCCTTATGTTGATTACTTTTTGCAAATCCAATCATTTTTCCACATTGATTCAATGTCATCACATATATTTTTGGGGGTCGAAATGATGGGGAAAGAACTTTGATTCTACCAGGGTATGTTCCTCACCTCATCCCAAAGACACACCTTGTCAGATTGTGTCTCATCTAGTCCAGACATGCCCAGAACTCTTCTCTTATAGGTGTTCTATATTCTTCAACTGGGCAGCAGCACAGCTCTTCAGTTTAATGGCTGTCCCTCACTCAGAACATATTGTATGTTGGTTTGGCTTGTTAACATACCGCAAGTCATTTGTCAATCAAGTGACCACCACAATTATATTCTACTTAATCTTCTATTCAAATTAGACTTGTGTTTTATTTACTCATATAAAAGCCCTGGGGCGAGTCACCTGCCAGCTAACACCACTACAACCATAGCAGCTGGACAGATCAGGAGAAAAACACAAATAGATTGGAGGAAGCCCACTGAGCACAGACGTCAATTCAATGTCTATTCCACGTTGGTTCAACGTCATTTTATTGAAATGCCGTGGAAACAACGTTGATTCAACCAGTGTGTTCCCAGTGGGAGGGGCCCTAGGAGCCCTTGGTGTTGCAGTAGTCCCCTCCACTCTTTGTTTCCCTCATCCTTCTGCTGTCCTTATCTTTACAGGAAACCCATGCAGAGCTGAGGGAGAGTGACACCACGCAGCATGAATAATAGAGAGTTGAGAGCACAGATCCTCATCCTACTATAACACCAAGGTCCCGAGGAGCAGATATGAACAGAACTGTTAACACCATTCAGCTCCTTAGCAGAGAAGGGATGTGTGGTGTAGAATGCATGTAACATTATATAAATCAAGTGTTATCTTGTTATTAAGGAACGTTTTCTTTTGCTGGAAAAGCTTTTGCACAATGTGTAAAAACAGATGTCGTGCAAGATCTTGTATATCACTCATAAGTACCTTAAGTATCAATGACCCCATCGGTAAATGTCATTGTTCCATGAGCAGGAAATAACAATTGTGTTATTTATCACCTGGTGTCACACTCACTTTTTATTTAAAAGGATAGGTCGGCCTGCCAGGCCTATATAGTATATTAAAACCTGAGCTCATAAAGTGGACCTATCCGTCAACAGCTGGAAAGTGCAGTGTAACATAGGCCTACTACACACACACACATTGATGATTGAGAGAGGGAATGATAGAGTAGACGAGGAGAGGTTCAGTGGAAAGAATGGACTCCATTTTTGTAACTCTCCCTCTCCAGCTGTCAGCCCGCTCGCTATCCCATGGGGGGTTGCCACGGTGACAGGAGGCCACATGTCTTGGGGGCGTCTTTTTGGTCAAAGGACTCCATTGTTCTTGTGTTAAGCCGTGTTCTCTATGCCCGTCTGCCAGGCCCAGGGACAGGGGCTTCACACCCCAACACTCACACCACACACAGCCCCACTGAACCCATTAAGTAGTAGGAGACGACACGTTCAGCCCTACACTGCAATTACAGCACATATCACTTTTATAGACAGAAATTAAGGAACAAAGCTATTTATATGAGTCCAACTACAAGGATAGAACAAATACAAATTGATCAATGACTCAGATTCTGCTAATGATCTTATGTAAAAAAGACAAACTTATAACAAATAAGAATGTGTGTCGTAGTATTTCTTAGCGTGTTTTTAAAATGGCAGATTATTCCACATAGTAGTACAAGGGCAAAATATCCAACAATGGATTGAATGTCAAGTAGTTGAGTAGGCCTGATGAATTGAATGTCAAGTAGTTGAGTAGGCCTGATGAATTGAATGTCAAGTAGTTGAGTAGGCCTGATGAATTGAATGCCAAGTAGTTGAGTACGCCTGATGAATTCAATGTCAAGTAGTTGAGTAGGCCTGATGAATTGAATGTCAAGTAGTTGAGTAGGCCTGATGAATTCAATGTCAAGTAGTTGAGTAGGCCTGATGAATTCAATGTCAAGTAGTTGAGTAGGCCTGATGAATTCAATGTCAAGTAGTTGAGTAGGCCTGATGAATTCAATGTCAAGTAGTTGAGTAGGCCTGATGAATTCAATGTCAAGTAGTTGAGTAGGCCTGATGAATTCAATGTCAAGTAGTTGAGTAGGCCTGATGAATTGAATGTCAAGTAGTTGAGTAGGCCTCATGAATTGTCCTACTGGCTCCACCAGAGGGTGACATGTACCCACCTAGCCAAAAAAACAAGAGGGATCTTGAAATAAATAAAAAAAGGTAATAAATCACTGCTTTACCCTTAGTTTACACACTTGACATAGACAAACTATATTTGTCTTGTAATACAGGAAACAAAGGAGCGAGCACTCCCCCATTCACATCGATGGGGCTGTAGTGGAGCGGGTCGAGAGCTTTAAGTTCCTCTGTGTCCACGTCACTAAGGAATTATCATTGTCCAGACACACCCACATAGTTGTGATGAGTGCACGACAGCACCTCTTCCCCCTCAGAAGGCTGAAAAGATTTGGCACGGACCCTCAGATCCTCAGAAAGGTCTACAGCTGTACCATTGAGAGCATTTTGACTGGCAGCATCACCGCTTGGTACGGCAGCTGCAAGGAACCTGACCTCAAGACGCTATAGACGGGGGTGAGTACGGCCCGGTGCATCACTAGGGCCGGGCTCCCTGCCATCCAGGACCTCTATATCAGATGGTGTCATAGGAAGGCCCAAAACATTTTCAAAGATTCCAGCCCCCCAGACCATAGACTGTTCTCTCTACTACTGCAAGTCAAGCGGTACCAGTGCACCATGTCTGGAACCAACACTACCCTGAACAGCTTCTACCCTGGAGCCATGGCTGCTAAACTGTTAAATAGCTCAATCAAATGGCTACCCAGACTAGCTGTATCGACATGTTTTTGCAATAACTCTCCTGTGGCTCTACCCACACACTCAAACATATTTACACTGTCCCTACCCACACACTCAAACATATTTACACTGGCCCTACCCACACACTCAAACATATTTACACTGGCCCTACCCACACAGTCAAACATATTTACACTGGCCCTACCCACACACTCAAACATATTTACACTGGCCCTACCCACACACTCAAACATATTTACACTGGCTCTACCCACACGCTCAAACATATTTACACTGGCTCTACCCACACAGTCAAACATATTTACACTGGCTCAAACATATTTACACTGGCTCAAACATATTTACACTGGCCCTACCCACACGCTCAAACATATTTACAGTGGCTCTACCCACACACTCAAACATATTTACACTGTCCCTACCCACACACTCAAACATATTTACACTGGCTCTACCCACACACTCAAACATATTTAGACTGGCTCTACCCACACACTCAAACATATTTACACTGGCCCTACCCACACACTCAAACATATTTACACTGGCCCTACCCACACATTCAAACATATTTACACTGGCCCTACCCACACAGTCAAACATATTTAGACTGGCTCTACCCACACACTCAAACATATTTACACTGGTCCTACCCACACACTCAAACATATTTACACTGGCCCTACCCACACAGTCAAACATATTTACACTGGCCCTACCCACACACTCAAACATATTTACACTGGCCCTACCCACACACTCAAACATATTTACACTGGCTCTACCCACACACTCAAACATATTTAGACTGGCTCTACCCACACACTCAAACATATTTACACTGGCCCTACCCACACACTCAAACATATTTACACTGGCTCTACCCACACACTCAAACATATTTAGACTGGCCCTACCCACACAGTCAAACATATTTACACTGGCTCTACCCACACACTCAAACATATTTACACTGGCCCTACCCACACAGTCAAACATATTTACACTGGCTCTACCCACACGCTCAAACATATTTACACTGGCTCTACCCACACAGTCAAACATATTTACACTGGCTCAAACATATTTACACTGGCTCAAACATATTTACACTGGCCCTACCCACACGCTCAAACATATTTACAGTGGCTCTACCCACACACTCAAACATATTTACACTGGCCCTACCCACACACTCAAACATATTTACACTGGCTCTACCCACACACTCAAACATATTTAGACTGGCTCTACCCACACACTCAAACATATTTACACTGGCCCTACCCACACACTCAAACATATTTACACTGGCCCTACCCACACACTCAAACATATTTACACTGGCCCTACCCACACAGTCAAACATATTTACACTGGCTCTACCCACACGCTCAAACATATTTACACTGGCTCAAACATATTTACACTGGCCCTACCCACACGCTCAAACATATTTACAGTGGCTCTACCCACACGCTCAAACATATTTACACTGGCTCTACCCACACACTCAAACATATTTACACTGGCTCTACCCACACACTCAAACATATTTACACTGGCTCTACCCACACGCTCAAACATATTTACACTGGCTCTACCCACACACTCAAACATATTTACACTGGCTCTACCCACACGCTCAAACATATTTACACTGGCTCTACCCACAAGCTCAAACATATTTACACTGGCTCTACCCACACACTCAAACATATTTACACTGGCTCAAACATATTTACACTGGCTCTGCACACACACTCAAACATATTTACACTGGCTCTACCCACACACTCAAACATATTTACACTGGCTCAAACATATTTACACTGACTACCCACCACACATACTACATACGGCCACACAACAAGAACACACATGCATATTGACGCCACACACTTGCTACATACACTGCTGCCACTGTCTATTATCTATCATGTTGCCTCGTCACACCTACCTATATGTACATAGCTACATCAATTATCTTGTACTCCTGTAAATCGACTCGGTACTGGTACTCTCTGTATATAACCATGTTATTTTTACTCATTGTTATTCACTGTATTTATTTCCTGTGTCACTATTTCTAAAATTGTTATATTCCACTTGAACTCTGCATTGTTGGAAAAGGACACGTAAGTAAGCATTTCAATGTTAGTCTACACCTGTTGTTTACATATGACAAATATCCCATTTTTTATTATTGGATGAGTTGGATATGGCTCTGGCTACATTTATTATTAGAAATACATACAGTCATGTGAAAAAGTAAGTACATCCCCTGAAAAGTAGTAATTTTTTCTAAATATTTGGACAGATGTATATGAAGTCTTTACTTCAACACTATTGACAGATAAAGGTAACCTAATTTAACAAATGAAACAGATTATACTTTGCAATAATTTATTCATTAAAAAAAAATCTACAGAAATGCAATACCATAATGTGAAAAAAAGAAATACACCCCTAGCTTCAATAGCTGGTGTTGCCCCCTTTGGCTGAAATATCTTCATGTAGCCCCAAACCATAATGCCACAGCCTCCATGATTTACGGTTGATATGAGGTTCTTCTGTTCAAAGACCGTGTTTCGTTTTCACCAAAGATGTGGCCAAACAACTCCACCTTTGAGTCATCTGTCCAGAGCACATTGTTCCAGTAGTTTTGGTCTTTACCCAGGTGTTGTCTGGCAAACGTCAGTCTTGATTTTCTTTTTTTTGAGAGCAGGGGCTTCTTCCTGACCTCCCATGTAGGCCAAGTTTGTGCAGTCTCTTTCTGACAGTTGACTCATGCACTTCGATATTGATTGTGTCTAGAGAGGCCTGTAGATCCCTTGATGTTACCCTGGGGTTCATTAGAGACTTCTATGAGCATCTTTCGGTCAGCTCTTGGGCTGAATGTGGTGGGACGACCTGTCCTAAGTAGATTTCCAGTGGTCTGGAATTTGTAGATGTTGTATATGAACCATTGGACAGTGGAACAATGTACTTCGAATTGCTTGGAAATGGATTTAGGTAGGGGTGTACACATTTTGTTCTGCGTAAGGAAATTGCATTTGTGTTTATTTTAATTGTATAACATTTTCAAAGCAAATGTTTTTGTGTGTAATTTGTTAAATTGGGTTACCTTTATCAATGAATGTGGTTGGAATTTAGCCCAAATATCCATGTGTCCAAATATGTAAACCCCCCAAAAGACCACTTTCGAAAGGGTGTACTTACTTTTTCCAGGACTGTATATGGCTCTAGATGTAGCCAGTTACATCCCTCTACATAATTATATGGTCACCTCACCTACCTATGAAAATATGGATTTCTCCAAATGTTTTATCATGAACATAGGAGACCAATATTCAATCTACATTTCTGTGGTTAGGTATTTTCTTGTCACTGCACTTGTCTTTGGGATTTAGATGAGGGGAGAGTGACCTCTACTGGCCAACTATCAACATACAGATTTAAATGTCCAATTCAAATACAATACACGACCAAAAGTATGGGGACACCTGCTTGTCGAACAACTCATTCCAAAATCAACATGGAGTTTGCTGCTAAAACACATCTCCACCCTTCTGGGAAGGCTTTCCACTAGATGTTGGAGCATTGATGCAGGGACTTGCTTCCATTCAGCCACAAGAGCATTAGAGAGGTTGGGCACGGAGGCATGGCTTATTCGATGGGGTTGAGGAGGTCATGGCTCTGTGCAGGCCAGTCAAGTTCTTCCACACCGATCTCGACAAACCATTTCTGTATGGACCTCGCTTTGTGCACGGGAGCATTGTCATGCTGAAACCGGAAAGTGCCTTCCCCAAACTGTTTGCCACAAAGTTGGAAGCACAGAATCGTCTAGAATGTCATGCTGTAGAGTTAAGATTTCCCTTCACTGGAACTAAGGGGCCGAATCACGAAAAACAGCCCCAGGCCATTATTCCTCCTCCACCAAACTTTACAGTTGGCACAATGCATTGGGGCAGGTAGTGTTCTCATGGCATCCGTCAAACTCAGATTCGTCCGTCAGACTGCCAGATGGTGAAGCGTGATTCATCCCTCCAGAGAACACGTTTTCACTGCTCCAGAGTCCAATGGCAGCAAGCTTTACACCACTCCAGCCGATGCTTGGCATTGCGCATGGTAATCTTAGGCTTGTGTGCGGCTGCTCCGCCATGGAAACCCATTTCATGAAGCTTCCAACAAACAATTATTTTGCTGATGTTGCTTCCAGAGGAAGTTTGGAACTAGGTAGTGAGTGTTGGAACTGAGAACAGACGATTTTTACGTGCTTCGCGCTTTAGCACTCGGTGGTCCCGTTCTGTGAGCTTGTGTGGCCTACCACTTCACGGTTGAGCCGTTGTTGCTCCTAGACGTTTCCACTTCACAATAACAGCACTTACAGTTGACTGGGGCAGCTCTAGCAGGGCAGAAATTTGGCAAACTGACTTGTTGGAAAGGTGACACATAGGAGACCCCTCCTGTCTCAGCTTCCAGTATTTATGCTGCAATAGTTTGCGTCTCTGACTCTGAATGAGCGGCTATGAAAAGCCAACTGAGATTTACTCCTGAAGTGGCTGACCTGTTGCACCCACTTCAACCACTGCAATTATTATTTGACCCTGCTGGTCATCTATGAATGTTTGAACATCTTGGCCACGTACCGTTACAATCTCCACCCGGCACAGCCGGAAGAGGACTGGCCACCCGTCAGAGTCTGGTTCCGCTCTAGGTTTCTTCCTAGGATCCTGCCTTTCTTGGGAGTTTTTCCTAGCCACCGTGCATCTACATCTGCATTGCTTGCTGATTGGGCTGTTAGGCTGGGTTTCTGTACAGCACTTTGTGACATCGGCTGATGTAAAAAGAGCTTTATAAATACATTTGATTGATTGATCCTATGACGATGGCATGTTAAAAGTCACAAAGCTCTTTAGTAAGGCTATCCTACTGGTCATGTTTGTCTATGGAGATTGCATGGCTGTGTGCTCAAATTTATACACCTGTCAGCAACAGGTGGCTGAAACTGAATCCACTACTTTTGTCCACATACTTTTGTATATAGTGTATATGACCCCTGCAAAGACCATTTTGTAATCGCATACATTAGTCGCCTGCTACTTGATTTATTTCTGTATTTACCATATCAATATGTAGAGCCGAATGCTTTCCTTTCCATTAGCTAAAACATCCATTTCATGACTATAAATATTAGGGTGAAAAAGCACGATTCAGTTTAGGTTCTCTATAACAGCCAAATTAGAGACAAGGAAAAATACATCCGGTCCAAAGGGGAAATGAATACCAGTAAGACTAAATACAATGGTTTTTAATGTTGACATTTAATATTCACTATGATTACCAGTTGAGTTAGTATTGATTGGTTGGTCAGTAGATAATTGTGTGTATATTGACTAGCTTGGTTTGGGAAACCAGCTAGAGATCACTGCAGTCTAATCTATTGTAGGAAATAACTATAGCAGTAACTTTAATTGTTTAGAATGTAAAAAATATACACTACCAGTCAAGTTTTAGAACACATACTCATTCAAGGGTTTCTTTATTTTCACTATTTCCTACATTATAGAATAATAGTGAAGACATCAAAACTATGAAATAACACATGGAATCATGTAGTAACCAAAAGTGTTAAACAAAACATAAATATAGCCACCCTTTGCACTCTTAACTAGCTTTTTGATGTTATTTAACTAGGCAAGTCAGTTAAGAACAAATTATTATTTTCAATAACGGAACTATGGGTTAATTTGCCTTGTTCAAGGGCAGAATGACAGATTTTTACCATGTCAGCCTGGGGATTTGATCTTGCAACCTTTCGGTTTACTAGTCCAACGCTCTAACCACTAGGCTACCTGCTGCCCCGAGCTTCATGAGGTAGTCATCTGGAATGCATTTCAATTAACAGGTGTGCCTTGTTAAAAGTTAATTTGTGGAATTTCATTCCTTCTTAATGCGTTTGAGCCAATCAGTTGTATTGTGGTAAGGTACGGGTGGTATACAAAAGATAGCCCTATTTGGTAAAATACCAAGTTCATATTATGGCAAGAACAGCTCAAATAAGCAAAGGGAAATAACAGTCCAACACCTTTCTAGTTACTACATGATCCCATGTGTTGGTTCATAGATTTGATGTCTTCACTATTATTCTACAACATAGAAAATAGTTTTTAAAAAACCTTGAATGAGTAGCTGTTCCATAACTTTTGACCGGTAGTGTATATATTTATAAACTTTTTAGACATTTCAAGAGAGGCCTGTATAATGTTCAGACAATTAATAGTTTGGAAGAGCCCCATTTTATTTAATGAATACAGGAGGTACACATTCAAAGAGTAAAATATGCACTGTCTGTACATCTCCTACTCCCATGAGCCTTGGTAAATGACAACTGCCAAACTTGTTAAATCACATTAAAAGGTAGATTGTTCTATTTATACTACTTAATTACTAAAAACAAAAATAGTGCTTTATAAAACTCACAACAATCAATAGCTATCAAAAGCAGGTGGAAATGGCCAACCATAGTCAAAAAAAATAAGGACCTTCGTAGTGAATAGGGTGCCATTTCATTCACAGCCAGTGTACAGGTAGTGGACAGGCTAGCATTGGAGTGGCTCATAGGTCAGTGTGATTCACTTCTTCCAGGGGAGGGTGTAGTAGAGCATGGATGGAGCTGCGTCTGCGCCTGGTCTTCCTGCAGACAGCACTAATGGAGTCCAGAGAGGTGTGGGGTAGCCAGGCCAGGCCAGAGGCCTCCAGGGTGCTGCTCTGGTTCCTCAGGCTGCGGCGGACAGACTGATGCCCCCTGCAGGGGAGAGGCCTTAGCACATCATCAATGTTGAACTCCTTCTGTGCCCAGGGGGAAAGGAGGGAGTCTGGGTAGGAGGTGGATGCCTGTTCTATAACGTTACCCAGCTCCATTCCGGACCCATGGTTATCATTCTCCACTGCCTGTGGCCCATTTGGCTGGGAAGCCTGCTCCTCCTCTATGACTGAGCTGGCGTATATAGAGCTCCTTCTACCTCTGGAGCGGCCTGGGCCCTGAGCTGCTCCTCTCTGCCCGCCTTTGTTTGGACTCTGTTCTACATGGCTCACTGCCTTCTGCTCTGAGGGAGCCACTGTGGTGCTAACCTCATCTGGAGGAGGGCAGGGTGAAGTTGTATCAGTGTCTGCTCTAGCTGGACTATCCCCACTCCTACCTGCATCTGGAAGTGTGCCAGTGCATTGGTCTGTATCTACAGGGTCTGAGGTACAGTGTGTATTAGGTTCACCCTCTCTGTTACCAGGTACTGTGTGCTTGGCTGGGCTGGACACTAAAACCTCTGGCTGGGTTCTTTCTGTTGGGTCTTGTTCTGTATCAAAGTTCTTTACCTGCTCCTCGGTCTCTTCACTCAGCCAGTTATCAACAGGAACACTGACCTTCCTGCCCTTCCCTCTACCTACTCTAATAACACTCTGCCTTTTGGTTCTGGAGGTCTTTGTTGGACCTGACCATCTTCTCCAGATCTGTGCTGCTCTTCCAGTCCCAGAGCTGTCTGTGGTGGTGGAGCCTACAGGGCTCTGGCAGTCTACTGAAGGCCCATCAGAGGGCTCTGCAGCTGGGGTGGTGTCTTCTGGTGAGTCCTCACTGACCGGGGGGCAGAAGCGGCTTGACCACAGGGCTGCAGCTGTGACCACTGCGGTGACGGGGTCACTGTTAAAGTATTCTTCTAATAGGATGGAGTCTTCTTTGGCTGTGGCGGGAGGATAGACAACATGGGTTACTACTGAACATGAAACATGTTCTCAGAACGTTAATTAAATACCTAAAATAACCTATAATTTCCATCCTCAGAAGATTAATAAAACCTACCAGGAAGACTTTTGGGGAACCATAGTAAAATGTTCTCAGAACCTCCCTGCAACCTGAAAAATGTACGTTCCCAGAACAGGCAAAATGTTAAAAAAGGGCGGCAGGTAGGCTAGCGGTTAAGAGCGTTGGGCCAGTAACCAAAAGGTCATCGGTTCGATTCCCTGAGCTGACTAGGTGAAAAATCTGTCGATGTGCCCTTCCTTGAGCAAGACACAAGCCTAATTGCTCCTGTAAGTTGCTCTGGACATGTACTAAATAACTAAAATGGAAAATGTACTGTCTAGGGCTACTAGCTACCAATACAGACTGTATCTGGACATGCACCTAGTCAGATTGAATGGCCTATGAGAATGCATATACAATCCAATACACAGTAGTAGCATTTCTATTGACTGAACTTAGTATTGTATCTCAAGTGTCTGAGTCCGTGAGAGTAGTTGAATGTGCCTTGACTTGAGTGGTGTATCTAAGTCAGGTGTAGGAAACTAGATTCAACTGCAGCTGGTCAGGGGGCCAGAAAATAATTATAACACTTTACACTGCAAATTGACCACAATTAAGCCCAAAAAGAAATTGTGAAAATAACACCTGGAGACCTGTCCCAAAGCCACTACTGCATTGTCTTAGGTGTGTGCTTGGGGTCATTGTCCTGTTGGAAGGTGAACCGTCACCCCAGTCTGAGGTCCTGAGCATTCTGGAGAAGGTTTTCATCAAGGAGCTCTCTGTATTTTGCTACTTTCAGCTTTCCCTCAATCCTGACTAGACTCCCAGTCCCTGCCACTGAAAAACATACCCACAGCACTGTAAGGATGGTGCCAGGTTTCCACCAGACATGAAGCTTAGCAATCAGGCCAATGAGTTCAATCTTGGTTTCATCAGACCAGAGAATGTTGTTTCTCATAGTCAGAGTCCTTTAGGTACCTTTTGGCCAACTCCAAGCTGGCTGTCATGTGTCTTTTACTGAGGAGTGGCTACAGTCTGGCCACTCTACCATAAAGGCCTGCTTGGTAGAGTGCTACAGAGATGTGAGAACCTTCCAGAAGGACAACCATCTCCACAGAGGAACTCGGGCAGAGTGACCATCGGGTTCTTCTACCATTTAAGAATGATGGAAGCCACTGTGTTCTTTGAGACCTTCAATGATAGACAATTCTTTGCTACACTTCACGAGATCTCCTCCAACACATTCCTGTCTCAGTGCTCTAGGGACAATTTCTTCAACCTCATGGCTTGTTTTTTTCTCTGACATGCATTGTCAACTGTGGGACCTTTATATAGACAGGTGTGTGCATTTCCAAATCATGTCCAATCAAATGAATTTACCACAGGTGGACTACAATCAAGTTGTAGAAACATCTCAAGGATGATCAATGGAAACGGGATGCACCTGCGCTCAATTTTGAGTCTTATAGCAGAAGGTCTGAATACTTATGAAAAAAAGGTATTTCTGTAATGAAATGTTTAACACAATACACACATTTTCAAAACCTGTTTTCACTTTGTCATTATGGGGTATTGTGTGTAGGTTGAGGAAAACAATGTTCTGAATTTAAGAATAAGGCTAACATAACAATGTGGACAAAGGGAAGGGGTCTGAATACTTTCTGAATACTTTTCTACAAATCTCTATTTGTGGGAATACTTGGGAGCAGATTTTTTAAATGGTGATTTTAGTATTTTTAGGCCAACAATTATTATTATTATTATTTTTTTTTTTAACCCAAAACTTGGGGGGGACCCTAAAAAAATAAAAATTGCCCGCGGGACGGTTGCCGACCCCTGATATAAAGTGTCTTCATAAGTGATTGTAGTCCAAGGCCTGTTCGAATACTTCCTTGATGTATACTGTGAATCCAACAGTGGAAGCCTGGCTCTCACCAAACATGTTAGATCAATGATTAGTTCATGGAAGGAATGATTCTTCCTGGGTATTCGAACAGAGCCTAACAGCTGTGTGCTTACCTGTGGGTTTGCAGTTGTGGGGGTGTTGAGGAGAGTGGCTAAGGGAGGACAGGATCTCCGTGATGGGACTGAGGGTAGGGTTCTTGGATGCATAGTCTCTCTTCCCATAGAGAGAACGGTCCACCGCCTTCTTCCCAAAGAAATGCTTTGCTGAGTTCTAGAGAAACACAAACACAGTGAACACCCAAGCTGGTTTGCCCCATTCATACATCACTCCTTGTTTATGTTTTGATTATTCATTGTTTTACTGTCACCTCTGAGGAATGCAGTTATTACAAGTGTAGCTCAGTTGGTAGAGCACGGCACTTGTAACGTCAGGGTAGTGGGTTCCATTCCCAGAACCAACCATACGTAAATTGTATGCCAACATGACTAAGTCACTTTGTATAAAAGCTTATGTTAACTGGCATATACTACAGTGCATTCGGAAAGTATTCAGGCCCCTTGACTTATTCCACATTTTGTTACATAATAGCCTTATTTATTCTAAAATGGATGAAATAAAATGTTTTCCTTATCAATCTACACACAATACCCCATAATGACAAAGTAAAAACAGGTTTTTAGACATTTTAGCAATTTTTTAAAAATACCTTTTTTACGTACATTTTCAAACCCTTTGCTATGAGACTCAAATTGAGCTCAGGTGCATCCTGTTTCAATTGATCATCCTTGATGTTTCTACAACTTGGAGTCCACCTGTAGTAAATTCAATTGATTGGACATGATTTGAAAAGGCACACATCTGTCTATATAAGTTCCCACAGTTGACAGTGCATCAGAACAAAAACCAAGCCGAGAGGTGGAAGGAATTGTCCGTAGAGATCCGAGACAGGATTGTGTCGAAGGCACAGATCTGAGGAAGGGCACCAAAAAATGTATGCTACATTGAAGGTCCCCAAGAACACAGTGGCCTGCATCATTCTTAAATGGAAGAAGTTTGGAACCACCAAGACTCTTCTTCCTAGAGCTGGCCGCACGGCCAAACTGAGCAATCCAGGGAGAAGGGCCTTGCTTAGGGAGGTGACCAAGAACCTGTGTTTTAATAAAATCAACTATGTGCATTGAGCTTGTCTGATGCCTCAAGAGGGCGACAGAGCAAGATAACCAGAAGAAAAAACCTTAACCCAACTACTCTCCTCCCGCTCCTGCTGGCTTTCGCAGGTCTTGCCATTACTCTAATGAAGTTGCCGGTAATAGGAGGAGTCGGCAACCTTTCTCACGTAGAATACTATTTCTACCGATCTGCCTGCCAGTTATGTTACATATGCACATTTGTGAAAGTTTCATTTAATTTATAATAATGCCTTTATATCTCAAAATCATTGTCATATGGCTAATAACAATTCTATCCAAATAAATTCAAATGATAAACCTAAAAAGTAACTTCTATTGCCATCTATGTAAGAACAACCTACATAAAGCCAACAAATAACATTGCGGCCTGCAGGTAGAAAATATCCAGATTAAAAATAAATATCCAATAAATCACATTGGCTACACATCTGCAACGAACTTGAAACATTGTATCAACTATTAACTTGGGTCAGGCCCAAAGCTTGACTAGCGGACTTGCAACATTGTAGAAAATATTCTCAGCCCTCATTTTCCCATGCCAGTAAGCTCTGGACAGACACAGCTTTAGGCTATTTGCGCAAGGGATAAGAAGCAGTGCTTGACTTAGGCAGTAGCTCGCTGAGTACAGGCACCTCAAATGTTCTACTGCTTGAGCTCCTGTTCCTCTTATAGAATATTAGCTCAAAAGAATTGTGGAGCTCCTGCATCTAAATATAAACAGTACCCGCAGACAAAATTAGTACCGGAACCTATTTCAGTCCAAGTCAAGTACTGATAAGAAGCCTATTTTATGACGTTTCCACTGGATCAGAGCATTACATTTTCCCCTTTCACGCCAAGTGGTTATT
Source organism: Oncorhynchus tshawytscha (assembly GCF_018296145.1). Taxonomy (NCBI): domain Eukaryota; kingdom Metazoa; phylum Chordata; class Actinopteri; order Salmoniformes; family Salmonidae; genus Oncorhynchus; species Oncorhynchus tshawytscha. The sequence goes on from NC_056440.1 coordinate 21,212,862, forward strand.
GAAAAACAGACTTTGTTTGCTTGCTGTTTGAGGTGAAGAAAACATTACTTTGGGAATTTCCACAGGTTATTAGTAGTGATGCATTAAGCCAATCAGAAATACTATCAGATCCCCAAATAGGCACATTTTTATACCTACATTTGCACACAGGCGGGGTAAACTATAGGCCTACCTCTATATGTGCACGTCCTTACTCAACATTGACAGGAGAGCTCCAAACAAAACACAATGACTAAATTGACAGAACTAAAAAATGGAATGAAATAAACCAAAACTTGTTTCTCACAAGTGTAGCATAGGTTGTGCACTCTGCAAACAACGTGTCCACTCCGACAATGAAAACAGTTAGAGACTGAAATAATAATATTGAATGCATTAGAAGAAATAACCATAAACATTGTAGATTAGAAATTACAGGAATTAACGGTAAATGTACAACTGGTGATATACAGTACCAAGAAACACGAGCAATGGACATTAGACCGGTGGAAATCTGTACTTTGGTCTGACGAGTCCAAATGAGATTTTGGGTTACAACCACCGAGTCTTAGCGAGACGCAGAGTAAGTGAACAGATTATCTCTGCATGTGTGGTTCCCACCGTGAAGCATGGAGGTGGTGGAGACACTGATTTATTTAGAATTCAAGGCACACTTAACCAGCATGGCTACCACAGAATTCTGCAGCGATAAGCCATCCCATCTGGTGTTGCGTTTATTGCGACTATCATTTGCTTTTCAACAGGACAATGACCCAACACAGCTCCAGGCTATGTAAGGGCTATTTCAAATCAAATCAATTTATATAGCCCTTCTTACATCAGCTGATATCTCAAAGTGCTGTACAGCCTAAAACCCCAAACAGCAAGCAATGCAGGTGTAGGAGCAGGTGTATTTGACCAAGAAGGAGAGTGATGGAGTGCACAAGCACCAGACCTCAACCCAATTGAGATGGTTTGGGATGAGTTGGACCGCAGAGTGAAGGAAAAAGCAGCCAACAAGCGCTCAGCATATGTGGGAACTCCTTCAACTGTTGGAAAAGCATTCCAGGTGAAGCTGGTTGAGAGAATACCAAGAGTGTGCAAAGCTGTCATCAAGGAAAAGGGTGGCTACTTTGAAGAATCTCAAATATAACACTTTTTGGGTTACTACATGATTCCATGTGTTATTTCATGGTTTTGATGTCTTCACTAATTATTCTACAATGTAGAAAATAGTACAAATAAAGAAACACTCTTGAATGGATAGGTGTGTCCAAACTTTTGACCGATACTGCATGTAATGGGGAATTGATATACACTAACAATCAAATGCAAACAATTCACACAATGAAGTTGTAAAACAAGGAATATGCACAAATTGGCAAGAGAGCGCATTCTGGAGAGAGCAGTGCATTGTGCATCTGGGAGCCTGGTCAATCCCACGTCTGCATTGGCCATGCAGCATTTACGGTGATACGACCTCAGCAGAAGTCAAGCCATTCATACTTCTTGCGCTTCCCAGAGCTGTTGTCAAGGAAGTGAGTTTGTATTTATACAGGATGTACCACCCCCACCTACCGTCAACCAATCATGTCAATGCGGAGCTTTACAAAGCCCTCCGCATTGTTACAACATTTGGGAGGCACGTAGTGATGGGTACAGAGCTGGATTTAGCCTCTGCATATGGAGCCTCCGACCACATTTTAGTATCAAGCATAAATTGGCTTTTAGTCTAGGCCTCCGCATTAGATTAGTTCACTGAGATGGGTGCAAATGTTACTGCTCGACTAAAACAAATCTCGGTCGACCAACAGCCAAACAATCGACTAATTGGGGTCAGCCCTACCTGAAGGACAACCATCTCTGCAGCACTTCACCATTCAGGCCTTTATGGTAGACTGGACAGACTGAAGCCACTCCTCAGTAAAAGGCACGAAACAAGATTCTCTGGTCTGATGAAACCAAGATTGAACTCTCTGGCTTAAATGCCAAGAGTAAAGTCTGGAGGAAACCTGGCACCATCCCTATGGTGAAGCATGGTGGTGGCAGCATCATGCTGTGGGAATGTTTTTCAGTGGCAGGGACTTGGAGACGAGTCAGGATTGGGGAAAAGATGAAGGGAGCAAAGTACAGAGAGATCCTTGATGAAGTCCTGAGCACTCTGGAGCAGGTTCTGACTGGGGCAAAGGTTAACCTTCCAACAGGACAACGACCCTAAGCACACAGCCAAGACAACGCAGGATTAGCTTTGGGGCAAGTCTCAATGTCCTTGAGTGGCCCAGCCAGAGCCCAGCCTTAAACCTGATCAAACATCTCTGGAGAGACCTGAAAATAACTGTGCAGCGACGCTCCCCATCCAACCTGACAGAGCTTGAGAGGATCTGCAGACAAGAATGGGAGAAACTCCCCAAATACAGGTGTGCCAAGCTTGTAGCTTCATACCCAAGTAGACTCAATGGTGTAATCACTGCCAAAAGATGCTTCAACAAAGTACTGAGTAAAGTGTCTCAATACTTATGTAAATGTGATCTGTTTTTTTTGTAATACATAATAAAAACCTGTTTTTGCTTTGTCTTTATTCGGTATTGTGTGTATATGATTTAATCGATTTTAGAATAAGGCTGCAAAGTAACGAAATGTTGAAAAGGTCAAGGGGTCTGAAAACATTCATAATGGACTGTATATATTATTATTATAACAATCCCAGTAGTTTCTTCTTTGGCCCCTCAAATGCTCATTCTCTTCCTTTCCAAAACTAAAGTAAATACAACAAGTACTCCAAACACCACCACCTTCTAAATTAAGTTTAATTCCTGCAGAAATTTTAATAAAGCAACCACTTAAATTCCTTGAGCATGAGAAAGGCAGATTGACCGTGGCTTACAACGAGGCAAGTAGCTTTGTGTATGTAATACCTCCCCAAGGCTTAGCTCACTGTACTACCCACAGCCACAGTGTGTAATATTATACGTCCCTGTAGCGAGACTTATGAGTGATGAGCAGAGCCCAGACCGACCTTCATCCTCCCACAGGCAGACTTGGCAGCCGTGCGAGACGACCTCTTCTTCACAGGCTCACTCTTCTCCTCTGGTTGCTGAAAGAACAGAGATAGATAAGAGAGATATGAAGAGATATACAGTTAGAGGTGGCATTAGGATAGGATCTATTTGGATACACTCACAAGCTCTTCCATTGAGATTAACCCTAGATCATCAGATTAAGATAATATTATTACTATCTCTGGACCAATATTATCTAATTGGTGTGTAAGTGGAGGGAATGAGAATATCCTGTTCAGTGAATGAGTGGTGCATTACCAGACCTTTCTCTTTTTGCTGCGAGAGCGGGCTGTGGCGGCTGGTTCTGGCTCCAGGGCAGGGTCAGGCACTGGGGCAGCATCTAAAGCAAACACACCTCCGCTTAAGCCTCTCATTTGACCTCACTGACACCCCTGTAAACACTAAACCAATGACTTGAGGCTGAGGTGCTGTTACATAAGGGGAGAGAGAGAAAGGTGGGTGGAATAGAATTTGAATTCTGACCACAAGTCCCAAATGGCAACCCATTCCCTATATAGCGCACTATTTAGGAAATAGGGTGCCATTTGAGACACACCACCAGTCTAAACTAGATACTAGTAACTAGATCTCACCTGGCATTTCCTCACAAACAGAGTCCTCCTCTTGAAAAGCTGATGTCAGATCCAGAGGTCCAGTCTCCAGCTCTGAAAATACATACAGCAAGTGACAACAATGTGAAGTTTTACACAGAGCTTGACTAGAAACAGCTTCCTCTCAGCAATGATCACTGTTCAACAACCAACCTGCATTGTCCATCCATGAACTGTCAACATCTTCTTCCATTGAAGGGAAAGGGATCTGAGGGCATCGAGAATTACTGCATTATTTACATGGTCAATAACTAACCCACATGCTGGATTACCAGAAAGAACAATTCAATGATTGGTCGTACTCATTAGGGAACACTGTAGCAAAACGTTTGGCAAAGGAAAACAAGTGTTTCTTATTGGAAGTTCAGGTAGTCCCTTCCTGTTTCAGTAACCGTCTGCTTCCGTTTGGTCCCTAATGAATAAGACCCTGGCCTCATCATTTTGGGACAGGTCAATCACTGTGTTGGTGATTGACAGGTACCTTTCCCTGAGTGTGGGTGCTCTCCTGTTCCCCACAGCAGGGTCCCATAGCGAGGGGTGGGGAGGCTCCAGTTAGAGAGGGGCTGCTGAAGTCCGGCCGGGCCAGGGTTAAGGGGGTCTTCAGCAGTGACCTCAGCTGGGACCCCCCGGCAGATGTTGGGGCGCGGACCGGGGTTCCCCCCTTCCGTAGAGGGGTGCTGGGGGGAAGGTTCTTGTCAAAGAGTTCAGGGGGCAGCAGGATCCCGAAACGCACCTGCTTCTTCATAGTGGAGTTAACGTTGCCACCATCAGCTTCATCTGAAGGACAAATAAATATTGTTTATTCATCAACATCACTTGACCATAACAGATTTATTCAACCTACTGCTTCTCATACAGAAAAATGTTAGAGGGTGATGAATCATGACCAACAACAGCCTTTGCTGCTCTCAGAAACAGGCCCTTTCTTGCTTCAGTTTTTGCTTAGTCAATATTGTCTGTAGTATGCTTAACTTGCACTGGGCTTCAAAGCGTGATAAAGATGAAAGGATAGGATCCTCTATAACAACAGAGGAGAGCAGCATATTTACCAGTGGGGTTCATCTCCAAAAGAGATGGCATGGCGAACAGCTGGGGCAGAGTTGTCCTGACTTGTCCTGAATGCAAAACCAGAGGTTGGCTGGGGCTGTGCAGTTCAAAAGAGCACTCCTGTGGGGTGAGAGGGAACCAAAGATAATGTTTGAGAGCCAGGCAGGAACCTGTGGTGAAAGTAGCAGTTGTGTTCACTGCAGAACTGTGAGGGTTTCACAGAGAGGAAAGGAGGCTGCGAACTATATAGGGTTCCATTTGGGACACAACACCGCAGTGATGTGTCCCAAATGGAACCCTATATAGTTCATTACATTTGACCAGGGCCCCGGCCCTGGACCAAAGTTATTTTTATTTTTTTACACCAGGTCAGTTGACACTACATAAGGAATAGGGTGCCATTTGGAACACATTTGGTATGTGTGTGTGTGGGGAAGAGGCTAGATGAAATTTTACCTGGTCCTGCTCCTCCTTGGTGGGAGTGCAGTGCTGCTGCATCATAGGAGAGGGCTGTGGCTTGCCCTGGGTGATCTGGGACACAGCATCAGTACCCAGGGCTGGTGACAGAGACACACTAGCAGGTTCTACATTGAGAGCTGGCTGATGGTCCTTGTCCTGGACAACTGCAACCTGAGGAGGTGATCATGATGGGTTAGTGGTTGTCAGGACATTGTGGTCACAGTATAATGGTTCATAATAATTAATTGAGTTTATAAAGACCTTTCTTACCAGTTGCTCAACATGCACACGACAAAGTTGAAAAAAAGACACCAACACCAACTGAATGGTTTGCCAAGTTATATTAGTCATTTAACAGACAGAAATGTTTTGCCAGTGTGATGAGGTTACCTCCGTGTTCTGTTGCTGCTTCAGTATGGTGGCAGTGCGTTTGAGGACAGGAGTGGTGGCCTCCCTAATCTCCTCCACACACTCCCCCAGAGTGCGTGCTGTGCAGCACCTCTTACTGGGTGGGGAAGTCAGAGAGGGATGCTGGCTCACTGGGGACATGTTCTCCTTCCCACCACTATCACAGCTCCACCCACCTGATAGTTAAGACAACACCCATCAACAACTATAGCCCAGAATAGAAAACTCTTAAAGAATATACTAAAAGGGACAATCTGTAGTTTCTGGATGAGACGTTTTTAGGAGCTCCAAAAACACAACACCAGAAAAATGCTGGTTTCTCCATGCCCTCACTGAAGTATAACGTATATATTAAAACTTTAAAAGGTGCTACACATAGGATTTGTGTTGTTGCATTGTAATTTCAGGAAACGTCCATAATACATATTCCGCTAATAGTGGAATGATAGTGTTTCACAGTATTACTTACCCACCAGTGTGTTGATTGAGAAAACAAGCAGTGATTAGTGTAGGGAATCATTGTACCACAAACTGAAATTGAGGGAACAGTGTAGAATTTTAGCAAGAAGGAAATTACGAAACAGCTTTCCCAGTTCGACAACAAATTCTGCTCCTTCTGGAAAAATCAATAGGCAAATATCACAGCCAATCACAACACTGGCGTAATACTGTAGAACACTATAATTCCACTATTAGCGCCAGATACTGTATATTATGGACATTTTCTGAAATGACAATGCAAAAAATATCTTACAAATCCTGTGTGTAGAACCTTTAAACATTTTTTGGGGAAAAAGTCCAACATAATCTGATAACTTTTAAATAGTATACTCAGACAAAGCACCAGTTTCAGTTCACGTAATAATATGTGATTAATAACTGATTTATCCTTTTACATTGAAGCAGACTGACCACCAGACAGAACATCTCTCGTCTTGATGCATCCCCTCGTGTGATCTTCATTCTCCTCCACATTCATAATGCTCTGGAAGATGGCCATCTTCTGCTTTAGAGTAGAGGGGACTCTGGGAAAGAAGGGGATGGCTTGGGTATCCTACGAAGAGAGAGAGAAAAAAGAAATGCACAGTGAACACAAATGGCTTAATTTTATGTGATGCAATTGGTTCATTTTCAATGACAAATGCAGTGTAGCAAGAGACAGCTTATAGGCTTGTCATAAATGTATAGCTCTAACTCAGATGAACACAAACAGTCCTAGAGCAACTTTTATTTGCAGTGCACTAGTTAGTTAAATGCACAATCTTTGAGTATGAATGAATGAGCAAACTCATCTCACCTGTGGTGTTGTGGGGGGAGTTTTCATCCTTTGTTGGGCAATGTAGCGGATTAGGGAGTTGGTCTCTGGTGAACTCCGTACCCCAACATTGGACCTCCGCTTCACCTTCAGCTGAGCTAGGCGAGATTTTTCTGGGGAAAGACAATACATGCACCATTCAATGGGACATTCTTGATTCAGAAAAACAAACAATTGTCTTGTCAAAGCAATGTCTAGACCTTGAACATATAGCTAGCTACATTGCCCAGATAAATTTGTGTTTAGGGTTATAATCATGAGTTAATTGCAGGGTAAAGTCGGAAAGAGCAGTGGACCCAGTGGAATGATATCAACAGAGTCAACTCACTTCTTCTGTCTGAATTACCTTTGACGTTAGAAGATGGCGTGAAGCTTTGAGTGGAGATACCGAGTTGAGAGGGTGTGAGCAGGGTGAAATCCAAGGGTGATGTGATGTTGCTCATTGGAGAAAGACACGAGGCCTCCAGTAGAGTCAAGTTGTCCATTTTCAACTCTGAACTTAACGTCTGTCATATAAACCAAGAAATTAATCAACTGTTGTCAATAACAATTGATCAAATTGGGTCGATAATGCATTCAATAAAGGCAAAAAGGCTGACAAACCAAGCAACGACTGATGATCATACAAAAGTTTAAACAAGTGCTAGCGAGGAAAGGTTATGCGACAGGCGTTTGTAGCTTGCAAGTTGACGCTATACATCCAACAAGTACATATTAAAACGAAGTTAAAGCCATTTAACACCTTTATAAACCAACTCTGACGTTAGCGAAATACAAGTTCACATTTACGTTACAATATGGCTAGCTAACGTTAGCTCAGAGTTTCTTGGCAAGCTAACTTTAACAATACATTCACTGAATCGACAAAACATATTACCTAGCGAAACAGATCAGCGACCATAATAATAATAAGCTAAATGACTAGATAGCAACAACGAAACCGTTTTCCAGCTAGCTAACATGTTACAGCTGGCAAGCTAACCTAGGTCCCTAGCGAAATGCACCACTCACAGTAGCCGTGGCACGAAATTCCTTCCGCGACTCGAATAAAGGCTAAAATCTTCTTGAACGTAAACATGTCCAACAAAATAATTACATGTACGTTCAACAAACGTAAAAGTACATTCAAAAACGTTTGCATTCAAACGTATCAAAATACTGACATAATGCGAAGTTATGGACATTTGGGGACTATTTCGTATGTCTACAGAAGGATCTAATTTCATACGAACTCGCCAATGAATGTGAAAACACATGTCACGTGTCTCTGCAAGATCCAATGAATCACATTTGATTTAGTACTCTAAAATGTGTCCCTACGCATTCAAAATAAGTATGAACGGCTGAAGTATCCCAACGTATTCTCTCAGAAACAAATCAAAGCTAAAGAAACGTCCAAATTGTTCAGAAATACAGTGGTATTTTCATGCACTCTTCTTTGTAATTGCAACTTAGTCTCACATAGCCTATATAATGCATCTAAAATGTCAAGAAATTGTGATGAAAACCAAATAGGCAAACAGTTGGATTGGTTAGATCAGTGGTTCCCAAACTTGTTATAGGCCCGTACCCCTTCAAACATTCAACTTCCAGCTGCGTACCCCCTCTAGCACCAGGGTCAGCGCACTCTCAAATGTTGTTCTTTGACATCATTGTAAACCTGCCACACATGACACATTTATTAAACATAAGAATGAGTGTCAGTTTTTGTCACAACCCGACTGGTGGGAAATGACAAAGAGCTGTTCTTGGACCAGGGCACAAATAATATAATAATAATAAATAAATGTCTTTATTTAGCCATTTTACATATAAAACCTTATTTGTTCATCAAAAATTGTGAATAACTCACCACAGATTATGAGAAGGGTGGTCTTGAAAGGATGCACATAACTCTGCAATGTTGGGTTGTATTGGAGAGAGTCTCAGTCTTAAATCATTTCCCTATCCAAAAATCTGGCAGTGAGTTCTGATTCATTTTCACAGAACGCTTGTTGCAATTTCGTTGAGGCTCTCTCGTTCAGATATCTGTAAGTGGACTGGAGGTAGGGTATGAAAGGGATAACGAATCCAGTTGTTTATGTCATCCGTTTCGGGAAAGTACCTGCGTAATTGCGCACCCAGCTCACTCAGGTGCTTCACTATAGCACATTTGACATTGTCCGTAAGCTTGAGTTCATTTGCACACAAAAAATCATACAATGATGGAAAGACCTGTGTGTTGTCCTTGTTAATGCAGACAGAAAAGAGCTCCAACTTCTTAATCATAGCCTCAATTTTGTCCCGCACATTGAATATAGTTGCAGAGAGTCCCTGTAATCCTAGATTCAGATCATCCAGGTGAGAAAAAACATCACATAGATAGCCCAGTCGTGTGAGAAACTATATGAGAGTTCAGGGGCCTTGCTTTAAACATTTTCACTGTAGTGTCCAAAACGTCTTTCAAGCTGTCAGCCATTCCCTTGGCAGCAAGAGCCTCTCGGTGGATGCTGCAGTGTACCCAAGTAGTGTCGGGAGCAACTGCTTGCATGCCACTATGTCTCTCTGCCATAGCTTTTGCGCCATTAGTACAGATACCAACACATCTTGACCACCAAAGTCCATTTGATGACACAAAGCTATCCAGTACTTTAAAAATATCCTCTCATGTTGTCCTGGTTTCCAGTGGTTTGCAGAAGAGGAAGAGGATGTCTTCCTTAATTGACCCCATGTCTTACTACTCGAAAGTCGTCTTTATTCTCACTCAAAAAACTCCAGTGGCTTATTTTTCAAATTGTCATGTTTCGTTTCTAAATGTCTGCGCAAGAGTGAAGGTGATTGGATGTTAATTATTTGACATGGCTACCTGTATTTGACATTGTGTTGTTATTTCGCTGAACACTAGATGGTTTAATTTTATTTCTGGCAGTGAAACGAGGCTAATCAGGTGAGAGAAAAAAACTTGACCAAATGTATTGCCCCATTGGAAAATATAAATGTACTGTTTGAAAATGTGAAGAAGAAAAAAGTGAGTACAAGACCGAGGACATCCAGGATTGTAAGGAAGAAAGACTACAGAAAATCTGATGTACTGTTTTCTTCCTTCCTTCCACTCACTATCTCTCCCTCTGACCCTCCCTCTACAGCACATCCACCTCCTAATTCACATCTGCAGAGCAGTCGGCTTCCCTTCATGTCCTCTCAATTCAGTTTCAATTCAAGGGGCTTTATTGGCATGGGAAACATATGTTTATATTGCCAAAGCAAGTGAAATATATAATAAACTAAAGTGAAATAAACAATTAAAAGTGAACAGTAAATATTACACTCACACAAGTTCCAAAATAATAAAGACATTTCAAATGTCATATTATGTCTATATACAGTGTTGTAACGATGTGCTAATAGTTAAAGCACAAAAGGGAAAATAAATAAACATAAATATGGGTTGTATTTACAATGGTGTTCGTTTTTCACTGGTTGCCCTTTTCTTGTGGCAACAGATCACAAATCTTGCTGCTGTGATGGCACACTGTGGTATTTCACCCAATAGATATGGTAGTTTATCAAAGTTTGATTTGTTTTAGAATTCTTTGTAGGTCTGTGTAATCTGAAGGAAAAATGTTTGTCTCTAATATGGTCAAACATTTGGCAGGAGGTTAGGAAGGGCAGTTCAGTTTCCACCTCATTTTGTGGGCAGTGTGCACACAGCCTGTCTTCTATTCAGAGCCAGGTCTGCCTACGGTGACCTTTCTCAAGAGCAAGGCTATGCTCACTGAGTCTGTACATAGTCAAAGCCTTCCTTAATTTTGGGTCAGTCACAGTGGTAAATTATTCTGCCACTGTGTACTCTCTGTTTAGGGCCAAATAGCATTCCAGTTGTCTTTGTTTTTTTGTTAATTCTTTCCAAATGGTCAAGTAATTATCTTTTTGTTTTCTCATGATTTTTTGGGGTCTATTTGTGTTGCTGTCCTGGGGCTCTGTGGGGTCTTTTGTGTTTGTGAACAGAGCCCCAGGACCAGCTTTCTTAGGGGATTATTCTCCAGGTTCTTCTTTCTGTAGGTGATGGCATTGTTATGGAAGAATTTAACGTCTCTTTTCTGGATTTTGATAATTAGTGGGTATCGGCCTAATTCTGCTCTGCCTGCATTTTTTTGTGTTTTAAATTGTACACTTATTTTTGCAGAAATCTTATTTTTGCGTAGTCTCAATTTGGTGTTTGTCCCATTTTGTGAATTCTTGGTTAGTGAGCAAACCCCAGACCTCACAACTATAAAGTGCAATGAGTTCTGTAACTGATTCAAGTATTTTTATACAGATCCTAATTGGTATGTCAAATTTCATTTTCCTTTTGATGGTATAGAATGCCCTTCTTGCCTTGTCTCTCAGATCGTTCACAGCTTTGTGGAAGTTACCTGTGGCGCTGATGTTTAGGCCGAAGTATGTATAGTTTTTTGTGTGCTCTAGGGCATCGGTCTCTAGATGGAATTTGTATTTGTGGTGCTGACAACTGGACCTTTTTTGGAACACCATTATTTTTGTCTTACTGAAATTTACTGTCAGAGCCCATGTCTGACAGAATCTGTGCAGAAGATCTAGGTGTTGCTGTAGGCCCTTCTTGGTTGGTGACAGAAGCACCAGATCATCAGCAAACAGTAGACATTTGACTTCAGATTCTAGGATGGTGAGGACGGGTGCTGCAGACTGTTCTAGTGCCCTTGCCAACTCGTTGATATATATGTTTATATGTAAGAGGTTGGGGCTTAAGCTGCATCCCTGTCTCACCCCACGACCTTGTGAAAAGAAATGTGTGTTTTTTGCCAATTTTAAATGCACACTTGTTGTTTGTGTACATGGATTTTATAATGTTGTATGTGTTTCCCCCAACACCACTTTCCGTCAATTTATATAGCAGACCCTCATGCCAAGTTGAGTCAAAAGCTTTTTTGAAGTCAACAAAGCATGAGAATACTTTGCCTTTGTTTTGTTTTGTATGTTTGTCAATTAGGGTGGACAGGGTGAATACGTGGTCTGCCGTACAGTAATTTGGCAAAAAGCCAATTTTACATTTTCTCAGTACATTGTTTTCACTGAGGAAATGTTCAAGTCTGATGTTAATGATAATGCAGAGGATTTTCCCAAGGTTGCTGTTAACGCATATCCCACGGTAGTTATTGTGTTCAAATTTGTCTCCACTTTTGTAAATTGGGGTTATCAGTCCTTGGTTCCAAATATTGGGGAAGATGCCAGTGCTGAGATGATGTTAAAGAGTTTTAGTATAGCCAATTGGAATTTGTGGTCTGTATGTTTTATCATTTCAAATCAAATCAAATCAAATCACATTTTATTTGTCACACATACACATGGTTAGCAGATGTTAATGCGAGTGTAGCGAAATGCTTGTGCTTCTAGTTCCGACAATGCAGTAATAACGAACAAGTAATCTAACTAACAATTCCAAAAAACTACTGTCTTATACACAGTGTAAGGGGATAAAGAATATGTACATAAGGATATATGAATGAGTGATGGTACAGAGCAGCATAGGCAAGATACAGTAGATGATATCGAGTACAGTATATACATATGAGATGAGTATGTAAACCAAGTGGCATAGTTAAAGTGGCTAGTGATACATGTATTACATAAGGATGCAGTCGATGATACAGTATCTACGTATGCATATGAGATGAATAATGTAGGGTAAGTAACATTATATAAGGTAGCATTGTTTAAAGTGGCTAGTGATATATTTACATAATTTCCCATCAATTCCCATTATTAAAGTGGCTGGAGTAGAGTCAGTGTGTTGACAGTGTGTTGGCAGTAGCCACTCAATGTTAGTGGTGGCTGTTTAACAGTCTGATGGCCTTGAGATAGAAGCTGTTTTTCAGTCTCTCGGTCCCAGCTTTGATGCACCTGTACTGACCTCGCCTTCTGGATGACAGCGGGGTGAACAGGCAGTGGCTCGGGTGGTTGATGTCCTTGATGATCTTTATGGCCTTCCTGTAGCATCGGGTGGTGTAGGTGTCCTGGAGGGCAGGTAGTTTGCCCCCGGTGATGCGTTGTGCAGACCTCACTACCCTCTGGAGAGCCTTACGGTTGAGGGCGGTGCAGTTGCCATACCAGGTGGTGATACAGCCCGCCAGGATGCTCTCGATTGTGCATCTGTAGAAGTTTGTGAGTGCTTTTGGTGACAAGCCGAATTTCTTCAGCCTCCTGAGGTTGAAGAGGCGCTGCTGCGCCTTCCTCACGATGCTGTCTGTGTGAGTGGACCAATTCAGTTTGTCTGTGATGTGTATGCCGAGGAACTCAAAACTTGCTACCCTCTCCACTACTGTTCCATCGATATGGATGGGGGGGTGTTCCCTCTGCTGTTTCCTGAAGTCCACAATCATCTCCTTAGTTTTGTTGACGTTGAGTGTGAGGTTATTTTCCTGACACCACACTCCGAGGGCCCTCACCTCCTCCCTGTAGGCCGTCTCGTCGTTGTTGGTAATCAAGCCTACCACTGTTGTGTCGTCCGCAAACTTGATGATTGAGTTGGAGGCGTGCGTGGCCACGCAGTCGTGGGTGAACAGGGAGTACAGGAGAGGGCTCAGAACGCACCCTTGTGGGGCCCCAGTGTTGAGGATCAGCGGGGAGGAGATGTTGTTGCCTACCCTCACCACCTGGGGCGGCCCGTCAGGAAGTCCAGTACCCAGTTGCACAGGGCGGGGTCGAGACCCAGGGTCTCGAGCTTGATGACGAGCTTGGAGGGTACTATGGTGTTGAATGCCGAGCTGTAGTCGATGAACAGCATTCTCACATAGGTATTCCTCTTGTCCAGATGGGTTAGGGCAGTGTGCAGTGTGGTTGAGATTGCATCGTCTGTGGACCTATTTGGGCGGTAAGCAAATTGGAGTGGGTCTAGGGTGTCAGCTAGGGTGGAGGTGATATGGTCCTTGACTAGTCTCTCAAAGCACTTCATGATGACGGATGTGAGTGCTACGGGGCGGTAGTCGTTTAGCTCAGTTACCTTACCTCACAATGGTGGCCCTCTTGAAGCATGTGGGAACAGCAGACTGGTGTAGGGATTGATTGAATATGTCCGTAAACACACCGGCCAGCTGGTCTGCGCATGCTCTGAGGGCGCGGCTGGGGATGCCGTCTGGGCCTGCAGCCTTGCGAGGGTTAACACGTTTAAATGTCTTATTCACTTCGGCTGCAGTGAAGGAGAGACCGCATGTTTTCGTTGCAGGCCGTGTCAGTGGCACTGTATTGTCCTCAAAGCGGGCAAAAAAGTTATTTAGTCTGCCTGGGAGCAAGACATCCTGGTCCGTGACTGGGCTGGGTTTCTTCCTGTAGTCCGTGATTGACTGTAGACCCTGCCACATGCCTCTTGTGTCTGAGCCGTTGAATTGAGATTCTACTTTGTCTCTGTACTGGCGCTTAGCTTGTTTGATAGCCTTGCGGAGGGAATAGCTGCACTGTTTGTATTCAGTCATGTTACCAGACACCTTGCCCTGATTAAAAGCAGTGGTTCGCGCCTTCAGTTTCACACCAATGCTGCCATCAATCCACGGTTTCTGGTTAGGGAATGTTTTAATCGTTGCTATGGGAACGACATCTTCAAAGCACGTTCTAATGAACTCGCACACCGAATCAGCGTATTCGTCAATGTTGTTGTCTGACGCAATACGAAACATCTCCCAGTCCACGTGATGGAAGCAGTCTTGGAGTGTGGAGTCAGCTTGGTCGGACCAGCATTGGACAGACCTCGGCGTGGGGGCCTCTTGTTTTAGTTTCTGTCTGTAGGCAGGGATCAACAAAATGGAGTCGTGGTCAGCTTTTCCGAAAGGGGGGCGGGGCAGGGCCTTATATGCGTTGCGGAAGTTAGAGTAACAATGATCCAGGGTCTTTCCACCCCTGGTTGCGCAATCGATATGCTGATAAAATTTAGGGAGTCTTGTTTTCAGATTAGCCTTGTTAAAATCCCCAGCTACAATGAATGCAGCCTCCGGATAAATCGTTTCCAGTTTGCAGAGAGTTAAATAAAGTTCGTTCAGAGCCATCGATGTGTCTGCTTGGGGGGGATATATACGTCTGTGATTATAATCGAAGAGAATTCTCTTGGTAGATAATGCGGTCTACATTTGATTGTGAGGAATTCTAAATCAGGTGAACAGAAGGATTTGAGTTCCTGTATGTTTCTTTCATCACACCATGTCACGTTAGTCATAAGGCATACGCCCCCGCCCCTCTTCTGGTTTGATTCTATGGATTCTTCAATTACATTGAGCTGATTTCTGGCGTGCTGTTCCTTCTTTTTCCGTAGTGTATTTCTATATTGTTTTAGCGATTCACAATAGTGAAGGCGTAGACTCAGGTTTTCTGGGTCTCTATGTTTTTGGTTGGATAGGTTTCTCATTTTTTTTCTTAGGGTTTTGCATTCTTCATCAAACCATTTGTCATTGTTTTTCATTTTCTTAGGTTATCTGCTTGAAATTTTTAGATTTGATAGGGAAGCTGAAAGGTCAAATACACTTTTTAGGTTTTCTACTGTAAAGTTTACACCTTCACATTGCAGTGAACTGTTTTGTCCAGGAAGTTGTCCAAAAGGGATTGAATTAGTTGTTGCCTAATTGTTTTTGGTAGGTTTCTACACTGCTATCCATCTATAGCATTTCTTAATATTGTGCAGTTCCTTTGGCTTTGATGCATCGTGATTGAGTATTGCTCTGTTCAGGTATACTGAGAGTTTGCTGTGATCTGATATGGGTGATGGTGGGCTGACTGCGAATGCTCCGAGAGACTCTGGGTTGAGGTCAGTTATAAAGTAATCTACAGTACTACTGCCAAGGGATGAGCTGTAGGAGTACCTAGCATAGGAGTCTCCTTGAAGCCTACCATTGACTATGTACAGATCCAGCGTGCAGAGAGAGCTACAGGAGTTTTTGTTGGTTGTTTTGTGATAGTTGTGTCTAGAGGGGCATATTTAGAGGGAATACTGTCACCTCCAGGTAGGTGTTTGACCCCATGTGTGCTGAGAGTGTCAGGTTCTTATCCGGTTCTGGCATTAAGGTCGCAACAGACTAGTACATGTCCCTGGGCCTGGAAATGTTTGATCTCCCCCTCTAGGTTGGAGAAGATGTAATCTGAGTCCCTTCCCTGTTTAACACCTAGTAGTTTGGTGGATGGGACTACCAGCTCTCTGTAACCTAGGGGGCAACCAGTTGGTCCGTCTCCTCCATACCATGTTTCTTGTAGGATGACAATGTCTGTATTTTCTATTGTTTTGATGAAGTCTGTTCCTGTTCTTTAGGCCAAAGGCAGATGATCTCAGACCTTGTATATTCCTGGATGAGATAGTAAATGCTTTGTGTTCCATAGTGATTAGTGTTGTTTTTGTGTGGTTTAGGGACCATTACAGTAGGTGTGAGCAGAGCATGTTGAGCATCTGATACATACCTCTTAGGTCACGGGATGGTGTTTGGGCGGGTGTACTAGTGGGGGTTGGGCCTGTTGCTCTGCTCACGGCCTGGGCATATGTGCGGCTACCATGTTCTCTCTCTCTCTGTCTCTCTCTCACTTTATTTCTCTCTCTGTAGCCTGTGTGTGTCTGTGTGCGTGCATGTGAGTGCGATGAGATGAGTAAGAGCATGCATAGCCGTGGTTGGTGACCTATAAAGAGGAGATTAAAGCATTCTCTGTGGCCCAGCTGTGTACTCTGTGACGTCACACTCCCACCTCTCCTTCCCCACAGCTGGGTCTGTGGGTCTGGCACACTGAGAGCATGTGGCTTTGCTAGCACCAGGCATACGGGCAAGCAGCAGGCACAACGTCAACAGGGAAGAGGAGGCTGGATGAACGCTAGACATGGTAATGCAGGCCTTGAAACTGGAGAGAAAATAGGCCTGATAGAATAGAATTATAGGCCTTATACTGTATCAGGCCTAATAAAATAGAGCCAGGCCTATTGGAATATAGTCTTGGCTCCCAGGCTTTGCTCAAGGTGAGTTGAAAGGCTCTGACAGAGGCTTAATAGAATATAATAATGACTCAACCTAATATCAGGCCTAATAGAATATTATATTGAGCCTAATAGAATGAATGACATGTTCAAAAAAGTACTCCAAAAGCACAGGGCCAGTAGGCCTCATTTAAGATGTTAGGGTGGCAGGTAGCCCAGTGGTTAGAAGTGTTGGGCCAGTAACTGAAAGGTCACTGGTTTGAATCCCCTATGTGAAAAATCTGTCGATGTTCCCTTGAGCAACTTAACCCACATTTTGGGTTGCTCTGTATAAGAGTGTAGGCTAAAATGTAAGTGTAATGTTACTAATTGGTTCAGTTTCCTTACGAAGCCCTTATATAACAATTATAATTCCCCTGTGTGATAAAGAAGAATCTTTAATGAGGTATCTTAAATATGTTCCTACATAACATGTGTGATGTTTGTGTTTCTTGTTCTTTCCCCATAGCTACTTGTTTCAGTGAGTGAGAGGATACGACTAGGCCTACATCCTCTGCACATTCTGCCTGTAATGCACTGAATGCCCAGGCTGTTATCTCACTAATGAGTTGAAGCGCACTCTGATTTCAATTTATAGTATCATTTTGTACCCTTGAATGTTGGATAACAGGGATGTTTATGCCTACACCCAGTCTCTTGGTTTGATGGTTCATTTACATGAACCCCCAGCACACACATACACCATTTGAGTAGATTTCTACTTTTATTCATGTATATATACACATATAAAAAAATAAGGACATATGTACAATGATAATAAATATCGACATGTTTTTACAAGCAAAATAATTTACTTAACATCCTTTCAAAAACATTAAAAGATTGGGAACAAACAGACAGAGGAACTTTTGCAACTTAAAGCCAAAAAGGAAATTAATAATAATAATATTAATGAAAAACAACAGAATAAAAAGGCTTAGATGAGAAGATTGTGGAAAGCGTTGTTTATGACCGGCAGAGTGTAATCTCCAAAAAGGCAGTAACTGCTCATTTGGTCCAAAATGAGTTCATGTCATTTCTGCTACATTGCTTAATCATGTGGACAAGTATCCTGCCTCTATTGTATTGTGTTTTGGAGAACATAGGGGTCATGTTAGTAGTAACTGCATAAAGTTACTGTTAAACCAAGGTAAATAAAAGCCTTTTTTCTCAGATCCACGCTATGAGCAGTTACTGCCTTTTTGCTATATAGATCCAGATTGTGCCTTACATCACTTTTGTGAGTTTGATGGATCATTTTCTTCTAAGAGAGTTTTATGACATATCAGACATAATGTCCAAGGATTTTTTTAAATACATAATTATAAGACAAATCAGTTAAATATCTATACCAATCTTAATAGCTCCTGTAGCTTGAATTCACAGCAATGTTAATAGATTGTAAAGTGTCTGAACCAGTGCTTGGTAACATATTCAATCTACAGATATTAAATGGATGTATAAATATTTAAGATTTTATATCAAACCTCAGATCATGAAATCACGAGTTATCATTTGGTTAAAAGGAAGTTGCTTTGCTTGGTTGGTCCTATGACGCTCTGATGATTTGTTTACTTTCTCATGTGCTAGGAAGTCAGGGATCGGCTTCAGTAGATTACTACTGACATCTAAACAGGATGTTGACCATCCACAAGCTTGTTGCCTTCTGAAGAAAATTAATCTCTAAATAAAATATGCAGGAAAGTTCCAGGCATGAGAGTTCTTTGAACTGAAGTTGGACAGACTGTTGAAACTTAAATATTGAAGTGGAATAATAAAATAATATCTAATAATACACCTTTTCAAAAAAGCAACTGCAGTCTACTTTGGCTTATCCGAAGGTGAAGAGGCACAGCGAAAGTAAACATGTTAAGAAGATGGACAAGTCCTTAACAACTCTTAATCATAAATTACACTTTTTTTTAGTAGAAAACATTAGTGTCTGCAAAAGTTTGAAACATGATACACTTCTTTTACAATTATGATCATGTCATCAGAGATGTGTACAGTACATTTGCAGAGAGGATCATGCAACACTAGGATGAACTAACCACTGATGGCCAAGTAAGTACCTCTTCAACCCAGGGATCATTACAATATTCTACATCCCCTTCAGCTGTCTCTAGTATACATTTTGGTGAGAAAGAAAGAAACATCGTACTCCTCTTGTTCCTCCTTTGTGTTGTGTTGTTCTCTGGTCCCTGCAGATGTGTCACAAAGCCACCCCTGGAAGACAAAGCACATGAAGAGGAACAGGTTAGAGTGGGCACACATAGTGATATATAGTCCCTGCAGCAGTAGATTTAATTGTATATGCAAGGCTGTAAAACTTGATCGTGGCAGTTCTTTTTCTGGCTAGGTCTTTGGGTGTCTCTCAGGCTGGTCCCAGATTTGTTTGTACTGTCTTGCCAACTCCTACATCAACTCCCACGCCAAGTCATAACAATGACCTAGTAGTTGGAATGACAGCACAAACAGATCTGGGATCAGGATAGGTGTCTGTAGGCTTTCAGAGAGAGACAGCGAGCGAGCCATACCTCTGATTGATGAGCCTCTGATCGCTCTCTGGAGCCGTTGGTTTGTCACAGGCCATTCATCTATCTTCCATCTGTTGTCTGCTTGTCCCTCTAACAGCACAGGCAGTGTGGGTTTACAGTTCAGTGTCCATCCTTCTCTCTGAATTCAGGCTTTCCACAGTAGCGCCAGGTCATTCTCTGGACATCGGTAGGTAGGTAGGTGGGTGGGGTTTAGGGAAATAAGGGGTTATTAAAGGGTGTGTCTAGGACAGGTACAGTGCTGTGGCCCGTCCCCTCCAGGACACACTACTACATCCACCAGGTTAGGCATTCAGGGCAGTGCAGGGGAGGGAGGGCTTCTTTTGGCAGTTCAACCCATCCACCACCCCCGCCCTTACACATACATATTATAAAGCACTTGTTGAGACATCCACTGCAGTCGCAACAGTTTAGTGAGAGTTGACCTACATTCCCCCGTGCCATCCCCACTACATGACTGAAAGCAATGCCTTCGTCTCATCTCAAATTCAGAATAATAAGTCAATGTGCTGTTGTAGGTTCTGTTGTGGGATTATGTCAAACAAAAATGTCCATAATCATATCACAAGGAAGTGTATCTGAATGGGTTTAACTGAAATTCCCATGAACCACTTGTGTAAATGTGTAGTGCAGTTATTGTAAAAGTAGTACTAAAAACTATTTACTAGTGTGGAGGTTATTTGGGGAGATATCTACCTTGAGCAGGGATAGGAGAGGTTTGTACATGCTTCTCTCACATTCTCATTCACAGAGGGGTGCTTTAAAGCCATTGGTCTCCATTTGTTGCTTCTGTAGTCCGTAAGACATAGAAAAACAACACATAAAAAAATGTCTTAATTTAAATTGTCACAATATATCAATGTGGCAGGGATTGAAGACTTTCTCAGAGGAAAGACTGACAAGGTAAAAAAAAAGTACAAATCGAGCCGAGAAAGTCCAATTGAGAGTTTGTCCTTCATGTAAACCCTCTGTCTTTCACACAAAGCTCCCTTCATTTTCTCTCTCTTCATCCCTCCCTTTCCTTCCCAGGTTTTACCCCCGGAGAGAGGAACGTGATTGTCGTCTTGCTTTTGAGATTAATTTGTCTTTTATGTGACTCTCTCACTCTCTTTGCTCACAAATACAAAATCGACTCCCATACTCCCATGTTAAGTGTAGAAAGCGCAAAATTCTCCAACAGAACAGAAAAAAGGCAAGCCAGCTCCTCCATCTTTCAGTCAGTCGACTCGTACTGCTTGATTATTGGATGATTGGTATAGCGCTGAAGCTACAATCTTGTCATGAGTTCTTGGTCCTCTCTTATCATGAAGCAGTGCTCTCAGGAAACCTTTCCATTTGTTTGACTGCCATGCTTGAGGTGTAGGCCCTCTGCGTTCAATTGTCTTTAAATACAGAATTTACATAGCTTGAGACTTGCACAGCGAAAGCAAGTTAAACTGCTGAAGAAGTTAAAATGTGACAGCCAGTCTGGCATATGGAACACAATAATAACAGGAACGGATGGAACACAATAATAACAGGAGCGGATGGAACACAATAATAACAGGAGCGGATGGAACACAATAATAACAGGAGCGGATGGAACACAATAATAACAGGAGCGGATGGAACACAATAATAACAGGAGCAGATGGAACACAATAATAACAGGAGCGGATGGAACACAATAATAACAGGAGTGGATGGAACACAATAATAACAGGAGCGGATGGAACACAATAATAACAGGAGCGGATGAAACACAATAATAACAGGAGCGGATGAAACACAATAATAACAGGAGCGGATGGAACACAATGATTACAGGAGCGGATGGAACACAATGATTACAGGAGCGGATGGAACACAATGATTACAGGAGCGGATGGAACACAATAATAACAGGAGCGGATGAAACACAATAATAACAGGAGCGGATGGAACACAATAATAACAGGAGCGGATGGAACACAATGATTACAGGAGCGGATGAAACACAATAATAACAGGAGCGGATGGAACACAATAATAACAGGAGCGGATGCTGATGAATATTCGGCGTGTGTGTCACATCACATGCTCTGTGCTAAAAGCGTCTTCTGCCAGTCACAGAGTCAGCCAAACGAGCATTGGCAGAAGGAGAGAGAAAGAAAGAGCATGGTGACAGTGGAGCCGAGAAAGAGAGAGAGAGGAGGGAGGTAGGTTAGTTGCCGTTCGTTGTCTCTTGTTTTGTTTTTTCATTACGGCAGGCGTGGAGAAAGACTACACAGACGACTCTTCAGGGTTGGCGTCAGGCAGCACGCTCCTCTGCTGCAGGGTCCGACGCAGCTCCTCCTTGAAGGGGCTGGAGTAGTCGTTTCCGCCCCCGCCCAGCCCTCCTCCACCAGAACCACCCCCGCTAACCCTCTCCTCCCCGGCCGAGCTCAGGTTGAGGCGGATGTAGCCGTTGCTGCCGGAACCCCTGATGTTGGTAAGGCTGAGCCGGCTGGGGGAATGGATGGGCTGGCCGGGGATGGTGCTGGGAGACGCTGTTGGAGCGTGGTGGTGAGACTGGCTGCTGGGGCACAGGGCGTGGCCCGGAACGATCTTCAGCGAGCCGTCTGAGTAGTAGTAGTTGGCGCCCGTCTCCCAGAAGCGGTCCTCGTCGCTGGGCATTTTGCTGGGCACGAAGGTGGGTGGCTCCTTGGGCAGGGTGATGGGGTAGACCAGGGTGCTCTCCAGAGGTTTCATGTCCGCCCCTTTACCTAGGGCCAGCTTCAGACGTCTCCTCAGATACAGAGCTGCCACCAATAGTAATAAACAGGCGGCCCCCAGGGTGATCACCAACACCCAGAACAGACCCATGCTGCCGTCAGGGGCCCGGGCCGCCATGACCACAGGGGAGCTGGCCACCACCGACACCTGGTAACGCTCCATCTGAAACTTGACCCCCTGCTCTTCGGAGTAGCACACGTAGCGTCCCGCGTGCACTGGCATGGCGTTGGGGACCACCAGAGCCTTCAGGGCCTGGTCAAAGCGTGGCCCTCCGGCCTCCTCGTCTCCTAGCTGCAGCTCACGGTCGTTGAGGACCCAGGAGGGCTGGGCCAGGTTGGACACCAGCTGGCAGGGCAAAACCATGTCTGATTCTACCACTACTGTCACATTCCTCAGCCGAGAGTTGTCTGGAAGAGAGAGGGTATGTGTTAGCCAAGATGTGTTAACCAAGATGTTTATATCCTGAACTCTAAATTCAACTCATCAACTCTAAGTTCAATTGAGTTAAATTCACTCTATTAGATTTAAATGATCAACTCTTAGTTCAACTCAACAAAAAAATGATCAATTCTAAGTTCAACTCCATTCAACTGGTGGTGATAGCTGTAGTAACCAGCTATCACCACCAGGGGCCACCAGTCCAGTTTCTTTTTCCCACTCACCAGGGCTGGGGATGGCCACAGGCTTGTCAAATTTGGCTTTGCCCCTACTGAATCTCTCCAGCATCAGATCTTGGGATAGGGAGGAGGTAGACCTGTGGGAACAGAGAGCACAGAGAACAGGCATTAATAACATGTATTTCTGCTATACTGTCTGAGAAGCCTCCATTGAGCTGCTGGCACAGTTAGACCCAGCCCACAGAGCAGGGGCAGAAGGGAGAGGAGGGGGGGCGAAGGGGGGAAGCAGAACCCCTGAGCAGGGGCAGAGGGGAGAGGCAGACATGCTCACCCGCGGTGGAGGTCGATGCGGACACAGGCGCGGCCCTCGCTGTCCCAGGCGCAGTAGGGGTCCCGGGACAGAAGGCAGTCTGGCTGCGACTGATAACGGCTGCAGTTAGCCAAGGGCAGCTGGAGCACTTCTGAACGTGAGCCAATGTACAAGTACTTCTGCAGACATAGAGAGAGAAAGAGGGAGAGAGAGGGGTGGAGACAAGAGGGTAAAAAGAGAGTGGGGAGAGAAAGAGAGGGTGGGAAATTTAAAAAGAACAATTCAGAGAGAGGGCAGCAGAGATAATAGGATAATCATTCTAAATTACAATAACATTTTGTTCTGCTGGAGAGAAGAGTTTGTTATGAAATCGCTGGCCATGAAAAGCCTGGTTTAGTTAGATAAGGATCAGCATGAGTGTAATGCCAGTCAACATGTGAGTGTAATGCTGTGAAACAGAGGTGATGAGTAGGGCCAGGAGTCACATGGTAATCTGATAGGATAATGGTGATGAGTAGGGCCAGGAGTCACATGGTAATCTGATAGGATAATGGTGATGAGTAGGGCCAGGAGTCACATGGTAATCTGATAGGATAATGGTGATGAGTAGGGCCAGGAGTCACATGGTAATCTGATAGGATAATGGTGATGAGTAGGGCCAGGAGTCACATGGTAATCTGATGGGATAATGGTGATGAGTAGGGCCAGGAGTCACATGGTAATCTGATGGGATAATGGTGATGTGTAGTCACATGGTCAGAGAAGACTCTTGTCTCCAGTGATGGCCTATGTGTAAGTAAGCATTGTCCAAGCCAGAACGGCCCATAGGTAAGGACAGTTTCTGTAGTGTGAGAAAGCTTGATGCACATATACACCTTCTCGGTCTGTCTATGTGTAAAGCTGGGGAAAACTCCAGACCCTAGCGATGGTCCATGATGGTGTAAGGCCAGGGATACTTCCTGGGCTTAGTGACAGTCAACTATATGGGTGGCAGGGTACCCTAGTGGTTAGAGCGTTGGACTAGTAACCGCAAGGTTGCAAGTTCGAATCCCCGAGCTGACAAGGTACAAATCTGTCGTTCTGCCACTGAACAGGCAGTTAACCCACTGTTCCTAGGCCATCATTGAAAATAAGAATTTGTTCTTAACTGACTTGCCTAGTTAAATAAAAAGGTAAAAATATGGAGGGCTGGGGAAAACTCTTGTGCCTAGTGTATGGTTGCAAAATCACTGGAACGTTCAATAAATTGAACTTTTTCCAAAATTCTGGTTGGAGGAATCAGGAGGGAATAAACAGGAAATCCAGAATCTTCCAACCAGGATTTCTGGAAAACCAGGGAATTTATTGAAACCCTAGCCAAATGTTGAGTGTTACCTTGGTGTGAGAGATGGTTAGGCTGTCCACTGGCTGGGGAGAATCAAACAGCTGTATCTCTTCAATCACATGGGCCTCCGAGCCAAAGATCACTACCCTCTGTAACCAGCCGTCTGCTACAGGAGGAGAGGAGAGGGGGAGGGGAAAAGGAGAGAAAAGAGGGCAATGGAAGAGAGTAGGAGAAGAGAGGAAACGCAGAGAAGAGAAAAGAGGATAGGACGATATGAGAGAACAGATGGAAAGAGGAGAGGAGGAAAGATTGTGGAAGGAAAAGAGAAGAGGGAATACAGAGGAAAGGTAGGAGGCAGAAGTTGGTAAGATGAGAGGAGAGAGATGTATAATGTCAGAATATTGTACTGTAGTTTTATATATGGGTGGTATTGTGAACAAGGTTACATCCCCGGCTTTGAATGGCGATTGAGCTGCTGCTGCCGGCGGTGTGACTTTGTGTGTCTGTCTGGGTGTATGAGGCTTTTATGAGCAGAGATGTGCTGTGTGTGTTGCACCTGCCCTGCCTCCCACACTCACCACAGTGGGACTGTTAAGGATAATGTTAGGGACTGACCCTGCACACTACAGGAGCCCGGCACAGAGCAGAGCAGCAAAACACACACACACACATCATGCTCCTCTCTCGTTGTGTCGGGAATTTCGGCTAATCCCCCAATCCCATCCTCTGTTTCTAACCGCCCTCGCCAGATTTGTTCTCTCGGCATAAGCTATCGTCCTGCTGCAGTTAATAGCTAATCAAGCCTGCAGCCCAATTGGCAGTGTGTACATCTGCCAAGGGCCCCATTGAGTATGTGCTGTGAAGCACAGCAGCAGGGAGCCTGCCAGGCTACTGAGCCCATCGTCACTCTGACAGTTATGGGCCTCCAACACACCGCAGGCACAGTAAGGGAAACACTGCAGTGAGTGGAATTATAAATAGCTAGTAGGCTATTATAAGTAGCTAGTAGGCTATTATAAATAGCTAGTAGGCTATTATAAGTAGCTAGTAGGATATTATAAATAGCTAGTAGGCTATTATAAGTAGCTAGTGGGAAGTACTGTAGTTGGAGTAAGATGAAGTTGTCCTGAAACTGCCTGAACACTGATCTCTTGTAAATTGTGGGTCTTGTTTTTTGGGGGAGATTGGGGGTAAAGTAAATTGATCGTACATCGGTGGTTCAGAGCAACGTCTCTAGCATATTTAGTGAGCATACCGGGTTCATCTGGGCCCTGTCAGAAGGTACCATAAACATACC
Organism: Oncorhynchus tshawytscha; assembly: GCF_018296145.1. NCBI lineage: Eukaryota > Metazoa > Chordata > Actinopteri > Salmoniformes > Salmonidae > Oncorhynchus > Oncorhynchus tshawytscha. The sequence goes on from NC_056440.1 coordinate 21,238,546, forward strand.
TACTGTATATTCATCATTGGTAGGTACTTATAGAGCATGTTGTATTCCCTGTCAGTGGTTACCTGTTCCTATGAACAGCATATAGTTATACATAGTTACAGTGCCTTCAAAAAGTATTCATACTACTTGACTTATTTTGTTGTGTTACAGCCTGAATTCAAAATTGATTTAATATATGTTTTTTGTCACCCATCTACACACAATACCCCATCATGACAAAATTAATACATGTTTTTAGAAATGTTAGCAAATGTATTGAACATGAAATATCTCATTTACAAAAGTATTCACACCCAGAACTCAGACTCAGAATCACCTTTGGCAGCGATTACAGCTGTGAGTCCAACCTGTACCATAGATTTTCAAGCTGATTTAAGTCAAAACTGTAACTAAGCCACTCAGGAACATTCAATGTCGTCTTGGAAAGCAACTCCAGTGTATATTTGGCCTTGTGTTTTAGGTTATTGTCCTGCTGAAAGGTGAATTAATCTCCCAGTGTCTGGTGGAAAGCAGACTGAACCAGGTTTTTTTTTTATCTTGAAAAACTCCCCAGTGCTTAACGAATACAAGCATACCCATAACATGATACATCTACCACTACGTTGAGTGGTACTCAGTAATGTGTTGTATTGGATTTGCCCCAAACATAACAGGACAAAAAAGAGAATTGCTTTGCCACATTTTTTGCAGTATTACTTTCGTGCCTTGTTGCAAAAATATTGCATGTTTTTCAATATTTCTTATTCTGTACAGGCTTCCTTCTTTTCACTCTGTCAATTAAGTTAGTATTGTTGATCCATCCTCAGTTTTCTCCTATCACAGCTATTAAACTCTGTAACTGTTTGAAAGTAACCATTGGCCTCATGGTGAAATCCCTGAGCGGTTTACTTCCTCTTCTTTGTGGTTGAATCTGTATTTGAAATTCACTGCTCGACTGAGGGATCTTACAGATAATTGTATGTGTGGGGTACAGAGATGAGGTAGTCATTCAGAAATCATGTTAACTACTATTATTGCACACAGAGCGATTCCATGCAACTTTATTATGTGACTTGTTAAGCAATTAAGCACATTTTTAATCCTGAACTTATTTAGGCTTGCTATAACAAAGTGGTTAAATTCTTAAATTTAGACATTTCATATTTTCATAGAAAATTAATTTGTACAATTTTCTATAAATATAATTCCACTTTGACATTATGGGGTATTGTGTTTAGGCCAGTGACACAAAATGTAAGCCATTTTAAATTCAGGCTGTAACACAACAACATTTTGAAAAAGTCAAGGGGTATGAATTCTTTCTGAAGTCACTTTACCTGCACCAATGAACAGTATATAGTTGTATAGTTATATAGTTGTATATAGTTATCTGTGACTGTGAACAGTATATAGTTGTATAGTTATATAGTTGTATATAGTTATCTGTGACTATGAACCGTATATAGTTGTATAGTTATATAGTTGTATATAGTTGTATAGTTATATAGTTGTATATAGTTATCTGTGACTGTGAACAGTATATAGTTGTATAGTTATATAGTTGTATATAGTTATCTGTGACTATGAACCGTATATAGTTGTATAGTTATATAGTTGTGTATATAGTAACCTGTGCCAATGAACAGCATGTTGTATGCACGCTGGTCCAGGGAGCTGACCCGGTCCACTGCCAAGCGGGTGAAGTTGATGCCCTTGGTGAGCAGTAGGGGGCGAGCCTGAGCCTTCTCCTCCATCAGAGGGTGCTTCTTGGCAAAGTTGAGAGTGGCGTCTGGCAACTGAAGAGAGCTGTTGTAGCCGTTCTCCCTATGCCAGCTTGTAATGCACTGCACCGTGAAGAAGAAAGGAGAGAAGACAGAGAGGAGAGAGAGGGAACAGAGAGAGGTGAGGGAGAGAGAGAGGGAACAGAGAGAGGTGAGGGAGAGAGGAAGAAACAAGGAATGTTGTTAGTTGTAGGACAGGCTGGCATCGCTTGTTGGCTCTAATCGCTCTCCAGACTCCCTTCTCCCTGTCCAACTCACTCTCCATTCCTCCACTATACCCCTTCTTCATCCCTCTCTCCTTTTGTCTCTCCCTCCACCCTCCCCCCTCCCTTCACCCTCCCCCTCCTCCCCCACCGCCCCTTCATCCATCACTCACCGCTCCGGGCCGTGGGCTGGGGACAGTGCCAGTGTATCGTCCCCATCTCTGGGAGCCCTCTCTGTACTCCTTATAGGGGCCGTCAAACACCTTCTTTACCTCCCCTATCTGGTACTGACACACCGCTGACACATCCACATCACCCCTGGGACAGGAGACAACAACAAAAAAATGGGCTTAAGATGATCAAATCAAATTTTATTTGTCACGTGACGAATAGAACAGGTGTAGACCTTACCGTGAAATGCTTACTTACAAACCCTTAACCAGTTCAAGAAATAGAGCTACGAAAAGATTTACTAAATAAATTAAGTACACTTTTTTATACAAGTAACACAATAAAATAACAATAACGAAGCTATATTTTTAATTTTTTTATTTAACCTTTATTTAACTTGGCAAGTCAGTTAAGAACAAATTCTTATTTTACAATGACGGCCTACCCCGGCCAAACCCACCCCTAACCCGAACGACGCTGGGCCAATTGTGCACCACTCTATATACAAGGGGTGTCACGCCCTGACCGTAGAGAGCTTTTTATGTCTCTATTTTTGGTTTGGTCAGGGTGTGATTTGGGTGGGCATTCTATGTTCATGTTTCTATGTTTTCTATTTCTTTGTGTATGGCCAGGTATGGTTCTCAGTCAGGGACAGCTGCCTATCATTGTCTCTGATTGGGAATCATACTTAGGTAGCTTTTTTCCCCTCCTTCTGTGTGGGATCTTGTTCTTCGTTTGTGACCAGGTATTTTGCACTATGAATCTGTTCGGTCGTTGTTTTCGTTATTGTTTAATTTAGTCTAAAAGCTTCACTTCAACAATAAATATTATGTGGAACTCAAGGAACGCTGTGCCTAGGTCTCATCCTTCTGACGACACCCGTTACAAGGGGTACAGGTACCGAGTCAATGTGTGGGGTTACAGGTTAGTCGAGGTCATTTGTATATGTAGGTAGGCATAAAGTGACTATGCATAGATAATAAACAGTGAGTAGCAGCAGTGTAAAAACAAAGGGGGGGTCAATGTAAATAGTCCAGGTGGAAAGGGGGCAGCAGGTAGCCTAGTGGTAAGAGCATCGGGCCAGTAACCGAAAGGTTGCTGGATTGAATCCCCGAGCTGACAAGGTAAAAATCAGTTTTTCTGCCCCTGAACAAGGCAGTTAACCCACTGTTCCCCAGTAAGCTGTCATTGTAAATAAGAATTTGTTCTTAACTGACTTGCCTAGTCAAAAAAATGTTTTTTAAAATGAATTGTTCAGCAGTCTTATGACTTGGGGGTAGAAGCTGTTGAGGAGACTTTTGGACAAAGACTTGACGCTCCGTTACCACTTGCCTTGCGGTAGCAGAGAGAATAGTTTATGACCTGGGTGACTGGATTCTTTGACAATGTTTGTGGCCTTCCTCTGACACCACCTAGTATATGGATGGCAGGAAGCTTGGCCCCAGTGATGTACTGGGCCGTACGCACTACACTCTGTAGTGCCTAACGGTTGGAGGCCGAGCAGTTGCCATACCAGGCGGTGATGCAACCGGTCAGGATGGTGCAGCTGGATCTGAGGACCCATGCTAAAGCATTTCAGTCTCCTGAGGGTAAAATGTGTTGTCTTGCCCTTTTCATGACTGTCTTGGTGTGTTTGGACCATGATAGTTTGTTGGTGATGTGGATACCAAGGTACTTGAAACTCTGGACCCGCTCCACTGCAGCCCTGTCGATGTTAATGATGGCCTGTTTGGCCCTCCCTTTCCTGTAGTCCACGATCAGCTCCTTAGTCTTGCTCACATTGAGGGAGAGGTTGTTATTAGCTAGGTGTGTTGTTTCTGTAGTAATTTTACATTGTCTGTTTGTATGACATAGGATGATGGTTGTGTTTTATTAGGAGAGAATAACTTATTTTTTATATAACAGAATTGGAAAAGTCCATCCCAGGATGTTGGTGGCACCTTAATTGAGGAGGATGGGCTCGTGATAATGGCAGGAGCGGAATAGGTGTAATGGAATCAAGCTCGTGGTTACTATGTATTTTATGCCATTCCATTAGCGCCGTTCCAGACATTATAATGAGCCGTCCTCCCCTCAGCAGCCTCCACTGAAGTCCAATTATATACAGAGAAGACACATTAGCTGACTCAAGGCTAGTAAAACTGTAATTTTGGGTATAAAATAATATCTTTAAAAGAACTGGAAAAGTTTATAGACTTAGAAGTCACGCCAGGCCAGTGTTAGCAAAAGTGCTAAGTTGGACAGAGAGATTCTCTTTGGCACATCTAACTCCCTGGCAGTGCTATTGTGTCCGCGTCCCAAATGGCATCATATTCCCTATATTGTGCACTACTTTTGACCAGGGCTCACAGGGCTCTGTTTAAAAGTGTTGCACTATTTATGGAATAAGAGCCATTTGGGGACGCAGACAAACGCTATTCTCTTTGGCACATCGACTCCCTGGCGTTAAGTGTTATTGTGACTCACCACTGGGCGTGGAAGATGCCATAGAAGGTGGTGGTGCGCCAGTCGATGCCTGGCAGGGTGAAGACTTCCCGCAGGTTGTTGAAGGTGACGTGGCGTTCAGGGAGAGAACACACCAGCCTGGCCTTCTGGAAGGTGGTCCACTTCTTCTGCAGGGTCCTGGTGCCCCCCAGATCACCCTAAGAGGAGAGACACATGGTCAGTCTAGGGACAGGAGTCAGAAGAGGTGCCATAACGCCAGTAGGGTGTAAAAATCTCTTTACTTCCATAATATTTGCTGATGGTTTTTGACGGAATGGGGTGAGAAGAGTGAGATCACCCTTCTGTGATAAACAGATAGACTGGGGATAGAGGAGTTAGGACGTAGTCTAGGGAAAGGAGTTCATCCAGACCACCAGGAAAAACAACGGGTCGTATAATGCAATGATAGTGGATGGTCAACTCTGAGCTCATAACTCGTAACTTCTCCTGATAACCATTGAACCCTAATAAGGATAGAACTGGGTGAGAGGAGTGATTTTAAAGAAAGAGTACAACGGAAGTGTGTGTGTCTCAGTGTAAATAGCCAGTGTGTGTGTGTGTCAGAACCACAATGTCCTAACAATTCACCAGAATGTCCTGACAAGGTAGGAAAACAAGAACATTTTTGAAAAGTCAGGACTTTTTTCATGTCCTGAATGTATTAAAATGCAATTTTATGCTTAAGGGTGAGGTTTAGGGTTTGGGGTTAGAAGGGCTAGAGTTTGGAGTTAGAGTTAGAGTTAGGATAAGGATTAGGTTAAGGTTAGGATAAGGATTAGGTTAAGGGTTAAGGTTAGGTATGGTTTAGGGTTAAGGTTAGTAGTTATGATAAGGGTTAGGTTAAGGGTTAAGGTTTAGGGTTAGGAGTTAAGATAAGGGCTAGGATCAGGATCAGGTTTAGGGTTAAGGTTAGGAGTTGGGATAAGGGTTAAGGTAAGGTTTAAGGTTAAGTTTAGGAGTTAGGATAAGGGTTAGGTTAAGGGTTAAGGGTAGGTAAGGTTTATGAGTTAGGATAAGGGTTAGGTTAAGGTTTAAGGTTAGATAAGGTTTAGGGTTAGGAGTTAGAATAAGGATTAGGTTAAGGGTTAAAGTTAGGTAAGGATTAGGGTTAGGAGTTAGAATAAGGATTAGGTTAAGGGTTAAGATTAGGTAAGGTTTAGGGTTAGGATAAGGGCTAGGATCAGGTTTAGTGTTAGGTTAAGGTTTAGGGTTAAGGTTAGGTAAGGTTTAGGGTTAAGGTTAGGAGTTAGGTTTAAGGTTAACATTACAACATATTATGCATTAGATACAACGGAGCACACTGTGACAGAGGAATAAGATAAAATCGATCAACCCAGAGATTGCCATTCACTCCAGCTGGGGAAAGATAAAGTGATGACATGGGAAAGTGAGCATTTCCTGTTACATTTTTACTCCCCAAAAAGTCCTGAAAATTCCCGACAACAAATCTGTGTGTGTGTAACCATATATGCGTGTAGCCTACCTTGCAGACACGGGCCACCCTGGCCACAGTGAGCTCTGTGTCACAGTCCAGCTCTACAGCTCTCTCACTGAAGAAGAAGTAGATCTTGTCATCGTCACCTTCCTTACTGCCACTGCTCTCCCTCACCAGGGCTGAGCCCACAAAGTCAGGCTCTGAGAGAACACACACACACACACACACACACACACACACACACACACACACACACACACACACACACACACACACACACACACACACACACACACACACACACACGAGCATGAGATGTGAACACACACACACACGTACAGATGTAGGATCTAAATTTGAGCCAGTTTGCTGCAGCAGGAAAATAATGTTGTAGGGGATGATAACCCTAACCCTAAATCACAAACATTAGAAGCTTGAACACATTACAAGTTAGCATTTCCTTCTATGTAGGAAAATCCTCAGCAACAAAAGAGTGTTCATATTAAGATCCTACATCTGTATGCCCACACGGTCACACTCATGTGCACACAAACACATGCACGCACACACACACGCACACACACACACACACACACACACACACACACACACACACACACACACACACACACACACACACACACACACACACACACACACACACACACACACACACACAGCCACCTCCCCTCCCTCTAATATAATGTAATGTTTTACCCTCTAACCTCATCTCATCTAATACCCTTCCATCATCTTCCATTATCTCTCTCTAACACCTCTTCCCTCATGTATCACTCCTGTCCACTCCTCTAACCTCATCTCTCCACCTCTCACCCCTCTACCAGGCTTTTTCACACTCACCTGCTTTTTCCATCTCTCACTGCCTCTGAGGTCCTATTAGCTAGCCCCTAACCTCTCTATATCTCATCTCCCTCTCCAACTCTTTCAGTTCCATCTTCCCCTCTCCCTCAATTCCTCCATTTACCTCTCTCATTCTATCCTTGCATTCTTTTTACATACCTCTCCCCCCTCTCTCTCCTCCCCTCTTCATTTAACCTTTACATACTCCCCCCACTCTCTCACCGTTGAGCCAGGCAGGCAGGTATTCACTCTTCATGCTGTAGTGTTGCTGTCCCAGGTTCCTCAGGATCACAGGCTCAGTACCCAGGAAGTTATTCAGTGTGGCAGAGTACAGCTCCTTGTCTGGGAGACACAGAGGCAGGCAGGATGAGCACCATTACATAACATTTACACAAAGAATAAAATAGAGTAGAATAGAGTGAAATAGATGGCTTACCCACTATGAGGCCTGTGTGGCCTTTGGCAGGGTCGTAGGGACACTTGCCCTTCCCATCCTCCAGGGAGCCAGGGTTGAGACTGAAGTGGTCAGCATTCTGTGGGTTGACAACAGGACACACACAGAGACACACAAATACACAGAGACACAGGTGGTCAGTGCATGACTAACACAGCTCCGGGCTCTGTCTGTCCGTGACAACCGTTCTAACAGGAGCCACAGTCCTCGCCACACCGTCTTATCATATCTCCGTCAGGCAGGTGCACACACACACACACACACACACACACACACACACACACACACACACACACACACACACACACACACACACACACACACACACACACACACACACACACACACACAGCCAGATACCACTGCCTCGTTTGCATGGGATATTCTTTCCTTTGACACAGACGATTCAGTCGTATGGGGAGGATGTGGTGTGGAGGTGTCAGACAGAAGATAGAAGACATGACACCATGTCACTGGTGCTGCTAGCTGTGACACCACCACAAGGACAGATCAACTCTAATATCACCTCCAGACAGAGTGGACTGAAGACACAGATTTAAGGTCAAGAAGTGACTGAGACCTTGTTGGTCCTAAATAGCACCCTATTCCCAGGGCTCTGGTCAAAAGTAGTGCATTAAGAAGGGAATAGGGTGCCATTTGGGACTCTACCATTGAGAGCTACTCACGATGTAGGTGCACTTGGGCTGGAAGGCGAAGGTTCCACAGGTGTAGAGGTGGGTGTGGTTGTAGCTCTGCAGGAAGCGGATGTAGTTGAAGCACTCTGTCTGTGGGAGAGGAGACTAACACTGAAGCATAATATTCTACGATTCATAGCAATAATCATCAACTCAGTCTAATGAAGTACTCAAATGTCAACAGAAACTTTAAGGATCCGTACCTGGTTGTTCTTGCCCTTGGCAGAACACTCTCTCTTCTTCTCCTGTGGTGCTGGCCACTCAATCTGCGATAGATAGAGAGAGAGAGAGAGAGAGAGAGAGAGAGAGAGATATGAGTGCAAGAGAGACAGTCACAGAGAGTTGGAAGAGTGAGGTAGAGATGTCTTTATTATTTTGTAACTTATGTGAGTGTAATGTTTACTGTTAATTTGTATTTTTATTGTTTATTTCACTTTTGTTTATTATCTACCTCAGTTGCTTTGGCAATGTTAACATATGTTTCCCATGTCAATAAAGCCCTTACATTGAATTGATAATAGCGAGAGAGATAGATAGAGATGGATCAGAGAGAGAGATTCATTTAGAGACAGTGGGAGGAGAGAGAGAGATGGTGGGGAGAGATAGAGAGAGATGGATTTACAGACAGTGGGAGGAGAGAGTGGGAGGAGAGAGAGGGTGGGGGAGAGAGACAGTGGGAGGAGAGAAAGACAGTGGGGGAGAGAGAGACAGTGGGGGAGAGAGAGACAGTGGGGGAGAGAGAGACAGTGGGGGAGAGAGAGACAGTGGGGGGGGGGAGAGACAGTGGGGGAGAGAGAGACAGTGGGAGAGAGAGATGAGAGGATGACACAGCAGATGGTGATATAGGTGCAGAGTGGGGACATAGTGAGGCAGTTGGCATCCAGTGGCCCTATCATCCCTCTAAACCACACCAGAAAAGCAACAGGTGGGCTGCTTATTACTGGGATGCTCACAACACAGAACTGTTGGTTGTTCATTATCAGTCACACAACAATCCAATTAACGCTCATTATAAAGTTAAATCAAATAACAATCTCTATACTGCTGTTCAAAGATGCATTTGTCTGAGTGGATATAAGATGTGAGGTACAGAGGCACGTTAACAAGTTTTTCCAAGCCTTCAGTGTACTAAGATTTTTATGGACTAATTACCTAATTACATTCATATAGATAATCATGTAATAATTTTGTTACCCCTCCACCACTGAACAAACGACATCAGAATCAGGCAACTTTAATTCCATTCAACATTGTTAAGGAATGTTGCACAAGAAACTGACTGCACTCTTGTAGCAGGTCTATGGGGTTGAGGTTGTAGTTGTGGTTGATGTCTGCCGTGCTGAGGTGTGTGTGTGTGCATCCATAGTGTATGTGTGTGTGTGTGTGTGTCTGTGTGTAGTTACCAGAGGTCGTAGCTGTCTGCTGATGTCGTTAGGGTCCAGGGCGAACAGGGCCTCTCTAGCTCCTACATACAGAACTCTCTCGTGTTCTGCTAGAGTCACCATGGTGTAGTTCCACACACCTAGAGCCCGGAACCTGGCCATGCTGTCCAGTACCTCTGTAGAGGAACACACATACAGTGCCTTCAGAAAGTATTCATACCCCTTTGAATTATTCCACACATTTTTTCCCCACCCATCTATGCACAAAACAAAGTGAAAACATGTTTTTAGAAATATTTGCACATTTATTGAAAATGAAATACAGAAATATCTAATTTACATAAGTATTCACACCCCTGAGTTAATACATGTTAGAATCATCTTTGGCAGCGATTACAGCTGTGAGTCTTTCTGGGTAAGCCTCTAAGAGCTTTGCACACCTGGATTGTGCAATATTTGCACGTTATTATTTTTTAAATTCTTCAATTCTGTCAAGTAGGTTGTTGAGAATTGCTAGACAGCCATTTTCATGTTTTGCCATAGATTTTCAAGACGATTTAAGTAGAAAAATTTAACTAAGCCCCTCAGGAACATTCAATGTTGTCCTGGAAAGCAACTTCAGTGTATATTTGGCATTGTGTTTTAGGTTATAGTCCTGCTGAAAGGTGAATTAATCTCCCTGTGTCTGGTGGAAAGCAGACTGAATCAGGTTTTCCTAGAGGATTTTGCCTGTGCTTAGCTCCAACTCTTTTTATCCTAAAAAACTCAATAGTCCTTGCCGATGACAAGCATACACATAATATGATGCAGCCACCACCATGCTTGAAAATATTAAGAGTGATACTGAGTGATGTGCTTTGTTGGATGTGCCCCAAACATAACACTTTGTATTCAGGGCATAAAGTACATTTCTTTGCCACATTTTTTGCAGTTTTACTTTAGTGCCTCAATGCAAACAGGATGCATGTTCTGTAATATTTTTTATTCTGTACAAGTTTCCTGATTTTCACTCTGTCATTTAGGTTAGTATTGTGGAGTAACTACAATGTTGTTCCTCTATCCTCAGTTGTCCCCTATCACAGCCATTAAACTCTGTAACTGTTTCTTTGTAGTGACTGGGTGTATTGATATCCAAAGTGTAATTAATAACTTCACCATGCTCAAAGGGATATTCAATGTTTATTTTAATTTGATTTGTACCCATCTACCAATAAGTGCCCTCACAAGGTAGGGCACCTATTGGTAGATGGTTACAAAAAAACAACCACATTGAGCATCCCTTTGAGCATTGGAAAACCTTCCCTGGTCTTTGTGGTTGAATCTGTGTTTGAAATTCAGTGCTCGACTGAGGGACCTTATAGATAATCTGTGGGGTATGTGTGGGGTACAGCGATGAAGTAGTCATTCAAAAATCATGTTAAACACTTGTCATGCCCTGACCTTTGGGGGGGGGGGACTGTCACGCCCTGACCGTAGATTGCTTTGTATGTTTCTATTTTTCGTTTGGTCAGGGTGTGATGTGGGTGGGTATTCTATGTTGTATGTCTAGGTGTTCTGTTTCTATGTTTAGGCCTGGTATGGTTCCCAATCAGAGGCAGCTGGTTATCGTTGTCTCTGATTGAGAACCATACTTAGGCAGCCTGTTTTCCCACTATGTGTTGTGGGTAGTTGTTTTCTGTCTCTGTGTCTGCATCAGACAGAACTGTTTCGGTTTCGTTCGTTCACGTTGTTGTTTTTGTATTTTTCAGTGGTCTATTAAAATAATTATGAACAAGTACCACCCTGCACCTTGGTCCTCACTTTCCTCCACCTACGAAAACCGTTACAGAACAACCCACCAAGCAGTGTGGTAACCAGGAGCAGCGTGGAATGGACTCATGGACATGGGAGGACATTCTGGATGGGAAGGGTTCCTACACATGGGAGGAGATCCTGGCTGGAAGGGATCGCCTCCCATGGGAACAGGTGGAGGCAGCAGGTAAAGGGAGCCAGCTCTTTGAGGGAACACGGCTGGCAAGGAAGCCTGAGAGGCAGCCCCAAAAATGTATTGGGGGGGGGGTTGCACACGGGGAGTGTGGCTAAGTCAGGTAGGAGACCTGAGCCAACTCCCCGTGCTTACCGTGGCGAGAGGTTGACCGGGCAGGCACCGTGTTATGCCGTGAGGCGCACGGTGTCCCCAGTGCGCAGGCATAGCACTACATCGCAACTCCTCGTTTCGGCCGGGCTAGAGTGGGCATCGAGCCAGGAGTAATGAAGCCGGCTCAGCACATCTGGTCTCCAGTGCATCTCCTCGGCCCGGGTTATATGGCACCAGCCCTACGCACGGTGTCCCTGGTTCGCCAGCACAGCCCAGTGCGGTCTGTTCCACCCCGCCGCACTGGCCGGGCTACGGGGAGTATCCAGCCAGGACAGGCTGTGCAGGATAGGTGATCGAGACCTCCAGTGCGCCTCCACGGTCCGGTCCATCCGGTGCCTCCTCCATGCACCAGGCCTCCTGTGGCAGCCCCACGCACCAGGCTGTCTCTCCGTCTCCTCCCTCCAGGTGCTCCCGCCCGTCAGTCAGGAGCTGCCAGAGCCGCCCGTCAGTCAGGAGCTGCCAGAGCCGGCCGTCAGTCAGGAGCTGCCAGAGTCGCCCTTCACTCCGGCGCTGCCAGAGTCGCCCTTCACTCCGGCTCTGCCAGAGTCGCCCTTCACTCCGGCTCTGCCAGAGTCGCCCTTCACTCCGGCTCTGCCAGAGTCGCCCTTCACTCTGGCTCTGCCAGAGTCGCCCTTCACTCCGGCTCTGCCAGAGTCGCCCTTCACTCCGGCTCTGCCAGAGTCGCCCTTCACTCCGGCTCTGCCAGAGTCGCCGTTCACTCCGGCTCTGCCAGAGTCGCCCTTCACTCTGGCTCTGCCAGAGTCGCCCTTCACTCCGGCTCTGCCAGAGTCGCCCTTCACTCCGGCTCTGCCAGAGTCGCCCTTCACTCCGGCTCTGCCAGAGTCGCCCTTCACTCCGGCGCTGCCAGAGTCTCCCGTTTATTCGGGGCCCGCTGAAAGGGTCCCCAGTCCGGGGTCGGCGGCGAGGGTCGCCTCTCCAAAGGCGCCACCTAAGTGGCCCCAGACTAAGGTGGAGTGGGGTCCATGTCCTGCGCCAGAGCAGCCACCGCGGACAGATGCCCACCCAGACCCTCCCCTATGGGTTTAAGTTTTGCGGCAGGAGTCCGCACCTTTGGGGGGGGGGGAACTGTCACGCCCTGACCGTAGATTGCTTTGTATGTTTCTATTTTTCGTTTGGTCAGGGTGTGATGTGGGTGGGTATTCTATGTTGTATGTCTAGGTGTTCTGTTTCTATGTTTAGGCCTGGTATGGTTCCCAATCAGAGGCAGCTGGTGACCGGGCAGGTTGTCTCTGATTGAGAACCATACTTAGGCAGCCTGTTTTCCCACTATGTGTTGTGGGTAGTTGTTTTCTGTCTCTGTGTCTGCATCAGACAGAACTGTTTCGGTTTCGTTCGTTCACGTTGTTGTTTTTGTATTTTTCAGTGTTCTATTAAAATAATTATGAACATGTACCACGCTGCACCTTGGTCCTCACCTTCTTCCACCTACGAAAACCGTTACAACACTATTATGGCAAACAGAGTGAGTCCATGCAACTTATTATGTGACTTGTTAAGTACATTTTTACTCCTGAACTTATTTAGGCTTGCCATAACAAATGGGTTGAATACTTATTGACTCAAGACATTTCATCTTTTCATTTATAATTAAAAACATAATTCCACTTTGACATTATGGGGTATTGGGGGTAGGCCATTGACACAAAATCAATTTTTAATCAATTTTAAATTCAGGCAGAAACAACAAAATGTGGAAAAAGTCAAAGAGTGTGAATACCTTCTGAAGGCACTGTATCTAGATAATACAGTTTGAAACACATACACACGTTTCACTTAACCTAAGATTGGCAATGCACATCGAAGCGTCGTACATTTATAGTTTATGTCACAAATTAAAAACCTTTGAGGCCATAATTATCAGAGTTCAGCAGCAGTGGGATGTTGATGACTTTCTCTGTCATCAAAGTGGCACATATATACACACACACACACACACACACACACACACACACACACACACACACGCACATACATACATACACACACACACACATACACACACACACACATACACACACACATATACACACATGCACACACACACACACACATACACACACACACACACATACGCATACACACACACACACACACACACACCCACATACACACACACACCCACATACACACACCCACATACACACACCCACACAGACACCCACACAGACACCCACACAGACACCCACACAGACACCCACACCCACATACACACACCCACATACATACATACATATATACATACACACACCCACATACACACACCCACACACCCGCATACACACACACACACACATCTGCTGGCGGAGACACACACACACACACACATACACGTACACACACACACCCACATACACATACACACCCACCCACACACACACACACACATACACACCCACATACACACACCCACACAGACACCCACATACACCCACCCACACACCCGCATACACACACCCACATACACACACACACCCACACACACAGAGACACATCCTCCCAACACACACACACACACACATCCTCCCAACACATACACACCCACACACACAGAGACACATCCTCACAACACACACACACACAGACACATCCTCCCAACACATACACACCCACACACACAGAGACACATCCTCCCAACACACACACACACAGAGACACATCCTCCCAACACATACACACCCACAAATACAGAGACACATCCTCCCAACACACACACACACACACATCCTCCCAACACACACACACACATCCTCCCAACACACACACACACATATACACACACACACACACACACACAATGCAGTAAAACACAAACACACACAGCCACAGACAGTAAGAAACCAATAGAGCGGAAATGAAAATGCAGTGTAGTTTCCATTATCCACGCCTGTGTTCCCTGTCGCGTCTCCGTGCCTCGCTCTTATCAAACGGAAGTCATGTGCAAAACGTCAGACAATCCTCAATAAAGTGATATCATGAACTGAATAATATTTCTGTTCCTCTAAAAATAAGACCTGAGCTCCTTCAGGAGGAGTTATGATTTATGGTGACGACATCACGTTACTTTCTTCCTGGCCTAGTTTGAGGGTATAGCAACGAACCAGAACTATAGAGGTGGTGGGTTGGAGGACATTAAGTCAAAGACAAAAAGAGAGGGGGAGGGAGAGGGACGGAGAAAGAGAGAGACCATGGAGGTATAGAAAGCCAGGATAAGGAAGAGAGGAGGGGAAACTTGGGGGGATAGGCAGTGGGGAGAAGGGAATAAATGTGGAATATAGTTATTATCTAGAGAGCAGCAGCGTATAAACATTGGAGGGTATGGGCGCGTGTGCTGGATGAGGAGAGACAAGATGAGAGGAGAAGAGACGAGATCCTCAAGGGAGCCAAGAGCACATCTGCTAGGTTCTACCCTGCCAGAAAAGGTCTGGTGTTGACACACACACACACACACACACACACACACACACACACACACACACACACACACACACACACACACATTCACTCATAAACACACACACTCCCAAACAACCCTCCGGGGTACCTGCTTAGTGACTTGAACATTTCCCCACAACAACGTAACATTTTGCAGAGCTTGAAGGCGGTTGTTTAAAATGATTAGTGCCACTGTCATTACCAGTCGCTATGGCAGGCTGCACTTCCCATCTGTCACCACACAGCGTCAGCCCTGAGGCCAGTCTGACTGCCTGCGTGGTAGGGTGGCTTAATGAGGGGTCTCTGTCAGATTTAGCAGGTATTATGAAAAGATACTAGATATTAAAGTCCCTACATAAGAGAAGAGACTAAACTAATAAGGGAAAATAGAATGAAGGGGAGAGAAGGAGTAACATGCCACAGAAATGAGAGCAAAGAGGTCTAATGATTTCAACAGATGAAACACACACCACAGACCAAAGGGAAAACTGCAAACACATAAAATGTTGATTGTGGGTGAGGCAGCAGAGGTCTGTGTCTCTCCACAGTTGAACTCTTGAGATGTGCCAAGGTCACTTCTATGGGTTCTATGGAAACAGAGTACCAGTGTTCCATCTCTCTGGGACTTCAGCTAGCCACTCCGCTATAAGAGTTCTCCACTCCCATCTCTGTGATGTCTCGCTCCCATCTTCAGAGAGCTCACGGTCAGGCTGATGGAGGGAAGGGCCAGAGCAGCAGAACAGGGAGCAGGGCTTGGCTGGTTCAGAGCTCCTTTAGGTCTCCTCTGATGTGCCTCCATGTATGCTGCTGACTCCAGCCTCTCTCTTCAGTCAGCAAGCGCTCCTTTCAATGAGAGCCTTACTGGACATACTGCCAGGCTCTGCTTATAGCTGCTAACCATGGAGGAGCTCACACACTGCACTATAATTAAAGGGCTATTTTAGGCTCTTTGAAGCAGCAACATGCAGGCTAAAATGATTCAGACCAAGAAAGAAGGAAACCTAAACTGTACAGCACCAGACCACTATAAAAGAATACACACACAAACCCTGGTCAAAAGCAGGTGGGTCATTCCATGAAATGAGTGCATTTTGCACCCCTTTGATATTTTAAGTAGAAATTGTGCACTAATATTGAATAGAATTTTAAAAGCCTATTATTTTTATTTATTTTTTATTTTACCTTTATTTAACCAGGTAGGCAAGTTGAGAACAAGTTCTCATTTACAATTGCAACCTGGCCAAGATAAAGCAAAGCAGTTCGACAGATACAACGACACAGAGTTACACATGGAGTAAAACAAACATACAGTCAATAATACAGTATAAACAAGTCTATATACAATGTGAGCAAATGAGGTGAGAAGGGAGGTAAAGGCAAAAAAGGCCATGGTGGCAAAGTAAATATAATACAGTAAGTAAAACACTGGAATGGTAGTTTTGCAATGGAAGAATGTGCAAAGTATAAATAAAAATAATGGGGTGCAAAGGAGCAAAATAAATAAATAAATAAAAATTAAATACAGTTGGGAAAGAGGTAGTTGTTTGGGCTAAATTATAGGTGGGCTATGTACAGGTGCAGTAATCTGTGAGCTGCTCTGACAGTTGGTGCTTAAAGCTAGTGAGGGAGATAAGTGTTTCCAGTTTCAGAGATTTTTGTAATTCGTTCCAGTCATTGGCAGCAGAGAACTGGAAGGAGAGGCGGCCAAAGAAAGAATTGGTTTTGGGGGTGACTAGAGAGATATACCTGCTGGAGCGTGTGCTACAGGTGGGAGATGCTATGGTGACCAGCGAGCTGAGATAAGGGGGACTTTACCTAGCAGGGTCTTGTAGATGACATGGAGCCAGTGGGTTTGGCGACGAGTATGAAGCGAGGGCCAGCCAACGAGAGCGTACAGGTCGCAATGGTGGGTAGTATATGGGGCTTTGGTGACAAAACGGATTGCACTGTGATAGACTGCATCCAATTTGTTGAGTAGGGTATTGGAGGCTATTTTGTAAATGACATCGCCAAAGTCGAGGATTGGTAGGATGGTCAGTTTTACAAGGGTATGTTTGGCAGCATGAGTGAAGGATGATTTGTTGCAAAATAGGAAGCCAATTATAGATTTAACTTTGGATTGGAGATGTTTGATATGGGTCTGGAAGGAGAGTTTACAGTCTAACCAGACACCTAAGTATTTGTAGTTGTCCACGTATTCTAAGTCAGAGCCGTCCAGAGTAGTGATGTTGAACAGGCGGGTAGGTGCAGGTAGCGATCGGTTGAAGAGCATGCATTTAGTTTTACTTGTATTTAAGAGCAATTGGAGGCCACGGAAGGAGAGTTGTATGGCATTGAAGCTTGCCTGGAGGGTTGTTAACACAGTGTCCAAAGAAGGGCCGGAAGTATACAGAATGGTGTCGTCTGCGTAGAGGTGGATCAGAGACTCATCAGCAGCAAGAGCGACCTCATTGATGTATACAGAGAAGAGAGTCGGTCCAAGAATTGAACCCTGTGGCACCCCCATAGAGACTGCCAGAGGTCCGGACAGCAGACCCTCCGATTTGACACACTGAACTCTATCAGAGAAGTAGTTGGTGAACCAGGCGAGGCAATCATTTGAGAAACCAAGGCTGTCGAGTCTGCCGATGAGGATGTGGTGATTGACAGAGTCGAAAGCCTTGGCCAGATCAATGAATACGGCTGCACAGTAATGTTTCTTATCGATGGTGGTTAAGATATCGTTTAGGACCTTGAGCGTGGCTGAGGTGCACCCATGACCAGCTCTGAAACCAGATTGCATAGCAGAGAAGGTATGGTGAGATTCGAAATGGTCGGTAATCTGTTTGTTGACTTGGCTTTCGAAGACCTTAGAAAGGCACGGTAGGATAGATATAGGTCTGTAGCAGTTTGGGTCAAGAGTGTCCCCCCCTTTGAAGAGGGGGATGACCGCAGCTGCTTTCCAATCTTTGGGAATCTCAGACGACACGAAAGAGAGGTTGAACAGGCTAGAAATAGGGGTGGCAACAATTTTGGCAGATAATTTTAGAAAGAAAGGGTCCAGATTGTCTAGCCCGGCTGATTTGTAGGGGTCCAGATTTTGCAGCTCTTTCAGAACATCAGCTGAATGGATTTGGGAGAAGGAGAAATGGGGAAGGCTTGGGCGAGTTGCTGTTGGGGGTGCAGTGCTGTTGACCGGGGTAGGAGTAGCCAGGTGGAAAGCATGGCCAGCCGTAGAAAAATGCTTATTGAAATTCTCAATTATGGTGGATTTATCAGTGGTGACAGTGTTTCCTATCTTCAGTGCAGTGGGCAGCTGGGAGGAGGTGTTCTTATCTCCATGGACTTTACAGTGTCCCAGAACTTTTTGAGTTAGTGTTGCAGGAAGCAAATTTCTGCTTGAAAAAGCTAGCCTTGGCTTTTCTAACTGCCTGTGTATAATGGTTTCTAGCTTCCCTGAACAGCTGCATATCACGGGGGCTGTTCGATGCTAATGCAGAACGCCATAGGATGTTTTTGTGTTGGTTAAGGGCAATCAGGTCTGGGGAGAACCAAGGGCTATATCTGTTCCTGGTTCTAAATTTCTTGAATGGGGCATGTTTATTTAAGATGGTTAGGAAGGCATTTAAAAAAAATATCCAGGCATCCTCTACTGACGGGATGAGATCAATATCCTTCCAGGATACCCCGGCCAGGTCGATTAGAAAGGCCTGCTCGCAGAAGTGTTTCAGCGAGCGTTTTACAGTGATGAGTGGAGGTCGTTTGACCGCTGACCCATTACAGATGCAGGCAATGAGGCAGTGATCGCTGAGATCTTGGTTGAAGACAGCAGAGGTGTATTTAGAGGGGAAGTTGGTTAGGATGATATCTATGAGGGTGCCCGTGTTTAAGGCTTTGGGGAGGTACCTGGTAGGTTCATTGATAATTTGTGTGAGATTGAGGGCATCAAGTTTAGATTGTAGGATGGCTGGGGTGTTAAGCATGTTCCAGTTTAGGTCGCTTAGCAGCACGAACTCTGAAGATAGATGGGGGGCAATCAGTTCACATATGGTGTCCAGAGCACAGCTGGGGGCAGAGGGTGGTCTATAGCAGGCGTCAACGGTGAGAGACTTGCTTTTAGAGAGGTGGATTTTTAAAAGTAGAAGTTCAAATTGTTTGGGTACAGACCTGGATAGTAGGACAGAACTCTGCAGGCTATCTTTGCAGTAGATTGCAACACCGCCCCCTTTGGCAGTTCTATCTTGTCTGAATATGTTGTAGTTTGGAATTAAAATTTCTGAATTTTTGGTGGTCTTCCTAAGCCAGGATTCAGACACAGCTAGAACATTGGCAGAGTGTGCTAAAGCAGTGAATAGAACAAACTTAGGGAGGAGGCTTCTAATGTTAACATGCATGAAACCAAGACTATTACGGTTACAGAAGTCGTCAAAAGAGAGCGCCTGGGGAATAGGAGTGGAGCTAGGCACTGCAGGGCCTGGATTCACCTCTACATCGCCAGAGGAACATAGGAGGAGTAGAATAAGGGTACGGCTAAAAGCTATGAGAATTGGTCGTCTAGAACGTCTGGAACATAGAGTAAAAGGAGGTTTCTGGGTGCGGTAAAATAGCATCAAGGTATAATGTACAGACAAAGGTATGGTAGTATGTGAATACAGTGGAGGTAAACCTAGGTATTGAGTGATGAAGAGAGAGATATTGTCTCTAGAAACATCATTGAAACCAGGAGATGTCATTGCATGTGTGGGTGGTGGAACTAATAGGTTGGATAAGGTATAGTGAGCAGGACTAGAGGCTCTACAGTGAAATAAGCCAATAAACACTAACCAGAACAGCAATGGACAAGACATATTGACATTAAGGAGAGGCATGCTTAGTCGAGTGATCAAAAGGGTCCAGTGAGTGGAGAGGTTGGTTGGGGGTCACGGCGATTTAGACAGCTAGCCAGGCCATCGGTAGCAAGCTAGCATAGGATGGAGGTCTGTTGTTAGCCACCTCTTGCGTTCCGTCAGTAGATTAGTGGGGTTCCGTGTGGTAGAGGGGATTAATCCAAATCACACAACAACAAAAATAAAAACAATAGATATAGTTATAGAGGCCCAAGAAGAAAACATAATAATAATAAAAATAAATAAATTGTCCGATTGTCTATTCAGATAGCAGCCGGTAAGACAGCTAACGGTTAGCAGGCCGCAGATGGGCGTTCAGGTAACGTCGCGACGGAGGAGCCAGCCGGATCTCCTTCGGGTAGATAACGTCGGCAGTCCAGTTGTGAAGGCCCGGTGGGGCTCCGCGTAGGCAGTAAAACGGGTCCGGATAGGTGACTGCAGCCCAGGAGTGATTGATGGAACTCAGGAGTGATTGACGGAGCTGGCTAGCTCCGGAATAATTGATGTTTGCTCCGGAATCGACGAAGGCCGATAGTCACACGGATAGCAGCTAGCTAGCTGTGAGATCCGGGTATGAATGTCCAGAGAGCAGTCGAAATCCAGGGACATGGAGAGAAAAATTGGTCCGGTATGTTCCGTTCCGAGCCGCGCTGCGCCGTACAGAACTGGCGATAGATTTTCGAGCTAAAGGATAGCTGATGACCACAAACCGTGGTTAGCTGAATACTAACGATTTGCCAGTAAAGAAGCTAACTAGCTTCTGAACTAGCTTCTGATTAGCTTCTGGATTAGCTTGTGGCTAGTTTCAGGCTAGCTTCTTGGAGTTTCTGGCTAGCTTCTTGGAGGATTACAGATTTGAGGTAAATAATACTTTTTTATAAATATAAATTGGTGAGGCGGGTTGCAGGAGAGTGTTTTGAAGATGAGTTGATGGAAAATAAAAATAAAATGTATGTGAAAAAAAGTTGTAAATATATATATATACAGGACACGACAAGACGAGGACAAAAGACGTCTGAACTGCTATGCCACCTTGGTTCTATTCTCAATAGAGTGTCCTTTATATAAACCACATGGAAAATAACATAAAATTTTTTAATGTATTTTTAAATCTTGCTAAAGTGCCAAGATTGTGCATTTTGACACGTCCCTCTGTTCCATTATTCACTTTAAGGTTAAAAAAAACACAACAACATGTTCCTCATTTTAAGGGCAACCCTGTTACGTGAATTGAACTCTTGTTTTAATAGGGTGAAACTATTCCTTTATTTTAGTCTTCAAAAGAAACATTGAACGTCTAATAGTAAATCATATTGTAAAAGCAGGGGAGCTGGTTTTTACTCCTTTTGGCTATTTTGTGTTGGATAACTAAGCAGGTTGCACATAACACATCAACCCTATTCCCCATAGATAAACAGGCTAGACATGTTTAACAATAAAGCAAATGTGAAAGCTTGAATTCAATTGCACTTCCCTGTTGCACACAACAAGCTTCCATTCCCTCTGTCACAGGAGAATTTATGGATGATTTAAGATGAAGTCGTCAACCCTGTTATGGTCAACCCTGTTACTTTATTTGGCACTTAATAGGCACTTACTATAGTATTCCTTTTTTTAGATGGGAAAACATGTGTTTTATTCAGTTGAAAATGCGCTCTTTATGACAGAATGTTAAAATTAGGTGACCAAGTTACACTACTCAAAAGGCACCTAATTGGTGGAACAACCCAGGTACCCACATGGAGATAAATACACAGACAAACAGTAGTTTAACGGGGACACACACACAAACCCAGTTGTTGCATCAGGAGATGAGAGGAACTTCAGAGATTGTATTGAAAGTCAAGGCATGAGACAATGAGTACATGGAGAGAGATGGAAGAGCTGTGTAATTGCTGTAGATTAGGGGAGGGAATGGTGAGAGAGGGGTGAAGTGGACTAGGAGATATGGGGGAGGAGAAGGGAAAACATGCTAAAATTGGATTAACACAAAAACAGGATGAGTGGAAGACCAGGGGAGATAGGAGGAGATATGAGGGTGATGAAAGCAGAAACAGGGCAGGGACTGAAGCAGTGGGAGATTGCAGTTCAATTCTACATAAAGACGATTAAATAAAGTAGATTTATTCCACAAATTACCTCGCTGAAAAAGAGTGCCCACTTCATGCTGCCTGGCCGCCTTGCTTTGGCAATATAAACATATGTTTCTCATGCCAACAAAGCCCTTTGAATTGAATTGAGAGAGGGACAATGAGAGAGAAAGACAGAGAGAGAGAATGGCGCAAGGATGGATTAATGATAATCATAACTGTTTTGTGATGGCCCCCCAGCAGTTTACAGAACAATATGACTATTTATATTTAGCCCTGTTTATCAAAAGTGTTGGAAAAACTTGTCACTTATCAACTGACTGGCTTTCTTGATGTCTATAGTATTCTCTATGGTATGCAATCCGGTTTCCTCTCAGGTTATGGATGTGTCACTGCAACCTCAAAGGTCCTCAATGATGTCACCATTGCCCTTGATTCTAAGCAATAGTGTGCTGTTATTTTTTATTAACATTCTTGTGGGCTGGCTAAGGAGTATTGGTGTCTCTGAGGGGTCTTTGATCTGGTTTGCTAACTACCTCTCTCAAAGAGTGCAGTGTATAAAAGTAAGAAAATCTGCTGTCTCGGCCACTGCCTGTCACCAAGGGAGTACCCCAAGGCTCGATCCTAGGCCCAACGCTCTTCTCAATTTACATCAACAGCTCAGGCAGTAGCAAGCTCTCTCATCCATTTATATACAGATGATACTGTCTTACACTTAGCTTACGCCTCCCCGTTAAATGCTCTACAACAGGTATTCCCAAACTGGGGTACACGCAATGCCGTCGGGGGTACGCCAAATAAAAATGTGATTCACATTTAAAAAATAATAATAATTCAAACAGTCCATTTATATTTTCCAACGGGGCTATACATTCGGGTGAGGTTTTGTTCTCGCCTGAGTAGCCTCGTTTCACTACAAAAAAATAAAACTAAACCATCTAGTGTTCAGCAAATAACAACACAATGTCAAATACAGGTAGCCTAGTCAAATAATTAACATCCAATCAGATTAACCGATTGGGAATTCCACTAATGGTCCATATGTAGTCAAAAGCTTGCATGATGATGAGTTTCTTACACGACTGGCCTATCTGGGTGATGTTTTTTCTCACCTGAATGATCTGAATCTAGGATAACAGGGACTCTCTGCAACTATATTCAATATGCGGGACATTAACAAGGACAACATACAGGTATTTCATACATACAGGTACATCATTGTATGATTTTTTTGTGTGCAAATGAACTCAAGCTTACGGACAATGTCAAATGTGATATAGCGAAGCACCTGAGTGAGTTGGATGTGGAATTACGCAGGTACTTTCCCCCAAAACGGATGACACAAACAACTTGATTCGTTATCCCTTTCATGCCCTGCCTCCAGTCCACTTACAAATATCTAAACAAGAGAGCCTCATCAAAATTGCAACAAGCTGTTCTGTGAAAATGTAATTCAATCAGAAGCCACTGCCAGATTTCTGGATAGGGCTGCGCTCAGTGTCCTGCCTTGGTAAATTGTACTGTTAAGACACTGATGTCCTGTGCAACCACGTACCTATGTGAAAGTGGATTCTCGGCCCTCACAAGCATGAAAACTAAGTACAAGCACAGACTGTGCGGGAAATGATTTAAGACTGAGACTCTCTCCAATACAAACCAACATTGCAGAGTTATGTGCATCCTTTCAAGCACACCCTTCTCATTAACCTGTGGTGAGTTATTCGATTAACAAATAAGGTTTGAAATGTAAGGGTTAAATAAAGAGCAAAACTATTGATTATTATTATATTATTATTTGTTCCCTGGTCCTATAAGAGCTCTTTGCCACTTCCCACGAGCCGGGTTGTGACAAAAACTCACACTCATTCTTATGTTTAATAAATGTATCATATAGTGTGTGTGGCAGGCTTACAATGATGGCAAAAACAACATTTGAGAGTGTGCTGACCCTGGTGCTCGAGGGGGTATGCAGCTGGAGGTTGAATGTTTGAAGGGGTACGGGACTATAACAAGTTTGGGAACCACTGATCTACAACAAAGCTTTCTTAGTCTCCAACAAGCATTCTTAACCTTGTTTTGAACACCTCCAAGACAAAGGTCATGTGGTTTGGTAAGACGAATACCCTCTTCCCACAGGTGTTATTACTACCTCTGAGGGTTTAGAGCTTGAGGTAGTCACCTCATACAAGTACTTGGGAGTATGGCTAGATGGTACACTGTCCTTCTCTCACCACATATTAAAGCTGCAGGCTAAAGTTAAATCTAGACTTGGTTTCCTCTATCATAACTGCTTCTCTTTCACCCCAGCTAACCAGCTAACCGAAACATATATGTCTCCATTGACAAAGCAAGTGAAATAGATAATAAACAAAAGTGAAATAAATAAAAAATACTGTCTGTCCTCTCTGTCTGTTCTCCCCCAATCACACACCTCACCTCCATCCATCTATCCCTGCCTCCATCCCTCCCAACCACTCATTACCGTAATTGGTGGGCAGAGAGAGAAAGACTTCAAAAACAAATCCAATTTTGATAAACTCCCATATGTATTGCGTGAAATACCACAGTGTGCCATCACAGTAGCAAGATCTGTGACCTGTAGCCACAATAAAAGGGTAACCAGTGAAGAACAATCACCATTGTAAATACAACCCATATTTATTTCCCATTTTGTACTTTAACTATTTGCACATCATTACAACACTGTATATATACAAAATATGACATTTGAAATGTCTCCATTCCTCTGAAACTTTTGTGAGTGTAATGTTTACTGTTTACTTTTTATTGTTGATTTCACTTTTGTTTATTATCTATTTCACTTTCTTTGGCAATGTAAACCTGCCAATAATTCAATCCATGCCACTCATTTGCATTGGTTTTCCTTTTAAGTTTTAGTCTCATTCTCTGCATCAACGCATCCTGCTGGAATTTCAAACAAACCCCCACCCCTCTCCCTCTCTCAATTCAATTCCATTCAGAGGGGCTTCATTGGCATGAGAAACATATGTTAACATTGCCAAAGCAGATAAAATAAACAATAAACAAAAGATAAAATAAACAATAAACAAAAATGAAATAAACAATCAGAAATGAACAGCCCTCCCTCCCTCCCTCCCTCCCTCCCTCCCTCCCTCCCTCCCTCCCTCCCTCCCTCCCTCCCTCCCTCCCTCCCTCCCTCCCTCCCTCCCTCCCCCTCCCTTTGTTATGGAAGGTTTGGCTCTCTCTCTCTCTCTCTCTCTCTCTCTCTCTCTCTCTCTCTCTCTCTCAGACTACAGATGCTGTGCTTTGTATAGAGCTGGTTTACAGGGCTGTCATTGGGGTTTGGCAAGGAGAGGGGTGAGGGGGCCCCCCTCCCCCACACACACCTAACTCCATTTTAACTGCTCCTGACTGGGCCACAAGAAAGGCTAGGATGAGTAGCATCTAGCGGGGCTGTGTCTATGTCTGTTAAGTGCTCGAAAATAACCAGCTAATGGATACTCCAGTCAGGCGTGCTCAAATCAGGGAGCAACGAGGGAGGTGTATTGGAGTGTATGTGAGAGATAAATGAGAATGAGAGAAGAGTGGAAAAGAAAGAGAAGGAAAGAGAGGAGAGAGAGAGAGTGAGAGAAGAAGTAGAGAGAGGGAAGAAGTAGAGAGAGGGAAGAAGCAGTTAAAAATGTCTTGTGTTTTTTCCTCTTCAGATCCCAAATTACTTAGCCACACATAATTATAGAAGTAGGGCTTGGGCCTGGGTGGGGTGTGGGGGGGAGAGGGAATAAATATTATCTCTGCTCCCATCTCCCTACTTCCCCCTCCCTAACCCTCCCCCATCACCACCCACCCCAAACTGCCTGGGAGCACTAAATCCCTCAGACTGCTAGGCTAAGCATTATACACACTCTGGTAGCTCTCAATTCAATTCAATTCAATTTGAAGGTTTTTCTGTCAGGGGACACATGTTTACATTGCCAAAGCAAGTGAAATAGATAATAAACAAAAGTGAAATAAACAATAAAAAATGTAGAGTAAACATTACACTCACAACAGTTCCAAAATAATAAAGACATTTCAAACGTCATATTATGTCTATATACAGTGTTGTAATGATGTGCAAATAGTTAAAGTACAAAAGGGAAAATGAATAAACACAAATATAGGTTGTATTTACAATGGTGTTTGTTCTTCACTCTCTCTCCCCCTCTCTGCTTTGTTCTGCCTCATTCTTTATTGGCCTACTCTTGCTCGCACCACCACCACCAAACAACACACACACACACACACACACACACACACACACACACACACACACACACACACACACACACACACACACACACACACACACACACACACACACACACTTGATGTTTATGTGATCTGCGTGTGCAGAGACGGCTCCACCGTGACATAAAACACTTTGTAGACGTTATGCTCTGTGTGTTTGTCTTTTCTCTCTTTATCACTGTGTTGCTCCTCTTACTCCTGTGAAGATATTTCCTCTCCTTTTATGGCTATCTGCTCCTCTCTTTTTCTAACTCTCTCTCTCTTTCTAATCTATTCTCTCTTTCTCTACTCTCTCTCCCTCTATTTCTCTCTTTCTCTACTCTCTCTCTCTTTCTCTACTCTCTCTCTCTATTTCTCTCTTTCTCTAACTCTCTCTCTTTCTAATCTATTCTCTCTTTCTCTACTCTCTCTCTCTTTCTAATCTATTCTCTCTTTCTCTACTCTCTCTCCCTCTATTTCTCTCTTTCTCTACTCTCTCTCTCTTTCTCTACTCTCTCTCCCTCTATTTCTCTCTTTCTCTACTCTCTCTCTTTCTCTACTCTCTCTCCCTCTCTCTCTCTATTTCTCTCTTTCTCTAACTCTCTCTCTCTTTCTAATCTATTCTCTCTTTCTCTACTCTCTCTCTCTTTCTAATCTATTCTCTCTTTCTCTACTCTCTCTCCCTCTATTTCTCTCTTTCTCTACTCTCTACTCTCTCTCTCTATTTCTCTAACTCTCTCTCTCTTTCTAATCTATTCTCTCTTTCTCTACTCTCTCTCTCTTTCTAATCTATTCTCTCTTTCTCTACTCTCTCTCCCTCTATTTCTCTCTTTCTAATCTATTCTCTCTTTCTCTACTCTCTCTCCCTCTATTTCTCTCTTTCTCTACTCTCTCTTTCTCTACTCTCTCTCCCTCTATTTCTCTCTTTCTAATCTATTCTCTCTTTCTCTACTCTCTCTCCCTCTATTTCTCTCTTTCTCTACTCTCTCTTTCTCTACTCTCTCTCCCTCTATTTCTCTCTTTCTCTACTCTCTCTCTTTCTCTACTCTCTCTCCCTCTCTCTCTCTATTTCTCTCTTTCTCTAACTCTCTCTCTCTTTCTAATCTATTCTCTCTTTCTCTACTCTCTCTCTCTTTCTAATCTATTCTCTCTTTCTCTAACTCTCTCTCTATTTCTCTCTTTCTCTAACTCTCTCTCTATTTCTCTCTTTCTCTAACTCTCTCTCTCTTTCTAATCTATTCTCTCTTTCTCTACTCTCTCTCTCTTTCTAATCTATTCTCTCTTTCTCTAACTCTCTCTCTATTTCTCTCTTTCTCTAACTCTCTCTCTCTTTCTCTAACTCTCTCTCTCTAACTCTCTCTCTTTCTCTAACTCTCTCTATTTCTCTCTTTCTAATCTATTCTCTCTTTCTCTAACTCTCTCTAACTCTCTCTCTATTTCTCTAACTCTCTCTCTCTAACTCTCTCTATTTCTCTCTTTCTAATCTATTCTCTCTTTAAGCTCTCTCTCTCTTTTTATGCTCTCTCTCTTTATGCTCTCTCTCTCTTTATGCTCTCTCTCTCTTTATGCTCTCTATCTCTCTATATGCTCTCTCTCTCGCTGATATTGACTGCTTGTCGATTGGTTTCCATTGTGTTTCCATCCACACCTCTCACACTAACAATGACGGCTGAGAGTCAGGGACAGGAAAAGGAGTGTGGGGGAGAGGGGGATAAAGAGAGAGAGAGAGAGTGGAAAGAGTGTGACAGAAAGAAAAGAGGCTGCTTTTATATAATAGCAGTCTTGATAAGTACAGCTGAAGTGTGATGTCTTTGTGAGAATAGTACAGGCAGTTTGGTTCTTATCAGGGCTGAAAGCAAAGAAAGGATGGAGGAGTGGGATAAAAAGGAGAAGAAAGGATGGAGGAGTGATATAAAAAGGAGAAGAAAGAGAAGGAAGTGAAGGAAAAGAAAAGACAGAATAAAGGTGTGAGGTGGTTATGTGGTATATGAGTGAGAAAGAGGCTTCTTCTGAAATGATATTTTCTCCGCTTCTAACAATTGCTATTGTTTTTCATTGACAGCTGGACTTAAAACAGACAAATGAAAACAGCAAAAATATTTTGTGCGAGAACTAGTGTGCTCTCGCTGGAAATAGAAGGCATTTGAGAGAAAACAGCGTCAACGGCGTCATAGCATGTCAAATTGGAAAGCAAGTCTATTTTTCTGGCGTCTACACAGAGCAATCTGGTAAAAGCAAATCAATTGCGTGGGTCGTTTGTAGAAATGGAATTAGAGGAACCGTTATGTCTTCCCTATGCTAAGTAGACTAAAGATGTAGTTTAAAATGTATTGGGCTATAAGCTAAGGTTTATCAGTCAAATAGGCTACATATTTGAAAACACTTTCAATCAAAGGCATATAGCATAGTCAGGCTACAACTGGAAAACTAGAGGACTCGGATTTCAATAGAGAATACTGTTTATGTATAAGAACGAGACGGTTGTTTATAAGCAACTCTGGTTTATTAGCTATAACATCCTTGTGAGCTAGCAAAGCAACAACAGTTTAGCACTGGCTCTCATAAGGAACTCACAACAGTAACGCTGGGGGGCTACATAGCAAACAAACACCACTGTTTATTATGGATTTTCATGACAATGTTGGCATATACAGTGTATGTGAATTGACACTGGCTACTCTGGGGTCTCTCCATGTGATTTTGGCTTTAGAGTAGTGAGCACATCCATTTTTCATACTGATCCCCCATGGGACTAGAGGTCGACCGATTATGATTTTTCTACGCCAATACCGATACCGATTATTGGAGGGCCAAAAAAAGCCGATACAGATTAATCTGACTCTTTTTAAAATTGATTTGTAATAATGACATTTACAACAATGCTGAATTAACACTTATTTTAACATACCTTAAGGGAACATTTTGACATTTGCCATATGGTTAGTGAGAAAGTCCACATTGCAAATGTACAGTCCCTTACTAGACGTCCGACAACGTTTCTAAAATTCGTGGACGGCGTCGGGCCGTGCAGCAGGGCCGGACCTTCCAGGAAGTCAATAAACGAACTCTCTCGGACATTCGGTTTCCGTTTTATAAAATGTTCAATTTTGGTCATTTTTCCGCTCTCCCGGTAAATCCCACAAGAGGGCGAATGGAATCATATTGCAAATGAACAAAACATCACCAATCACGACGTGGCCTAATCTCCTCAGTGGAAAAGATTTCAAAGACGAAACATGGTGAGCATAGGTTTGGCACAATGGGCAGTTGGCCCCGAACAAGATGGCGTCTAAGCCTCAAAGGTTTGTGAGTTATGGCCATTTTTCTGGGATTAAAGGTCAAAAATGAAAATAGAGCAATAATTTTTCCACTTCACGTCAAAGTAAATTAACCTACGGTGTCAATAAAAAAAGAACCATCCATTTATCTAGCGTAATTTAAGAGAAATCGTACAATGTCAAATTGGTGATGTTCAAAAAAAGGTGTTTTAAAAAAAAGAAGTTACAGATCCAGTTGCAGCGTGTTCAGACTAATCTTTTTGAATTGTGTTTCCGAGCTATGCGAGATTTCTGTGATTTTCTGAAATAACACACACTCATTCAACCCTCTGTAAATCAGTCAGTTCTTAACATTCAGACTTAAAACTCAATATTCTATAAGTGCCTACCCCAAGGAGGATATGTGTTCACTTTCAGCTTCCTGTGTAAACCGGAAGTGCCTTAAAATGGTGTCATAGGTGCTGTTTCGAATGGTTAAAAAGGTCTGATCTTTTCAAAACTTCATATGTGTTATTAGGCAACCCTCATGAACTGTAAATCAGTCATTTCTCCCAACAGATGTCAAAGAAAAGCTCTCTCTCACACACACACACACACACACACACACACACACACACACACACACACACACAGCAAGGATGGAGTGACAAAGTGCGGTGCTTAAAGACACACAGAGCCTGCAATGGCATTGCCATAATCTCTAGGCTGTGCCGAGTTCAACGAGATGCCCCGCTTGACCGTAGGTTGCTTGGTCTAAGCACAGTGACCATGAGAAAAAGTAGGCCCAAAATGAAGCCCGGCCCTAAATTTCATTTGCTTTTGGGTGACAGTGAGAGAACCGTTAGGGTGAGAAGCACAATTCGACCTCAGGTACGTTCCTGATGTCCTCCCGATCAGTGCAAGCCTAACCGTGACCATATAGCATTAACCCTTAACAGTTAAAAGAAGTTTTCACTGACTTCTCTCCCCATAGGAATACATTGCCTGCACCCCTAAATTCAACCTGAAGCCTATGTGGGTTATGAATGCCGTATGAACCTGTCTTCGATGACAATCCATCAGGCCACTATGAGGTCTATCTGTGTTGATTCTAAGCTTCCTGAAGCACCCGGAAGTGATTAAATTCACCCTCAAATTCATTTTGGTAGTATAAATGCCTTTTGGACATGGTTCACTGACTTTTGGGTTTGTAAACCGACTTCCATTGATCGTACATGGCAAATAGACATAACATCCTGATTTGGCACTTTCAAATCTTTCATATTGCATTTGGACATTTCTTATGGCATTTGGCCCCCCCAAAAAAATGACTTTTGACTTCCTATGAAATCATATTGCAAAATGAAAAAACATATGCCCTATGGACAAATATTTTTTTTAATGATAATCAAATATGACAAAAGTATGTTCATACAGTTCTTATACATGTGTAATTGACAAAAAATCAAAAGGATTTCGTAAAATTTCATTAAAAAACGTAAAATTTAGTTTTTAAGGGGGTGATACGTTTTTGAAAAAATGTTACATTTTTAAAAATTTTACTCTTGGGTCTTGACTTGTGCTACATTTGCAACATGAAAAATCACGGTGGAGCGCACTCGCCATCTGTTGGATTTTTGGAGTGTTACACTTGGAATTTGCCATATGGCATTTGCGATCAACTTTGAATGAAACGACGCCGAATTGAGTGGTATTGGACACCGTGTATATGTTTCGTATAGTGCCAATGACTTCCCATTCATTTTTGTCCATTTCAGGGGGGTGTTCCCTTACTTAATATAATACATCAATAAAATCAATTTAGCCTCAAATAAATAATGAAACATGTTCAATTTGGTTTAGATAATGCAAATAATGTTGGAGAAGAAAGTAAAAGTGCAATATGTGCCATGTAAAAAAGCTAATGTTTAAGTTCCTTTCTCAGAACATGAGAACATATGAAAGCTGGTGGTTCCTTTTAACATGAGTTTTCAATATTCCCAGGTAAGAAGTTTTAGGTTGTAGTTATTATAGTATTTATAGGACTATTTCTCTCTATACCATTTGTATTTCATATACCTTTGACTATTGGATGTTCTTATAGGCACTTTAGTATTGCCAGTGTAACAGTATAGCTTCCGTCCCTCTCCTCGCCCGTACCTGGGCTCGAACCAGGAACACATTGACAACAGCCACCCTCGAAGCATCGTTACCCATCGCTCCACAAAAGCCGCGGCCCTTGCAGAGCAAGGGGAACAACTACTCCAAGTCTCAAAGCGAGTGACGTCACCGATCGAAGCGCTATTAGCGCGCACCCCGCTAACTAGCTAGCCATTTCATATCGGTTACACCAGCCTAATCTCGGGACTTGATAGGCTTGAAGTCATAAACAGCTCAATGCTTGAAGCATTGCGAAGAGCTGCTGGCAAAACGCACGAAAGTGCTGTTTGAATGAATGCTTACGAGCCTGCTGCTGCCTACCATCGCTCACTCAGACTGCTCTATCAAATATCAAATCATAGACTTAATTATGACATAATAACACACAGAAATACGTCAATATGGTAGAATCCGGAAACTATAATTAAAAAAAACAAACATTTATACTTTCATTGAAATACGGAACTGTTCCGTATTTTATCTAACGGGTGGCATCCCTAAGTCTAAATATTGCTGTTACATTGTACAACCTTCAATGTTATGCCATAATTATGTACAATTCTGGCAAATTAATTACGGTCTTTGTTAGGAATAAATGAACTTCACAAAGTTCACAACGTGCCAGGTGGCCCAAACTGCTGCATATACCCTGACTGCTTGCACGGAACACAAGAGAAGTGACACAATTTCCCAAATTATAAGAAATTCATGTTCGCAGGCAATATTAACTAAATATGCAGGTTTAAAAATATATACTTGTGTATTGATTTTAAAGAAAGTCATTGATATTTATGGTTAGGTTTGGTGCAACGGCAGTGCTAAATCATCACCCGTTTGGCGAAGTAGGCTGTGATTCGATGAGAAATTAACAGGCACCGCATCGATTATATGAAACGCAGGACACGCTAGATAAACTAGTAATATCATCAACCATGTGTAGTTAACTAGTGATTATGTGAAGATTGATTGTTTTTGCTAAGTTTAATGCTAGCTAGCACCATACCTTGTATTCTTGCTGCCCTCGTGTAACAGGTAGTCAGCCTGCCATGCAGGCTCCTCGTGGAGTGCAATGTAAGGCAGGTGGTTAGAGCGTTGGACTAGTAACCTGAAGGTTGCAAAAACAAAATCTGTCGTTCTGCCCCTGAACAAGGCAGTTAACCCACCGTTCCTAGGCCGTCATTGAAAATAAGAATGTGTTCTTAACTAACTTGCCTAGTTAAATAAAGGTGTAAAAAATATATATATATATATTTTTTTTAATCGGCCAAATCGGTGTCCAAAAATACTGATTTCCGATTATTATGAAAGCTTAAAATCGGCCCTAATTAAATCGGCCATTCCGATTAATCTGTTGACCTCTACTATGGACCCTACTATGGACCCTGGCAATGCACTATAGTGTGAATAGGGTTTGACTTCAGGTAGACACTCACCATGATATCTGACGGTCTTGCGTGGTATTGGGTTCCAGTTGAGACTCAACGACTTCTCCCAACCAATCAGAAGAAGCAACATCAGGACCTTAGCCTCACCCATGGCTCCGATAGAGTCTCAGCGAGGCCGTTGATTCGCTGGTTGATGTTGAGTGACAGTGGAGATAGACAGTGTGGGAACAGCCTCTGGCAGCCTGCCAAAGACAGATCAAAAACAAAGTCAGTTAAAGCGTCACAAACCACAACCACTATGTCTCCCCAGCCAAGCAGCCGGACGACATTCACAAACGGTTTTAAATACCTCTATGGACCGTAAAGAAAATCACACTACAAACTATCACCCTCAGGCACTTAAGGAAATCATGAATGTCAAAGATATATTGGAATTAGTGGATATACGGAGACTTAAATACCCTGACCTAGTGAGATATACATGGCGGAGGCTTAATCAAGCTAGTCGTCTTCATTACTTTCTTATGTTATTCTCTCTGGCACCAAAAGTTAAAGTGTAGATAGGGTACAGAATGCGGTCGGACCATCACATAATTGGCATATATATTACTCTTACAGAATCTCCACGTGGGCGAGGATATTGGAAATGTCATCAAAGCCTACAGGATGATAACTTATTTTTAACTAGGACGGAATAATTTATAACAGATTTTCTTCCGACATAACAAAGGTACAGGAAATCCCCTTATTGTACGGGACACTTTTAAATACGCCATTAGAGGCCATGCAATTTAGTACTCATCTATAAAACAAAAGCAATTCAGATCAAAAGAGTCCATATTAACAAAGGAAATTGAAGAACTAGCAGTACAGATAGATAGCAATAAAACTGTACCATAGAGGCACAGAATAAGTTAGAGGAAAAACAAAAAGAAATGGAGGAAATTATTCAAGAAAGATCCAGTGTATAATATATTATAAAAATAAAGTGAACTGGATGGAATATGGGGAAAAATGCACCAAATTATTTTTCAATCTTCAACATAGAAATGCTTTGTAACAAGTTTTATTGAAACTTGTTACAAATGGAGTCACTCACGATTCACCAAACAATAATTTGAAAGAGGAAGTAAAGTACTTTAAGAATATGTTTTTGTTTCAGTCTCCTCCATCTCCACTAACCAAAGCTAATTGTATGGATTTTTCCCTATTAATAATGTAAAATTAACATCTGTACAGAAAGACACATGTGAAGGCCAAATTACAGAGGAGGAACTTCTTGATGCAATTAAAGCCTTTATGTCTGGGAAAACTCCAGGGCTGGAAGGCAGACCAGCGGAAGTATAACAAACGTTTTGTTGATATACTCAGAGGACCATTATTAGTATGTTTTAACCACGCCTATATAAACTGTAGATTATCCGACACGCAACAGGAAGGTCTGATTTCATTATTACTGAAACCGGATCCAAGTGGTATATATAAAGATCCAGTCCATTTAAAAAAATGGAGGCCTCTTACACTTCAGTGTTGTGATGCACAAATTCTAGCTAAATGCTTGGCACATAGAATTAAACATATTTTGGCAGATATTATTCAACCTAATCAGACAGGTTTTTTTTACATGGATGGTACATTGTAGATAATATAAGACAAGTACTGGAAACAATAGAACACTATGAAATATCGGGGAAACCAGGCCTAGTTTTCATAGC
This sequence comes from Oncorhynchus tshawytscha, assembly GCF_018296145.1. Taxonomy (NCBI): domain Eukaryota; kingdom Metazoa; phylum Chordata; class Actinopteri; order Salmoniformes; family Salmonidae; genus Oncorhynchus; species Oncorhynchus tshawytscha. Next base: position 21,273,301 of record NC_056440.1, read on the forward strand.
TGACATTGAAAAGGCTTTTGATAAAGTACGACAGGGGTTTATATATAAATTCCTGGAATATACATCTTAGATAGTTTTAAACTGCCAAGAGGAGTAAAACAAGGTTGTCCACTATCGGCATATTTATTTATTATGGCCATCGAATTGTTAGCTGTTAAAATTAGATCAAACAATAATATCAAGGGATTAGAAATCCATGGCTTAAAAACAAAGGTGTCATTGTACGCTGATGATTCATGTTTTCTTTTAAAACCACAATTAGAATCCCTCTACAGCCTCATAGAGGATCTAGATACTTTTGCTAAACTCTCTGAATTAAAGCCAAATGATGATTAAGTGTACTATATTACGTATGTGGATGTGGACATACTCGGTATATATATCCCGAAAGAAAAAAATGATCTCACTCCAATAAATTTTAATAGAAAGTTAAAAAATATATACGATCTTGCTACCATGGAAAGGAAAACACCTGTCTATTTGTGGAAAAATCACCCTGATTAACTCATCAGTCATATCACAGTTTACCTATTGGCTTATGGTTTTGCCTACACCCAGTGAATTGCTTCCTAAATTATATGAACAAAAAATATTCCATTTTATTTGGAATGGCAAGTCAGACAAAATTAAAAGGGCCTATTTATATAATGAATATGAATTCGGAGGGCAGAAAATATGAAATATTAACGCATTAGACCTCTTACTAAAGGCATCAGTCATACCTAAATCCAAAATGGTTCTCTAGTAAATTAGTAAGAATGTCTCACCCTATGTTCAAGAATGGCCTTTTCCCCTTTATTCAGATTACAGCTGCTCACTTTCGTTATTTGAGAATGAAATAATCTCCAAAATATAGTTATTTTTTAAACAAGTCTTAGAAAGTTGGTTGTAATTTCAGTTTAATCCACCTGAAAAACAGAACAAATAAAACAACAAATATTGTGGTTAACCTCAAATATACTAATTGATTTAAAAAAAACATGTTTTTCAATATTTAAAAAAAGTATAATCTTTGTTAATGAGATCATAAACAGGACTGGTGAAGTTATGTCACACATGCAGCTAACACAGACTTATGGAAATGTCTGCTCTAGCCAAAATTACAACCAACTAATTGCAGCATAACCACAAAAATAGAAGAGACAAGTGGAAGAGGGGAAAGTAAGGAACTTGTCTGTCGGACCTGCTTTAAAGACCAAAAATGGTTATAGAAAATTGTGACAAATTAAAATATTTACCAGTATCATTTAAGGACCAAAGAATTGACAGCTGTGCCATATAAATTGCAAAATCGTTGGGAAGATTTTTTCAATGTACCGATTCCATGGCACATGGTTTATGAATTGACACACAAGACGATGTTGGATTGTCAATTTAAATTATTATACAAAATTCTTGCAACCAATAGAACGTTATATATATATATACATATGGGGTAGAGGTCGACCGATTAATCGGAATGGCCGATTAATTAGGGACAATTTAGGGACATCTGTTAGGGACGATTTAAACATTAGCTTTTTTACATGGCACATATTGCACTTTTACTTTCTTCTTCAACACTTTGTTTTTGCATTATTTCAACCAAATTGAACATGTTTCATTATTTATTTGAGGCTAAATGTATTTTTATTGATGTATTGATTTTATTGATGTTAATTTAAAATAAGTGTTCACCCAGTATTGTTGTAATTGTCATTATTACAAATAAATAAAAATCGCCGATTAAGCGGTATCCGCTTTTTTTTGGGTCCACCAATAATCGGTATCGGCATTGAAAAATCATAATCGGTCGACCTCTAATATGGGGGACACAATCTTCACAGCCCTGTAGATTTTGCTGTGAGGAGGCAGAGTCATTAGATCATTTATTTTGGTCCTGTCCATATGTAGCTCGTTTTTGGTCACAGGTCCAGGAATGGCTGAAGAATTGCAACATTTACCTAGAACTAACGCTGCAAATAGCAATACTGTGTGACTTGAAAAGTCATAGTCAATCGATTAATAATATAATAATTATTTTAGAAAAAATGTTTCTTTAATTTACAATCTGTAGAACTTGGAGAATAGAAAGGTTCTAGAAATCCGAAATGGATGGTGTTAAGAGATAGATGGGAGGGGTTGAATGGAGCTGAAGGGTGGGACTAATAACAATAAGATAACAAATGTTGTCAAGATCGTTGGAAGCATACTCGGACCAACGTGCAGCATGATCTGGGTTTCACATCTTTTATTAGAAATAAGTGAACCATACAACAAACAAAGACTAAACGAAACATGACGACAATGGAGTGCTAACATGTAACGACACATAAACAATATCCCACCAAAACACAGGTGGAAAGAAGATCCCTAAATATGATCCCCAATTAGAGACAATGATTACCAGCTACCTCTAATTGGGAATCATACAAAATCACCAACAAAGAAAAATAAAACTAGAACCCCACATAGAAATAATAAAGTAGACTAACCCCCAGTCACGCCCTGACCTACTCTACCATAGAAAATAAGGGATCTCTATGGTCAGGACGTGACAGTACCCCCCCTAAAGGTGCGGACTCCGGAGGCAAAACGGGAGGGTTGGGGGGGTGGGGGTGTCTTGTGTCGGAGTCTGTAAAATGTAAATAGGCTCAGAACTTTTGTGAAATAGCAGTTACAAATAGAAATCAAACTGGATGGACATCAGAAATAGAGGAAGGTCAGGACAAAAACAAACAAAATATAACTATTGTAAAATAGATTGTCTGTAAAGTGTGTATAATATGTATAAGCTGAAGGAAGAAGCCTAAGTGTTATTGTTTATTCATTTACTCCAATTGGGGGAGGGGTGGTAGGGTTTGTGGGGAATATTAAAGGAAAATAAATCAATCAATAAGAAAAATAAACATCTTATCAGTTCTGTCAAGCCAATTCAAAGACAGTTATTACATTGAAACACCAGGTAGCAAAGTTAATGTGTGTTGGCAGCCCGTCAACCAGACAGAAAATGAATGTCAAAGCAAGGACAATTTAACACACAATGTAGTTGATGATAATTCTCCTAAATGGTTATGTCAAACAACAAACTTGTTTTGTCTTTGACAGGCGATGCTAACAGCAGCCTGTTTAAATAATGGAGGTTAACAATACAGACATTACCACAAACGCAGTTTGAAAACACTCAAAATGCAACAGGAGTACACTATAAAACGTATCCCACTTTCCCTCCTTCTGTGGAATCGTCATTCCACACCTGCTGGTGTCCATCAGAGAGCCAAATCAACACTTTGATGCAGTTTGCTGATTTGAGAAGGTTGACTTCTAAATGTGCATAAAATGTCAAATTGTGTTTACTCTTGGAGATGTCTGTCTGCGCCAATGCATTTTATTGCTCGATGTAAGTCAGCCCCACATGTTACGCGAATTTTAAATGTCTGCTTTAATGGGCAGACTTTGTGTCCAGTTTGCCATTCAGGAGACTGGGGTGTGAATTAAGATGCAAAGCCTGTACAGCACATTCTGCACCCAATCTGACTTCTATTGATTTAGTTTTTGGGAAAGAAAGAGCAGCCGCACAGAGAAAGTCCAAGATGATCTAAATGTGCTTTAAATGACTGGACTTAGTGGAGGGCCGGGATAAAACTATTTGATGACTTACAGCTCACAGTTCTGACTTCAGGTTTTATTGGATCGATGGAGAGGCCTTTGGCTTAGGGTTGAGTAGAGGAAGAGAGGGGGAGGAAGGAATGGAGAGAGAGAGAGAGAGAGGAGGGAAATAGAGAAAGAGAGCCTGTGTGTTTAGAAACATGGAGGGTGTCTGGAACCAGCAGCGAAAGGCTTCACATTATCTCCCAAGCTGCTGAGTGTCCTCAAATCTCAAATGGCATTCTCTCCTCTTTTTTTCACTCTTTCTGCTGAGAGATAAGACATTGACTGAGTGAGCATCCTGGAGGTCGGATTAAGAGGACTAGCCCTGTGTAAACATACTGTAGCTGGGGGAGGTGAGGGTAAAGAGATGGGCGAGGGTGGACTCAGGGTGTCTCTCCTCAAAAGCCTATAGCAGATTCCAACTCAGGGAACTGCTAAGCTTTGCAAAACATGTCTGTCATGACTGTAGCTATTTCCCAGACAGACAGGCAGGCAGACAGGCAGGCAGACAGGGAGGCAGACAGCAGGATTGTGTTGAATTCAGAATTGAATTGAGAATGCCTCAAATTCCAATAAAATTCTTCAATTTGAATTGAACTAGTAAACAGGATACAGAATTGCAATTGGAATTTTAATTATAGGAAATATAATTGAATTCAGTGAAATTAAATGAAATTCAAACGCCTCTTCTATTCTATATTAGGTGTAGTCTAATCAAATATACATCTTGTACATAAAACATCAAACACGTCATTATATACATGTATATAAAATACTGTTGACACATCTGATTTTCAGGAAAAAAATCTTTAAATAAATTATCAAGGAAAACAAAACCTGAATGTGAATATTATAGGTTATTATATTTCATTAATCACAAACATTTAGTTAAATATGGGGGAAATACTGCATTTTCTAGAATGCATTAGTTTAACCCTCAAGTTGACCCTAAAACCTTCAAAAATAAGCCAAACAAATGAAATGGTTGGTGAAAATATAATTGGCAATTCTAAGCACTAAAGCTAAAAGAGTTAATGAACACTGTTTCCAGAGAAAAGTTATATATTCGTTGGTATCTGGAAGTACTACCAGTGAGATTCAATGAAACTCTCATGTTCTATGACTAAGTTGAATTTATTTGAAATGCACGGAATAAATTATACTTCCTGTCACGCAAATTCAAAACAGGCAGACAGGCAGACAGGCAGGCAGACAGGCAGACAGGCAGACAGGCAGACAGGCAGGCAGGCAGGCAGGCAGGCAGGCAGGCAGGCAGGCAGGCAGGCAGGCAGGCAGGCAGGCCTCCTGGCTGTATCCAATCACCTTTTTTAATGATTGGTGGTGGGGACTTGTTTTCACTGGGCTGCCTAATGACGTTCAACAAATTAGAAACGACACGGCAGGCTAATAATATCAGTCAGTGTTCCGACAATCGCTAGCTAATTAGTCTGACGTTGAGAGAGAAAAAAGGCACATGTTCTGACTCTGCTGCTTCAGCCAAGTCACCCAGGGGGAAAACACACCGATGTTTCTTCCGATGGGGATGGATGGATGTTTGGGAAAGGATTAGGATTAGGAAAGAGGGGCGCCTAGGATAGGAAGTGAGCTGAGCGGAATCTCCATTCTTAAGTGTTTTCAATATCTCTGGTCAACCTCTGTCCTTCTCATGCCCTCACTTCCTGTTCTTCGCTTCCTCCTTTCTCGCTTCTAATTGCTGGTTTGACGAGGTATCGTGACCTTTGAACCCATGATCTTTCCAGAAGTCACAGATGTCTAGGCAGAGAGAGGTCACTGACTGTGACGTGTTCTCTCTCTCTCTCTCTCTCTCTCCCCTTCTCTATCCCTCCCTCCCTTTCTCTATCCCTACCCTTCTCTATCCCTACCCCTTCTCTCTCTCTCTCTCTCTCTCTCTCTCTCTCTATCCCTCCCTCCCTCCCCTACTCTCTCTCTCTCTCTCTCTCTCTCTCTCTCTCCCTCCCTCTATTCCCTCCCTCCCTCCCCTTCTCCCTCCCTCCCTCCCTCCCTCCCCCCCTCTCTCCCTGCCTCCCTTCCCTTCTCCCTCCCTCCTCTCTCCCTCCCTCCCTCCCTCTATCCCTCCCTCCCTACCCTACTCTCTCTCTCTCTCTCTCTCTCTCTCTCTCCCTCCCTCTATTCCCTCCCTCCCCTCTCTCTCTCTCTCTCTCTCTCTCTCTCTCTCTCTCTCTCTCTCTCTCTCTCTCTCTCTCTCTCTCTCTCTCTCTCTCTCTCTCTCTCTCTCTCTCTCTCTCTCTCTCTCTCTCTCTCTCTCTCTCTCTCTCTCTCTCTCTCCTCCCTCCCTCCCTCCCTCCCTCCCTCCCTCCCTCCCTCCCTCTATTCCCTCCCTCCCTCCCCTTCTCCCTCCCTCCCTCCCCCCTTCTCCCTCTCTCCCTGCCTCCCTTCCCTTCTCCCTCCCTCCCTCCCTCCCTCCCTGCCCTCCCCTTCTCTCTCCCTCCCTCCCTCCCTCTCACTCAGTCCTACTCTCTCCCTCCCCTTCTCTCTCCCTCCCCTTCTCTCTCCCTCCCTCCCTCCCTCCCCCCTCCCTCCCTGCCCTTCTCCCCCTCCCTCCCTGCCCTTCTCTATCCCTCCCTCCCTGCCCTTCTCTCCCCCTCCCTCTCTGCCCTTCTCTATCCCTCCCTCCCTGCCCTTCTCTCTCCCTCCCTCCCTCCCTGCCCTTCTCTCCCCCTCCCTCCCTGCCCTTCTCTATCCCTCCCTCCCTGCCCTTCTCTATCCCTCCCGCCCTGCCCTTCTCTCCCCCTCCCTCTCTGCCCTTCTCTATCCCTCCCTCCCTCCCTCCCTGCCCTTCTCTCCCCCTCCCTCCCTGCCCTTCTCTCCCCCTCCCTCCCTGCCCTTCTCTCTCCCTCCCTGCCCTTCTCTCCCCCTCCCTCCCTCCCTCCCTGCCCTTCTCTCCCCCTCTCTCCCTCCCTGCCTTTCTCTATCCCTCCCTCCCTGCCCTTCTCTCCCCCTCCCTCTCTGCCCTTCTCTATCCCTCCCTCCCTGCCCTTCTCTCTCCCTCCCTCCCTCCCTGCCCTTCTCTCCCCCTCCCTCCCTGCCCTTCTCTATCCCTCCCTCCCTGCCCTTCTCTATCCCTCCCGCCCTGCCCTTCTCTCCCCCTCCCTCTCTGCCCTTCTCTATCCCTCCCTCCCTCCCTCCCTGCCCTTCTCTCCCCCTCCCTCCCTGCCCTTCTCTCCCCCTCCCTCCCTGCCCTTCTCTCTCCCTCCCTGCCCTTCTCTCCCCTCCCTCCCTCCCTCCCTGCCCTTCTCTCCCCCTCTCTCCCTCCCTGCCTTTCTCTCTCCCTCCCTCCCTTCCTGCCCTTCTCTCTCCCTCCCTCCCTTCCTGCCCTTCTCTCTCCATCACTCCCTGTCCTACTCTCTCCATCCATCCCTCCCTGCCTTTCTCTCTCTGAGGGAGCAGGATCAAACACCCTCCATGATATGAGAAAAACAGCTTAAGGAAACGTTTATGGAACATTTCCACTCAGTCTCAAAAGAAGTTTAAAGACTGTCTAGGGGTAGCAGAGGTGTATCAACTTGTGCACAAACACACATGGATTCAAGTACACACGCACACACGCACACACGCACACCCACCACCAGAGGGCTGCGTGTGAGTAGAGCCCTCCAGACAGCAAGCAGGAAGTGAGAGGTCATGACCTGCCGTGGTACACTGCTTTATTCTGACCTGCTAGGCTGGCACATGAACAGTCCTCCTTGACCCAGCTCTGACACTGTTTGTCCTGTCCTGAACAAAGCATCAGCTGATGGCTGAGTGTACTTGTGTGTGTGAGAGATAGTGTTGAAGACAAAGTGAGCGTGGGTGTTAAAGAGCTGTATCTACCAGACAGCATGAAATACTGTGTCCTTGGATGTGTGTGTGTGTGTGTATGCGTTTGTATGTGACGTACAGGCAGATTATGCAGAGTTTGTATGAGAGCAGGCTTAGATGAAAGCGTGATAATGAAAGGGGGTTTGATCAGCTGCAGGCTGGGCGTGTGTGTGTCTCATGGGAGGAGAGCATCCATCCCCACAAGCCACAGACACACACACACACTTCCTGCCAACATCTCAATGTATCGCTCATGTCCCCATACTGTCACTACAGTACCTGTACACAAGCCCACTCATCTCTACTACATCATGTACGGTCTAGTTGACTGACCAGGGCTGGGGCCAATTCTATTTCTTTATTCAGACAGTTCAGGGGATGAATTGAAATTCAATCCACGACCTGAACGTTGCCAATTATTTTTCAATGTGGACATTCTCATTGGTGAAATACATGTAATCCAACCCTAATGACCAGTCAACAATCGAAAACTCTGTAAGAAACCACAGCCCCGTCCCCTACCAGACATAAGGTATATCACTATATACAGTTGAAGTCGGAAGTTTACATAAACCTTAGCCAAATACATTTAAACTCAGTTTTTCACAATTCCTGACATTTAATCCTAGTAAAAATTCCCTGTCTTAGGTCAGTTAGGATCACCACTTTGTTTAAAGAATGTGAAATGTCAGAATAATTCAGCATTTATTTATTTCATCACATTCCCAGTGGGTCAGAAGTTTACATACACTCAAATTAGTATTTGGTAGCATTGTCTTTAAATTGTTGAACTTTGGTCAAATGTTTCAGGTAGCCTTCCACAACCTTCCCACAATAAGTTGGGTGAATTCTTGCCCATTCCTCCTGACAGAACTGGTGTAACCGAGTCAGGTTTGTAGGCCTCCTCGCACATGCTTTTTCAGTTCTGACAAATTTTCTACAGGATTGAGGTCAGGGCTTTGTGATGGCCACTCCAATACCTTGACTTTGTTGTCCTTAAGCCATTTTGCCACAACTTTGGAAGTATGTTTGCGGTCATTGTCCATTTGGAAGACTCATTTGCGACCAAGCTTTAACTTCCTGACTGATGTCTTGAGATGTTGCTTCAATACATCCACATCATTTTCCTACCTCATGATGCCATCTATTTTGTGAAGTGCACCAGTCCCTCCTGCAGCAAAGCACCCCCACAACATGATGCTGCCACCCCCGTGCTTCACGGTTGGGATGATGTTCTTCGGCTTGCAAGCCTCCCCCTTTTCCTCCAAACATAACGATGGTCATTATGACCAAACAATTTTATTTTTGTTTCATCAGACCAGAGGACATGTCTCCAAAAAGTACAATCTTTGTCCCCATGTGCATTTGCAAACCTTAGTCTGGCTTTTTTTTATGGCAGTTTTGGAGCAATGGCTTCTTCCTTGCTGAGTGGCCTTTCAGGTTATGTCGATATAGGACTTGTTCTACTGTGGATATAGATCATTTTGTACATGTTTCCTCCAGCATCTTCACAAGGTCCTTTGCTGTTGTTCTGGGATTGATTTGCACTTTTCTCACCAAAGTACGTTCATCTCTCGGAGACAGAATGCGTCTCCTTCCTGAGCGGTATGATGGCTGCGTGGTCCCATGGTGTTTATACTTGTGTACTATTGTTTGTACAGATGAACGTGGTACCTTAAGGCGTTTGGAAATTGCTCTCAAGGATGAACCAGACTTGTGGAGGTCAACTATTTTTTTCCAAGTTCTTGGCTGATTTCTTTTGATTTTCCCATGATGTCAAGCAAAGAGGCACTGAGTTTGAAGGTAGGCCTTGAAAAACATCCACGGGTACACCTCCAATTGACTCAAATTATGTCAATTAGCCTAACAGAAGCTTCTAAAGCCATGACATCATTGACATCATCAGCCATGACATCATTCTGGATTTAAAGGCACAGTCAACTTAGAGTATGTAAACTTCTGACCCACTGGAATTGTGACACAGTGAATTATAAGTGAAATAATTTGTCTGTAAACAATTGTTGGAAAAACGACTTGTCATGCACAAAGTAGATGTCCTAACCGACTTGCCAAAACTATAGTCTGTTAACAAGAAATTTGTGGAGTGGTTGAAAAACGAGTTTTAATGACTCCAACCTAAGTGTATGTAAACTTCCGACTTCAACTGTAGCTAGCCTAGCTACTGTACTTCAGATCAGTGTCCCCAGGCCCTCATCCTCCTAGGAATCCTCCGGGGACTGTCTGCTACAGTAGAGCCCCCCCCTCCCCTGGGTGTCTACTGTAGCAGACAGTCCCCGGAGATGGCCCACCACTACCCAGCCCTCCAGGGCTCTCCATGCCTCAGTGCTCCAGCCATCCCGCGGCCATAATAATAATACCTTGATCAAGGCCTTGATCTGTTCCATCAGGCCAACGGCTGGCCGTCATTAGAGCTGAAATGGATCAAACCGCCCTGTGACCAGAGCACAGCTCAGCTCATTTCAATCACACAGGAGTTAACCAGACTACTAGAAATCCATCTGGCTCAGAGTGGATAGCTTTTTGATACACAGACACACGCGCAATCTCTGTCTCTGTCTCTCTCGCTCACACAACCTGTCTCTGTCTGTCTCGCTCACACATACTGTCTCTGTCTGTCTCTCTGTCTGTCTCGCTCACACATACTGTCTCTGTCTGTCTCTCTGTCTGTCTCGCTCACACAACCTGTCTCTGTCTGTCTCGCTCACACATACTGTCTCTGTCTGTCTGTCTGTCTGTAACTGTCTCGCTCATACATACTGTCTCTGTCTGTCTCGCTCATACATACTGTCTCTGTCTGTCTCTCTGTCTGTAACTGTCTCGCTCATATATACTGTCTCTATCTGTCTCGCTCATACATACTGTCTCTGTCTGTAACTGTCTGTCTCGCTTATACATACTGTCTCTGTCTGTCTCGCTGTCTGTCTCGCTCATACATACTGTCTCTCTCGCTCATACATACTGTCCCTGTCTTTCTGTCTGTCTCGCTCACACATACTGTATCTCTGTCTGTCTCTATCTGTTTCTCTCACACATACTGTCTCTCTGTCTGTCTCGCTCACACATACTGTCTTTATCTGTTTCTCTCACACATACTGTCTTTGTCTGTCTCTATCTGTTTCTCTCATACATACTGTTTTTGTCTGTCTCTATCTGTTTCTCTCACAAATACTGTCTCTGTCTGTCTCTATCTGTTTCTCTCACAAATACTGTCTCTGTCTGTCTCTATCTGTTTCTCTCACACATACTGTCTCTATCTGTTTCTCTGTCAGACTGTCGGACTCTGTCTCTGTTTCTCTACATCTCCTATGTTGCTGCCCCTGGGGTATATCTACAGTACCTGTTGAACTCTCTCTCTCTGACCTTGTGCTGGCAGTCATTTACAGACACTGCTGTTTGTGATGAGCATGCATGAGCGTGGAGAGACCTGCGGAAGATCACGTGCATGTTGCACCCTGACCTGCCTTTGATTCGCTCTCTCTCTCTCTCTCTCTCTCTCTGTGTGTGTGTGTGTGTGTGTGTGTGTGTGATTTCACCGCTCGATCGTCTGTGCTGCAGGCATTGTACTCGCTCATTAACACCAGCCAGCATAACCACGTGTGAGAGCTTCACAAGCAAGCACACACCACACACACACCTGCTGCATCCCTCACACTCACTAACCCCTCATTATGAGACAAACAGATAGAGTATGCATAGACACACATCTGGCTCTGACAGAACACAACAGAAAAACATGTACACAATATGCTCATCACACACCAACGCATCGCCTACCTATCATCAAACATCAAATAGAAGCACAAACCATACTAGTCATACTTTCTTTCTGAGACATAAAAAACAGATTTAAACCAAAAATACACAATTTTTTCCTACATTCTTTTAAACTCATTAAAAGTTGTTTTTCAATTTTGTACTTCAGGGCCGAATCAAAACAGAATGCACAAGTCCTACCTAATATGAATGACTGTATCCACGCCAGCAGGCATTTGAATATTGCCTTATTTAATTGAGAGAGTAGAGAAGGAAGAGTGGAGATAACAGTGTTGTTGTGCTCTGTTCTGCTCTCTGGCTCTATAGGAGGAGACCGCCCACCCAGCTGCTAGGGGGATAATTGTACTTTAGCCCCCTACTCATCCTCCCTCTCTTCCTCCATCCCTCCCCACCACTCTCTCCTCCTCCCCACCTGACTGCTAGGCCCAGCTCATACTGTGTCCAGTGCAGAGCCCTCTCTCTCACAGACAGGGACCAGGGTCCTACTGAGCCCTCTCTCTCACAGACAGGGACCAGGGTCCTACTGAGCCCAGTGCAGAGCCCTCTCTCTCACAGGCAGGGACCAGGGTCCTACTGAGCCCAGTGCAGAGCCCTCTCTCTCACAGGCAGGGACCAGGGTCCTACTGAGCCCAATGCAGACCCCTCTCCCTCACAGGCAGGGACCAGGGTCCTACTGAGCCCAGTGCAGAGCCCTCTCCCTCACAGCCAGGGACCAGGGGACTCAGTGAGAAAGGTTAAGCCTAGCAGGACTTTCACTAGCCCACACTAAGAGAAAGAAGGAGATTGAAAAGGGAGGAGGGAGGAGAGAGAGAGGAGAGGTGACAGAGGGATGGGAGAGGAGGAGAGATTGAGAGAAGCGATAATTATATACGAAGGAGAAATGGATATATAGAGAGGGAGGGGAATAGAATGGAAAGAGAGAGAGAAGGGAAAACTGAAATAAAGAGAAGAGCGAACAGAAAAGGTAGAGAGCGTGGAGACTGAGTTAGCTGTCATACGATTTGAGCTCCTTTTTGAATCCATTAAGGGGAATTGGTGCTGGGATCCGAGAGGCTGCATCAGTGCTCGGTTTCACTCTGGTATTACCTTGCTTTACTTTAAGTGAGCCTGGCTTGCTCTGTCTAACATGTTCCCCTGATCAATGAGCTGAGAGGGGGGGTGGTGAGGCGAAGTGGTCTTACGGGAAGATAAGACGGAAGATAAGAGCGATCATATCTGCTGCTGGCTCACACCCACCATAGAGGGAGGGAGGGATACAGTTCCTGGTTACTCTCATTACCAGGATGATGGGCTGAGTGAGATTGTGTGTGTGTGTGTAATGTGTCTGAGTGTGTTCCTTTGTTTCTATTTGTTGGTCATAAAAGGCAGTTGTCTCTTCCCTATAGTGTATTCTGCTCTCTCTCAACCACCCTCCTCTTTTCCTGCTTTCTCTGCTTCTACCCCCATACCTCTCCTCTTTTCCTGCTTTCTCTTCTTCTACCCCATACCTCTCCTCTTTTCCTGCTTTCTCTTCTTCTACCCCCATACCTCTCCTCTTTTCCTGCTTTCTCTTCTTCTACCCCATACCTCTCCTCTTTTCCTGCTTTCTCTTCTTCTACCCCCATACCTCTCCTCTTTTCCTGCTTTCTCTTCTTCTACCCCCATACCTCTCCTCTTTTCCTGCTTTCTCTTCTTCCCCCATACCTCTCCTCTTTTCCTGCTTTCTCTTCTTCTACCCCATACCTCTCCTCTTTTCCTGCTTTCTCTTCTTCTACCCCCATACCTCTCCTCTTTTCCTGCTTTCTCTTCTTCTACCCCCATACCTCTCCTCTTTTCCTGCTTTCTCTTCTTCTACCCCCATACCTCTCTTCTTTTCCTGCTTTCTCTTCTTCTACCCCCATACCTCTCCTCTTTTCCTGCTTTCTCTTCTTCTACCCCCATACCCCTCCGCTTTTCCTCCTTTTCCAAATGTATGACCATATTAGAGACACATATTTCCTTCAGATTACACTGACCCACAAAGAATTTGAAAAAAAAAAAAAAAAGATTTTGATAAACTCCTAAATTTATTGGGTGAAATACCACAGTGCCATCACAGGTATTTGTGAGGGGTTTTAACATTTGGGGTGGCCGGGTAGCCTAGTGGTTAGAGCATTGGACTAGTAACCGAAAGGTTGCAAGTTCAAATCCCAGAGCTGACAAGGTACAAAATCTGTCGTTCTGCCCCTGAACAGGCAGTTAACCCACTGTTCCTAGGCCATCATTGAAAATAAGAATTTGTTCTTAACTGACTTGCCTAGTAAAATAAAGGTAAAACTAAAAATTAAATGATGAATGCACTGAGCTGTCTGTTTGAACTACTGGCACACAGCTCGGACACCCATGCATATCCCATAAGACATGCCACCAGAGGTCTCCAAGTCAAGAACAGACAATCCCCAAGTCAAGAACAGACTATGGGAGTACTAAATAGAGCCATGACTACATAGAACTCTGTTCCACATCAAGTAACTGATGCAAGCAGTAAAATTTAATTGAAAAAAAAAACAGATTAATATACACCTTATGTGTAGGGGGCGCTATGGAGTAGACGTGCTTTGCTATTTTGAAACAAATGAATATTTATCTTAACTTCTCACAACCTATAACTTCAAACATTGTCTGGCAATATGACAAAAGGCAAAGGCACCAGAAAAGGGGGCACTAAACAAGATCATTTGAATGAGATAGACAACGAACCAATTTCAACGTCGCCGACCCACGAAGAGTTAGCTTAAGAGGCTAGCTTCCAAGAGTTCCCCACAGATCTTACTCAAAGTGACATACTGGCTGCTATAAACTCACTAAGCAAGAAGGTAGTCTGGCCCAGGAGTGGGAAGGTGAACGGAAAGGCTCTGGAGCAACGAACCGCCCTTGCTGTCTCTGCCTGGCTGGTTCCACTCTTTCCACTGGGATTCTCTGCCTCTAACCCTATTACAGGGGCACTGGCTTACTGGGGCTCTCTCATGCCGTCCCTGGAAGGGGTGCGTCACCTGAGTGGGTTGATTCACTGATGTGGTCATCCTGTCTGGGTTGGCGCCCCCCTTGGGTTGTGCCATGGCGGAGATCTTTGTGGGCTATACTCGGCCCTGTCTCAGGATGGTAAGTTGGTGGTTGAAGATATCCCTCTAGTGGTGTGGGGGCTGTGCTTTGGCAAAGTGGGTGGGGTTATATCTTCCTGTTTGGCCCTGTCCGGGGGTGTCCTCGGATGGGTCCACAGTGTCTCCTTACCCCTCCTGTCTCAGCCTCCAGTATTTATGCTGCAGTAGTTTATGTGTCAGGGGTTAGGGTCAGTTTGTTATATCTGGAGTACTTCTCCTGTCCTATTCGGTGTCCTGTGTGAATGTAAATGTGTGTTCTCTAATTCTCTCCTTCTCTCTCTCGGAGGACCTGAGCCCTAGGACCATGCCCCAGGATTACCTGACATGATGACTCCTTGCTGACCCCAGTCCACCTGGCCGTGCTGCTGCTCCAGTTTCAACTGTTCTGCCTTCTTATTATTCGAACATGCTGATCATTTATGAACATTTGAACATCTTGGCCATGTTCTGTTATAATCTCCACCCGGCACAGCCAGAAGAGGACTGGCCACCCCACATATGCTCTCTCTAATTCTCTCTTTTTTTCTCTCTCTCGGAGGACCTGAGCCCTAGGACCATGCCCCAGGATTACCTGACATGATGACTCCTTGCTGACCCCAGTCCACCTGGCCGTGCTGCTGCTCCAGTTTCAACTGTTCTGCCTTATTATTATACGACCATACTGGTCATTTATGAACATTTGAACATCTTGGCCATGTTCTGTTATAATCTCCACACGGCACAGCCAGAAGAGGACTGGCCACCTCACATAGCCTGGTTCCTCTCTAGGTTTCTTCCTAGGTTTTGGCCTTTCTAGGGAGTTTTTCCTAGCCACCGAGCCTTTTCCTAGCCGCACTATCCCCAGACCAGGGATCTCATCCTCAAGCTAACTAGCCAAAAGTTCCCCCTTAACTTCAATGGAGCCAAGGTGTCTTTCTACCCAGATCTTACCTTGGAGGTGAGGAACCAACGGAAAGAGTATGATGAGGTACGCAACAAATGCAGGGTGGCCAACACATGGATTCCTCTTCCCAGCCCGGTTTAAGGTGACAGTCGAGGGATCAACACGTACGTTTGACAACCAGAAAGAGGCCGGTCTGTTCTTGACAAGCAAGCTCCCTGGCTGAGGATACAGAACGGCTGTGTCAGCCGGCTAAATGACCAAATACAGGCCAGGAATGTGTTTGAATTTCCTGCCTATGTCTTTTCGATCAGAAGAGCAGCATTGTTTAGCATATCATGTTTTAGCGCCACTCACCCCCTAACGTGAGAGTTACGTGTTAAGTGTTATTTAATATTTGTTTATATGCGGAGCATCTATAGATGACGAGTTAGTTCAAGCTGTATGTCTAGACACCCTAAGGTTTGTGTGGTAGTCAAGGAGTGCTTCGTTTGGGGAAGTCACTCAGTAAAGGGACGGGAGGGGGGATGGGATCTGTGTTTTATGTTCACTTTTATTATTAGTACAGGTGGCATGACAAGCTCCCGCACGGCGGGACGTTTTTCTTCTGGGTTTTGTATGACAGCCACAATTTGCTCTAAAATAAGAAATGCCACATAGTGACAGAGCACAGACTAGACCAGGTGGAATAAAGATAGTCAGCTGGAACTGTAATGGCTTAGGGCATGTGGTGAAACGAGCTAAGGTTTATTCTCATCTTAAATCACTGGGTGCTGACATAGTGCTTCTTCAAGAAACTCATATTAAACGATCCCCTCAGGCCAAGCTACGAGTCGGCTGGATCGGTCAGATATACCAGTCTAACTTTGATGCAAAAGCGAGAGGGGTAGCAATCCTGATAAGGAAAAACATTCCTTTTGTTTACTCATCCTCGATTTCAGATCCTAATGGTCGGTATATTATTGTGGCTGGTACACTGAATTCGAAACCAGTAACCTTGGTCAATTTATATGGACCCAACTTCGATGATCCATTATTTTTTCAAAGGGTATTTAAGGACATACCAAATATCTCGGATACAAGTGTTATTGTTGGAGGGGACTTTAACTGTACATTAGATCCTCTTTTAGATAAACAGCTATCAAGGTCACTTCAACAATCCATTGCCAGTGTCTGTCTAAATACATTGATGACAAACCTTAACATTGTCGATATTTGGAGACTGACGCACCCAACAGACAGGGATTATTCTTTCTTTTCATCAGTTCATAAATCATATTCCAGAATTGACTATTTTTTGTTGGACTCCAAACTAATTTCAGCAGCTGAGTCGGTTACCTATCACCCTATTCTAATTATGGACCACTCTCCTCTGTCCATGGTGCTGAAACGCGAAACAATATGTCGACAGGTCGGCGACCGTGGTCCTTAGACGCATACCTGTTGAGGCTTTTTGTCAGTATTTGAAGGAGCAGATTGCCTTTTTCCTCGGAACTAACGACACGGGGATGTTGACGACTCCACGCTTTAGGAATCTCTAAAGGCTGTGATTAGAGGTTACATTATTTCTTATACATCAGAGAGGAAGAAACGCGCCAATACTAGGCTGAGAGAAATTGAAAAAGAGTTAGGGGAACAGGAGAACGTTTTTTAGGACGAATTCCTCGTATACAGTCCTTGAGAAGATCACAGTCAAGTCCGAGAGATCAAGTTGAAATATGAATACAATACCATCCTTTCGAAACGGGTGGGCTCTTTACTTGCTAGTTTGCTACTGATTCACAAACTATGGAACACTTTCTTGCTGAATGTGAACTTCCTAAACTAGACAGGGGGGCAGCTTCTGCACTCGATGCAGGGATAACTTTAGAGGAAATTAACACAGCGATAGCACAATTTCCAAACAGCAAGGCCCCTGGATTTTTAATGAATTTATTTGCAAAATATGGTGGAAAATAAGTATTTGGTCAACAACAAAAGTTGATCTCAATACTTTATTATATACCCTTTGTTTGGCAATGACAGAGGTCAAACGTTTTCTGTAAGTCTTTACAAGGTTTTCACCCACTGTTGCTGGTATTTTGGCTCATTCCTCCATGCAGATCTCCTCTAGAGCAGTGATGTTTTGGGGCTGTTGCTGGGCAACACGGACTTTCAACTCCCTAGAGACTGGCTAGGCCACTCCAGGACCATGAAATGCTTCTTACGAAGCCACTCCTTCGTTGCCCGGGCGGTGTGTTTGGGATCATTGTCATACTGAAAGACCCAGTCACGTTTCATCTTCAATGCGCTTGCTGATAGAAGGAGGTTTTCACTCAAAATCTCATGATACATGGCCCCATTCATTCTTTCCTTTACCCGGATCAGTCGTCCTGGTCCCTTTGCAGAAAAACAGCCCCAAAGCATGATGTTTCCACCCCCATGCTTCACAGTAGGTATGGTGTTCTTTGGATGCAACTCAGCATTCTTTGTCCTCCAAACACGACGAGTTGAGTTTTTACAAAAAAGTTCTATTTTGGTTTCATTTGACCATATGACATTCTCCCAATCTTCTTCTGGATCATCCAAATGCTCTCTAGCAAACTTCAGATGGGCCTGGACATGTACTGGCTTAAGCAGGGGGACACGTCTGGCACTGCAAGATTTGAGTCCCTGGCGGCGTAGTGTGTAACTGATGGTAGGCTTTGTTAATTTGGTCCCAGCTCTCTACAGGTCATTCACTAGGTCCCCCCGTGTGGTTCTGGGATTTTTGCTCACCGTTCTTGTGATCATTTTGACCCCACGGGGTGAGATCTTGCGTGAAGCCCCAGATCGATGGAGATTATCAGTGGTCTTGTATGTCTTCCATTTCCTAATAATTGCTACCACAGTTGATTTCTTCAAACCAAGCTGCTTACCTATTGCAGATTCAGTCTTCCCATCCTGGTGCAGGTCTACAATTTTGTTTCTGGTCTTTGACAGCTCTTTGGTCTTGGCCATAGTGGAGTTTGGAGTGTGACTGTTTGAGGTTGTGGACAGGTGTCTTTTATACTGATAACAAGTTCAAACAGGTGCCATTAATACAGGTAACGAGTGGAGGACAGAGGAGCCTCTTAAAGAAGAAGTTACAGGTCTGTGAGCCAGAAATCTTGCTTGTTTGTACAGTGCCTTGCTAAAGTATTCGGCCCCCTTGAACTTAGTGACCTTTTGCCACATTTCAGGCTTCAAACATAAAGATATAAAACTGTATTTTTTTGTGAAGAATCAACAACAAGTGGGACACAATCATGAAGTGGAACGACATTTATTGGATATTTCAAACTCTTTTAACAAATCAAAAACTGAAAAATTGGGCGTGCAAAATTATTCAGGCCCTTAAGTTAATACTTTGTAGCGCCACCTTTTGCTGCGATTACAGCTGTAAGTCGCTTGGGGTACGTCTCTATCAGTTTTGCACATCGAGAGACTGACATTTTTTCCCATTCCTCCTTGCAAAACAGCTCGAGCTCAGTGAGGTTGGATGGAGAGCATTTGTGAACAGCAGTTTTCAGTTCTTTCCACAGATTCTCGATTGGATTCAGGTCTGGACTTTGACTTGGCCATTCTAACACCTGGATATGTTTATTTTTGAACCATTCCATTGTAGATTTTGCTTTATGTTTTGGATCATTGTCTTGTTGGAAGACAAATCTCCGTCCCAGTCTCAGGTCTTTTGCAGACTCCATCAGATTTTCTTCCAGAATGGTCCTGTATTTGGCTCCATCCATCTTCCCATCAATTTTAACCATCTTCCCTGTCCCTGCTGAAGAAAAGCAGGCCCAAACCATGATGCTGCCACCACCATGTTTGACAGTGGGGATGATGTGTTCAGGGTGATGAGCTGTGTTGCTTTTACGCCAAACATAACGTTTTGCATTGTTGCCAAAAAGTTCAATTTTGGTTTCATCTGACCAGAGCACCTTCTTCCACATGTTTGGTTTGTCTCCCAGGTGGCTTGTGGCAAACATTAAACAACACTTTTTATGGATATCTTTAAGAAATGGCTTTCTTCTTGCCACTCTTCCATAAAGGCCAGATTTGTGCAATATACGACTGATTGGGGTCCTATGGACAGAGTCTCCCACCTCAGCTGTAGATCTCTGCAGTTCATCCAGAGTGATCATGGGCCTCTTGGCTGCATCTCTGATCAGTCTTCTCCTTGTATGAGCTGAAAGTTTAGAGGGACGGCCACGTCTTGGTAGATTTGCAGTGGTCTGATACTCCTTCCATTTCAATATTATCGCTTGCACAGTGCTCCTTGGGATGTTTAAAGCTTGGGAAATCTTTTTGTATCCAAATCCGGCTTTAAACTTCTTCACAACAGTATCTCGGACCTGCCTGGTGTGTTCCTTGTTCTTCATGATGCTCTCTGCGCTTTTAACGGACCTCTGAGACTATCACAGTGCAGGTGCATTTATACGGAGACTTGATTACACACAGGTGGATTGTATTTATCATCATTAGTCATTTAGGTCAACATTGGATCATTCAGAGATCCTCACTGAACTTCTGGAGAGAGTTTGCTGCACTGAAAGTAAAGGGGCTGAATAATTTTGCACGCCCAATTTTTCAGTTTTTGATTTGTTAAAAAAGTTTGAAATATCCAATAAAAATGTCGTTCCACTTCATGATTGTGTCCCACTTGTTGTTGATTCTTCACAAAAAAATACAGTTTTATATCTTTATGTTTGAAGCCTGAAATGTGGCAAAAGGTCGCAAAGTTCAAGGGGGCCGAATACTTTCGCAAGGCACTGTAAATGCTATTCAAATGGTTGTCCTACCCAGGTTTCTTTACCTCTTCCAATGTCTACCCAATTTCATACCACAAAGCTATTTTAAGAAACTGGATTCAATAGTAATTCCATTTTTATTGGATAACAAGGCAGCCAGAATTTCAAAGCATTTGTGCAAGTGCAAGATAGAGGTGGGCTTTGGCCCTCACTTCAAACTGTATTATTGGGCTGCTAATCTGAACATTGTGTCTTTCTGGAGGGAAAGTCTACCTGGGATGAGACAGAATGATTTGCCTTCATGGCTTTTGATGGAGCAGGCCTCCTGTCAACGTTCCTCACTCCCTGCACTTGTTAATAGTCCATCATATGTGAAAAAAGACACTTATGACTCTAACCCAGTCATTTGTCATACGCTTAGGATCTAGAAACAGATGAGGTATTTTCTTAACATACCCACTGTATACATTGACAGCCCAATTTGCCTGAATCATGCTTTCCACCCTGCATTGGATGATATGGTGTTTTCACAGTGGAGGGAGAAGGGGCTCACAACAATTGGTAATCTATACATGGATGGCCAGTTAGCTTCATTTCAACAATTACAGGGAAAGTTTAACATGGCAACAACACATTTTTTCAGATACCTGAAAATCAGGAATTTCGTAAGGACACATATCCCACAGTATGGCATGAAGCCAAATAGTCCTACATTAGATAGCTTGATCCTTGTCAAACCCCATTCAAAGGGGTCGGTCTCTAGACTGTATGAGGTGCTACAGGCCCACATAGAGGTATCCACAGACACCATTAAAAGGGCTTGGGAACAAGAACTTGGGTCAGAAATCTCAGATGAGGACTGGGTAGAACCTCTCAGGAATATAAACCACAGTTCAGTGAATGCCAGACACAACCTTGTACAGTTTAAGGTGATACACAGGTTACATTACTCAAAAGTAAAACTGCATAAAATATTCCCGGACACCTCACCACTGTGTGAGAGGTGCAAGCAGGATGAGGGGACGTTGACCCACTTATTCTGGACATGTCCTAAGTTACATGCTTACTGGGCTCTCATTTTTGATGACTTATCTAAAGCCTTCGATAGAGTTCTAGCCCCAGACCCATTGATCGCTCTGTTTGGTACAGTTGATGGAAATAACCACGAAGGGAAAGCTGTCTCTCTTTGTACTCTATTAGCCAAAAGGCTCATATTGCAATTTTGGAAACTGGAGACTGTACCTACCTTTGAAATGTGGGTACGGGATTTAGGGAATGTAATACATATGGAAAAGATTCGATACAATACCTCCAATAGAAGTCCAATGTTTTACAAAATATGGCAGCCGATACTGGATAAATGGTCTAGTCCCGCTTCATAACTGGGTTGACGATCTGCTGCTACTCTGTGCTGTACTCCACTCAATATTTATTTTTGGCTTAACTACACTGCTTGTAATGACTATATGCTGTCTTCTTATACATGTACCACCTAATAGGATGTTGTTTTATTTTGTGTATGTGTGAGTTAAGTTTTGTTTTGTCCTCTAAATTGGCCATCCCATTCAACAGTACGATGAATGTCATTGTTAGTATTGCTGTCTTTAGAAATGGATTTATTTTATTTTATAATAAACATATTATAAAAATCTCTATATACACCTTATGGAACAGCGGGGATTGTGAAGAGACTCACACATAGGCACAGACACATACATACAAACACACGATAACATACACACTATACACACACATGGATTTTGTACTGTAGATATGTGGTAGCAGAGTAGGGACCTGAGGGCACACACTTAACATGTTATGAATGTAAGGACTTAAAAAAAAAAAAAAATTGTATAACTGTCTTAATTTTGCTGGACCCCAGGAAGAGAAGCTGCTGCATTAGCAGGAACTAATTGGGATCCATAATACATACAAATACAGCCACACGATGTGTGACCTGTTGCCACACCAGTGAAGAACAAAAACACCATTGTAAATAAAACCCATTTTAATGTTTATTTATTTTCCCTTTTGTACTTTAACTATTTGCACATCATTACAACACTGTATATATACATAATATGACATTTGAAATGTCTCCATTCCTCTGAAACTTTTGTGAGTGTAATGTTTACTGTTTATTTTTTATTGTTGATTTCACTTTTGTTTGTCTATTTCACTTGCTTTGGCAATGTAAACATGAGAGAGAGAGAGACTTTTCCCAAGGCTATTCCTACAGCTTGTGTTGTGTATAGAATGAGCGCAGGCTCTTCTTGTGTGTCTCTCTATTCTATACGATGGTGCTGGATACAAATCACTTGGTTTATTTGCCTGACACTCTTATCCCGACAAATTTGCAAAAGTCTTGGCTCTAGAATCTATCTGAACACTTTCAAAGTGACAATGAGGCACACACGGCAGTAATTGAGTGGGCTCCCATCCACACTCTCTCGCACTAAGACCCCCTGAACCTCAAACTCATAGCTCCACATGGTAACCTCTCATAATCAAAGACACTCTCTGGAAACTAATGTTCTCCCCAGGCTCTCCCTCTCTCTCTTTCTTTCCTTCTCTCCCTCTTGCCCTCTCTCCCTTTCATTCGTTCTTTCTTCCTTTCATTCTCTTTCTTTCTCTCTCTCTTTTTCTATACCCCTCTCTCTTCCTCCCTCCATCTGTCTCTCTCTCCACAGTCTGAGTACTGAAGGCTCTCGCTGAAAGATCATTTCCTTCCGGCAGTCCCTAATATGTCTGTAATTTCCATGTCCCATTTTGAGAGAAAAAACCTCCCCCACTCTATTTTTCTTTCACTTCTCTCCCCATTTCCCCTCTCCTATTTATTTTAATTCCTCCCTTACTTCCACGCCCGCTCCCTGCTTTTGTTCTTCTTTCCTCCCCCTCTCTGATTATCTCTCGCTCTCTTTCTGCTCCAGTCTCTGTTCTCTGTTTTCCTCTCTCTCTGCTACTGTCTTTTCCTCTCAACCAATTTCTCCATCCCCTTCTCTGATTCTATTTTCTGTCTCTGTCTGCTCCAATTTCTGTTTTCCTCATCTCATTCTCCCTCTCTTTCTGAGATTATCTCTGCGTCTGTAAAGGTCTGTTTCTGTGGAGGCAGCAGACCAGCAGTAGCTGTAAAAGACGCAGGCTCAGTGTTTTTCTTCTTCTCTGTGCTTTAAGACTTCCTGTGGGAGTGTCAGTTAGAGCCTGCCCTGCTCACTGAAGGTCACTTTGGGCTGGCAGAAGGGGGGGGGTCCCCCAGAGGAGAGAAGAGTGCACACACCAAAATATGAAAATCAAACACACATAGACACGCTCACCCACCCTCTCACCCCCCATCGACACCACACACACACCACACAAAGGGAATCCAGATAAAAGCAGAGGGCTGCTAGGTCTCTCATGGCTCCGGCTTCAAGAGCTTAGCTCAGACTCACACTGCATATCATATAACTGCCAAATGCCACTGAGCCTAGTGCTACAGGCAGGATTCATGTCAACATCAATGGCTTCATAATCATAATGAGAACTCTATATGGCTGGGTGACGGTTCAACAGCACATAGGCAGTCTACAATTACTATTAAGAATGCTTCAAAAGAGTACTAAACCTTTGACACCAAACTCCTCAATCAACTGAACAGAACAATGGCTAATGTAAATACACAAGGGTTTCTAGATTCTACAACCTCACAGGCAAACACAGCCAAACACACCAACAAACAGATATTATGAAAAAGTAGACCATTACTTTAATCAAATGAGCTGTATACTCAATTTAAGGACTGAATCAGTGGCATGCTCCTTCTGGGAACCTACGCATGGTTTGTTTCTGCTGACGTGTTTAACCCTTCAGCTAGTGGCCCCACCTGGGAGTGAACCCAAGGTGCTGCTAACTCAAACCAGCTCAATAGCTTTACGGTCTGTTTGGAAAATCTCTGTTGCACACGTGAACAAATATACATTTTCTCAGGGTTCTACACACAGACACAGAGAGAGAATCCGCACTATGCTGCACTACAAACACATACAAACACACACACAGACACACACAGACATACACATCACTGAGCTAAATAATCTCTCTCACACTCACACAGACTGGGGAAAGGTTAAGGCGGAGAGAGAGGGAGGGAGAGAGGGAGAGAGGGAGAGAGGGAGAGAGGGAGGGAGGGAGGGAGGGAGAAAATAAAGAGGAACACCTGTTTATAAAACACCGGCACACAAAACCGTACTCTCTCCGCCTCCAGCTGTTGGCTTAACCTAACAGGGGGACTGAGCACTGAGCAGAAACATGAAACTGAGCCAGGCTCACATGAATTAGCTATGTTTGTATGTACACAGCCTTTAGTTTAATGGGAAATTGCCTGCGCAACTGTGATAAATGACATTTTCTATCAAGTGCAATGTGAGGGATGGGCCGTGAATCAGAGTGACTAGTGAAATGATGTCATCATAATGTCACATCCTCAAAAGAACATAGACAACAGCCTAACGTAGTATGACTTTGTTTCTTTCATCACTGGAGAAAGTCTGGGATATGACAAAATCAGATGCTAATCAGATGCAAGCATTCTGGAAGTGTGTGTGTGTGTGTCTCAATATGTGTGTGTAATGTATCCATAATGACAGCTGTAACCAGTGATGTGGTTGTAAGTGTGAAAGCCCGTATTGAAAAAGACATTTGGCAATAAACCATCTAAGATGTCTTCCAGCCAGTTGTTGAGTGGTAGACTATTATCCTCTTAAAAGGGTCAGTGACGACCGAGGGGGAGCCATATTGGGCCCATCTGGACAAGGTCAACACCCTTAGACTATAAAAAGGCCCAAAAAAGAGGGACAGCACTCCTAAACGAGCCAGGACAACAAGGATGTGTGCGCCTCCTAAACGAGCCAGGACAACAAGGATGTGTGCGCCTCCTAAACGAGCCAGGACAACAAGGATGTGTGCGCCTCCTAAACGAGCCAGGACAACAAGGATGTGTGCGCCTCCTAAACGAGCCAGGACAACAAGGATGTGTGCGCCTCCTAAACGAGCTAGGACAACAAGGATGTGTGCACCCTAAACGAGCCAGGACAACAAGGATGTGTGCACCCTAAACGAGCCAGGACAACAAGGATGTGTGCACCCTAAACGAGCCAGGACAACAAGGATGTGTGCACCCTAAACGAGCCAGGACAACAAGGATGTGTGCCTCCTAAACGAGCCAGGACAACAAGGATGTGTGCCTCCTAAACGAGCCAGGACAACAAGGATGTGTGCCTCCTAAACGAGCCAGGACAACAACGATGTGTGCACCCTAAACGAGCCAGGACAACAACGATGTGTGCACCCTAAACGAGCCAGGACAACAAGGATGTGTGCCTCCTAAACGAGCCAGGACAACAAGGATGTGTGCCTCCTAAACGAGCCAGGACAACAAGGACGTGTGCCTCCTAAACGAGCCAGGACAACAAGGATGTGTGCCTCCTTTGTCCAAAAGTCTCCTTCAGCTCTGATCTTTCACCTCTCGCTCTTAAGTGCTTCCAATTATTCACAGGATCCTGATTTATGTGCTAAGATTAGCACTCTGCGACAGCATCACAAATGGCAGCCTATTCCCTATATAGTGCACTACTTTTTTTTACCAGGGCTCATAGGGTACAGGGTGTCATTTGGGACACACCTGCTGTCTTTCTGCCCCAGAAATGACCATCGCTGACCCTCTGGCTCAGGGGAAAGATCAAGGAAAAATGCTCAGGTCTGAGAAAGAGTGTGTACGTGTGCAATGGATTTGAGACTGAGGAAGAGATCATAAATGTGTATGTAAGTAATACAATACATTATGTACATTTAGAGCAGGGCCCTTATATACAGGACCAGTCAAAGGTTTGGACACACCTACTCATTCAAGGGTTTTTCTTTATTTTTACTATTTTCTACATTGTAGAATAATAGTGAAGACATCAAAACTATGAAATAACAAATATGGAATCATGTAGTAACCAAATAAGTGTTAAACAAAGGCAGATTTCCACCGGTCTAATGTCCATTGCTTGTGTTTCTTGACCCAAGCAAGCTATTCTTCTTATTGGTGTCCTTTAGTAGTGGTTTATTTGTAGCAATTTGACCACGAAGGCCTGATTCACACAGTCTCTTCTGAACAGTTCATGTTGAGATGTGTCTGTCACTTGAACTCTGTGAAACATTTGTTGGGTCTGCAATCTGAGGTGCATTAAATTGCCCATTTCTGAGGCTGGTAACTCTAATGAACTTATCCTCTGTAGCAGAGGTAACTCTGGGTCTTCCATTCGTGTGGTGGTCCCCATGAGCGCCAGTTTCATCACAGCGCTTGATGGTTTTTGTGACTGCACTTGAAGAAGTTTTCCGTATTGAATGACCTTCATGTCTTAAAGTAGTGATGGACTGTTGTTTCTCTTTGCTTATTTTAGCTGTTCTTGCCATAATATGGACTTGGTCTTTTGCCAAATAGGGCTATCTTCTGTATACCACCCATACCTTGTCACAACACAACTGATTGGCTCAAACGCATTAAGGAAAGAAACTCCACAAATTAACTTTTAACAAGGCACACCTGTTAATTTAAATGCATTCCAAGTGACTACCTCATGATGCTGGTTGAGAGAATGCCAAGAGTGTGCAAAGCTGTCATCAAAGCAAAGGATGGCTACTTTGAAGAATCTGAAATATAACATATATTTTGAATTGTTTAACACTTTTTTGGTTACTACATGATTCCATATGTGTTATTTCATACCTTTGACATCTTCACTATTATTCTAC
Organism: Oncorhynchus tshawytscha; assembly: GCF_018296145.1. NCBI lineage: Eukaryota > Metazoa > Chordata > Actinopteri > Salmoniformes > Salmonidae > Oncorhynchus > Oncorhynchus tshawytscha. Next base: position 21,300,090 of record NC_056440.1, read on the forward strand.
AATGTAGAAAATAGTAAAAAATAAAGAAAAACACAATAATTAGTAGATGTGTCCAAACCTTTGACTGGTGCTGTATGTTAATCTGCCGATACCATATCTGCGTATGTTTATATGTTTGTGCACTCATGTGTGAGTGAGTGTGTGTGTGTGTGTGTGTGTATCAGAGAGAAGTGTGTGTGAGAGTGTTTACATAAGTGGGATGTCTTGGCTTCAGCGTTAGTCTTTTCACAAGAAAGGCCCAAGGCTGTTGGAGATTTATCTGAATATTTCCCTCATAAAAAAGTAAAGCCGAACAAATTCCCAGTGGAGAGATGCCCACTGCTCTTTTGCCATACCTTTAGTTAGTTAACACTGGACCACTCCCCTCTGGACATACAACCTCTGTATCCCTCTCTCTCGCCATCTTTCTGCCTGACTCTCTCTCTATCACTCTCAGCCCTCCTTTCTTCCCTTCTCCATATGTCCCTGGCTTTCTATTGCTCACTCTCCATCTCTCTCCGACCGCATCCGCTCCTCTCTCTCCCTTCTTTATCACAGGAACATCCTGCTGAGATAAAAAAATATATATGACAAAAGAATCCATGTCCTTTGTGTGTGTCTGGAGGGAGAGAATGGTGAACTACAGAAGAGAGAGGTTTAGGACGGTATATGTTACAAGGCCAGGACCAGTGAATGAACAACAACAGATCTCCCTACAGGCTCTATGCAGAGTCAACAGGTGCCTGAGTAGAGGTTCTGCTCTCCTGAATGAGTCCACAAATACAGTGTGAACGTTGGTGCGTAATTCATCTTTAGTGCCACACTGCACATAGTGTTGAATTGCTTTGTGAAACATTGGATCTAACAAACACGTATATTTTGTGGTTGTGTGATTGCCGCTGCGCCGGGGTGACTCCAGAGCAGGGTGTTGTGGTGATGCCATGTGTCTGCTGCCTCCCACTGTGTCCCCCTGGACAGCTGCTACAGTGACAGAGAGGTACTTAAGCGGGGGGGTGTGGTATATGGCCAGTATACCACGGCTAAGGGCTGTTCTTATGCACGACTCAATCTGGTTACCAATGTAATTAGAACAGTAAAAAGTCCTTTTTGGTCATACCCATGGTATACGGTCTGCTATAGCACAGCTTTCAGCCAATCAGCATTCAGAGCTCGAACCATCCGGTTTATAATGTACTTTAGAGCGTACAGGATAACAGGCTGCAGCAGCACAGCAGGCTAATGACAGAATATTGGTCACATGACTACAGTCTCACAGCTCCCTATGTCTCTGTCTCAGCTGTAATAAACACATTATCACATTCATAGGGTAGTGGGGGAGGCATCATCTATCTACTGCAACACACACACACACACACACACACCCTTCCGCACACATACTAAAAAGGGAGAAAGTATGACATAAGCTGAGAGTGTTTGCCAGGGAGAGGGAGGCTGAGAGCACACTCAAGAAGAAAAGTAAGAGGCCGACAGAAGGACAAGGAACAAGGGACAAAGACACACAGGGAAATGAGAGGAGTGAGAGAACGGAAGAGAGGAGAATGGAGAGAGATAGAGAGGCAGGGCTGCACACACTCAAAGGCCCTTGATTAGTTCATCTTTATTAATATCCCCAATAACAAACAGCCCATCCCTCTCTCCCTCGCTTCCTCCCTCCTCCTCTCCGTCTGTTCCTTTAGCTCCTTAAGAGATGGCGAGGCCTTCTCCGACACAATGGGTGGCCTGTGTGGATACAGGGCTGTGGGCGAACACACACACAAAGGGGTTGTGTGGGGGTGATCTGTCAGAGGGTAACGGTGTGGAGTGGTGTGGTGTATGGGGTAGAGGAGGAGGACAGACAAGAAGGGGACCGCAGACACACAGACAGAAGAAGGATGGTTCCCTTCTAGCCTTGTTGCAGGGAGGAGAACAGGTAGAAAGAAGTGTGTGTGTGTATGGTGAGGGAGGGAGGGAGCTGGTTAAAGAGCACAGGGGGTGTTGTTCTCCTCCACGCGTGGCTGGGTCACATCTCCTGCCTGATGATGAACAGTTAGAGGATGACCAACAGCCTAGAACACAACCAGGCCTTTGGCTCGCTCTCTCTGTCTCTCACACTGTCTCGTGGACACCCATTCAAAAGAAACAGGCAGCCACCATCTAACATGTTACACCATGTGTGAGGCCCAAATGGCACCCCATTCCCTTTATAGTGCACTACTTTTGATGAGAAATGCAATATGTATGAGAGTGTCATTTGGGACATATTTCATCTATACAACAGGGGCCTCGAAACTGTCTGGTGCAAAATACAACAAGGGCCTAGAGGTCAACAGCAGGATTTAGGTATGGATTTAGGTATGGGCGACATGGGCCGCCACCCAAGGTAGCATCTCGCCCGCGGCGCCCATGGAATGGTGACATTTGCCCGATCTGTTTTCTATCGCTCATTTGTACATCACATCAATGATATCATGTCACTGTGTGGAACTGTGGGTTGATTAACCTCGTCAGAGTGGGCGCCCTGATTCTAGCTTGTGAGCTAGGCAGGCTACTGCCTGGGAAGGTCTCCCACTCAGAAGTACGAGATGGGAAGGGTGGTGGGGGTAGGTTGACCTCAGGTCTCCTCACTGGGAAGCATGAGGTAGGGGGAGCGGGGGAATCTATCAAATAGCGCACCTCTAACTTTGTACAGTACTAATGCAATTAGTAAAATCAGTCACATTACGAAATGCTACCAAATAAACCACAATTAATTCACAATACTATGAATATATAGTTTCACAGACATATTGTTGCATTTTTTTCTGATTAGTGCAAAATCGTTAAGAATAATATAAAAACAGTCTGCACACCACCAAGGTGAATTGGTTTAGTCTTGACTCCTGGTTGACAGTGTTGGGGATGGGTAATGTATTGATGCTCGAGTGCCAAATCAACACAAATGGATAAGAAAAGGTCTAAACCATCAGGTCTCCAGTCTAGGAAAAAGAACAAAGAAGAGGAGAAATGTGCAAAAGATAAAAGGTATGCAGCTACGTCATCTCTTTATGAGTATATTATGTATGTAATGAAATGGGCTAGTGTTTGTTAGCCTATGACACTATGTTGCTTGCTATGATATTACACATAGGGCGACAATATTCAGTTTTCTGTCCAACTAGCTTACATAACATTGGATATAATTTCACACAGCTTCATCATGATAATGTGCAGCAAAACTAGCACATTATTAATTTGGTTAACTTTCATTTTTTTATATTTTATTTCACCTTTATTTAACCAGGTAGGCTAGTTGAGAACAAGTTCTCATTTGCAACTGCGACCTGGCCAAGATAAAGCATAGCAGTGTGAACAGACAACACAGAGTTACACATGGAGTAAACAATTAACAAGTCAATAATACAGTAGAAAAAAGAGAGTCTATATACATTGTGTGCAAAAGGCATGAGGAGGTAGGCGAATAATTACAATTTTGCAGATTAACACTGGAGTGATAAATGATCAGATAGTCATGTACAGGTAGAGATATTGGTGTGCAAAAGAGCAGAAAATAAAATAAATAAAAACAGTATGGGGATGAGGTAGGTAAAAATGGGTGGGCTATTTACCGATAGGGATGATCAGTGAGATACACCTGCTGGAGCGCGTGTTACGGGTGGGTGTTGCCATCGTGACCAGTGAACTGAGATAAGGCGGAGCTTTACCTAGCCTGGACTTGTAGATGACCTGGAGCCAGTGGGTCTGGCGACGAATATGTAGCGAGGGCCAGCCGACTAGAGCATACAGGTCGCAGTGGTGGGTGGTATAAGGTGCTTTAGTAACAAAACGGATGGCACTGTGATAAACTGCATCCAGTTTTCTGAGTAGAGTGTTGGAAGCAATTTTGTAGATGACATCGCCGAAGTCGAGGATCGGTAGGATAGTCAGTTTTACTAGGGTAAGTTTGGCGGCGTGAGTGAAGGAGGCGTTGTTGCGGAATAGAAAGCCAACTCTTGATTTGATTTTCGATTGGAGATGTTTGATATGAGTCTGGAAGGAGAGTTTACAGTCTAGCCAGACACCTAGGTACTTTTAGATGTCCACATATTCAAGGTCGGAACCATCCAGGGTGGTGATGCTGGTCAGGCGTGCGGGTGCAGGCAGCGAACGGTTGAAAAGCATGCATTTGGTTTTACTAGCGTTTAAGAGCAGTTGGAGGCCACGGAAGGAGTGTTGTATGGCATTGAAGCTCGTTTGGAGGTTAGATAGCACAGTGTCCAAGGACGGGCCGGAAGTATATAGAATGGTGTCGTCTGCGTAGAGGTGGATCAGGGAATCGCCCGCAGCAAGAGCAACATCATTGATATATACAGAGAAAAGAGTCGGCCCGAGAATTGACATCATAAAGGTTTTCTGTGATTGTATTGACTAGGTCCTGAACTCAGCAAGGGGAATTTCCAATGCTGTAGGCTAACTTAAAAGATTATGCTGATATTTTGTATCTTTTGTGATATATTGAGTCTTTTGGGGTGTCTTATGCCTAGAATTAGTCCAGGAGGTTGTATGGTTCCTATTACGAAATGTTGATAAATTGTGCATAATGACATGTATATTTAATTGTGCAACAAATGTATTTAGGGTGTCAGACTCATATACTGTACTTCAATGCAAATTCAGGGGCACTTCTGAAATATTTTGGAGCAACCTCTGGCACTGGCCAGGATGAGGAATCATCTACCCCCTCAGCCACACAGGCCTCTTCAGAGATGATCTCGGAGCCTCAGGATGAGGAGCCACCCACACAGGTGTCTTCACAAATGTTGTCTGAGGATGAGGATGAAGACCCATTTGCTTCCACTTCTCCCCAGCAGGATTCTTCAGGTGTGTTTTTGCGCACGTGCGCACGTGTTCATCCCTACATAACATAAACAAAATAAATCATTTCCCCTTTCAAAGTTTTAGGTTTCCAGATTGTAGGTAACAATGATGGTTTTATTATTACTGGGTATGTATGTGGGATGATCCACCACTATAAATGCTGTGAATAACATGTGTAAACTAATGCCCATGTGATCTCCATTAGAAATGCCTGTAGCAGTATCCCCACCAAATCCTGCTACTGAGGATGAACCACTGTCTACAGACCCTGCTGACTGGTCTTCAGTTCTAACTGACAGAATTTGGACACAACTAGTTTGCAGAGGACCAAGTGAGGTACCACCTAACTTTGTTTTCCCAAGATATGAGAGTGATGGAAGAAGTTACCACCACCAGTATTCAGGAAGCCCTTGGTGAGTGATGAAAACATCCCTAGAAGTTGGTTGGTGTTTTCTGAAAGAAACAACAGCCTCTTCTGCTGCAAACTCTTTTCTAAGAAAATTAATTGATCGAACTCAGGACTGACAGACTGGAAACATGCACGTTCTTTGCTGACTTCACATGACAGCAGTCCAGAACACCAAAACTGCATGAAAACATGTAAAGAACTGGCAATGAGGATCAAAAAAGGGGAAACAATTGATAAGCACGAGTGGCACTTTCAGAGGCTGAGAGGATAAGATGGAGAGAGGTGTTGACACATCTGACTGCTATTGTGCAGTCTCTGGCAATTAGAAATCTGTCACTAAGAGGACACACAGAAACACTGTACTCTCCATCAAATGGACATTTCCTCAAAGAGGTTGAACTGATGGCACAATTTGATCCAGTCATGAAAGAGCAACTTAACCGTGTCCAAAAAGGGACCTCGAGTCACACCACCAGCAAAGTCATTTCAATAATGGTGAGTGACATCAAGCTGGCAAAATTATTCTCTATCATTCTAGATTGCACCTCAGATGTGAGCCACACTGAACAGTTGTTAGTTGTAATTAGAATTGTGTTAGTGAAGGGAGAGCCCCACATAAATGAACATTTTATGGGGGTTTTGGAGGCAGAGGAGTCCACAGGCCAACATTTGTCATCCCTGATTCTCAAAAGATTAGAGGAGCTGAACATTTCTTTTGAGGACTGCAGAGGACAGTCTGATGATAATGGGGCCAACATGAGACAAAAAACAAAAGGTGTCCAAGCCAGACTCCAGGAAATGAATCCAAGAGCTCTGTTTGTGCCATGTGGGGTTCACACATTGAACCTGGTTGTGACTGATGCTGCTAAAAGTTATGTCGATGCCACAGGTCACTTTGGCATCTTACACAAACTGTACACCTTGTTCTCAGCCTCCACACTGCGATGGTCCATCCTGAAAAAACAGGTGGACATCACTTTGAAGATGTGGACTGAGACAAGGTGGAAGAGTAAAGTTAAGAGTGTCGAGCCACTGAGGTGTCAGGCAGCAGCGGTGAGAGAGGCACTGATTGAGGTGAGGGATCAATCCAAGACCCTGTGATAAAGATTGAGGCCCAGTCCTTGTCAGAGGAGGTGGGATCATACCGCTTTACCATCTGTACAGTGGTGTGGTGTGACATCAGGAGCCAGATCCAACATGTAAGCAAGCTGATGCAATCTCCCAGTATGCATGTGGATGTTGCAGTCAGTCTTCTCAGAAAGACAGAGACGTCTCAGCAACTACAGGGCAACAGGCTATGTTACTGCACAAACTTCAGCCAAGGATATTTGTGAGGGTATGAATGTAGAGGCCAATGTACAACAAAAAGGGCTGAGATCCACAAAGCAGCACTTTTCATATGAATCATTTGATGAGACTTTTGAGTGATGCCCTGAAGAAGCTGGAGGTAACATTTTTCAATGTCATTGTTGATGCTGCAACCTCAGCCCTTCAGGAAAGATTTCCCACATTGGAAAATGTGGGAGAGAAGTTTGGAGTGGGGTCAACAAAGTCTCTCAAATGAGGAGCTGACAGAACAATGTTTGGCCCTTAGTATGACACTGCACTATAAAGAACACTCAGACTTGGATGGCAGAGAGCTTGCACAGGAATGGAAGAACTTGCCTGACTTGCCATCGAAGACCATGACCCTGGTTGAGCTGCTGATATTTATACACGAAAGGGAGCTCTCGGAAATTGTCTTACTCTTCCAGTGACCGTAGCTGAAGCAGAGAGGAGCTTTTCAAAGCTGAATCTCATCAAATCCTACCTGAGGTCCACCATGTCACAGGAACGCCTTAGTGGCCTTGCTCTCGTCAGTATTAACCATGCAATTGCTGGGCAGATTTCTTATGATGATGACGTTAAAATTGATGACTTTGCATTAAGGAAGGCAAGAAAGGTCCGGGTTTAGATGGCAGTTGTGCAATTTAGTTTGTGTGTTTCTTGTTTGAAGTGCAATAGTGTAATAATAAGGTTCTCTTCTTTATAAGTGTGTTATTCTATGTGTATTTGTGTGATATAGGATTTGTGCAATTAAGTTTTATTTGTGTGTTTGTTGTTAGCAATAGGGTAATAGTGTAATAATTTGATGATCTTTTTTATTTGTATTTACACTACCGTTCAAAAGTTTGGGGTCACTTAGAAATGTCCTTGTTTTTGAAAGAAAAGCTCATTTTTTTGTCCATTAAAATAACATCAAATTGATCTGAAATACAGTGTAGACATGGCTAATGTTGTAAATGACTATTGTAGCTGGAAATTGCAGATTTTTTTTATGGAATATCTACAAAGGCGTACAGAGGCCCATTATCAGCAACCTGTGTTCCAATGACACGTTGTGTTAGCTAATTCAAGTTTATCATTTTAAAAGGCTAATTGGTCATTAGAAAACCCTTTTGCAATTATGTTTGCGCAGCTGAAAACTGTTGTCCTGATTAAAGATGCAATACAACTGGCTTCTTTAGACTAGTTGAGTATCTGGAGCATCAGCATTTGTGGGTTTTATTACAGGCTCAAAATGGCCAGAAACAAATAACTTTCTTCTGAAATGTGTCAGTCTATTCTTGTTCTGAGACATTATGGCTATTCCATGTGAGAAAATGCCAAGAAACTGAAGATTCAATACAAGACTGTGTACTACTCCCTTCACAGAACAGAGCAAACTGGACCTAACCAGAATATAAAGAGGAGTGGGAGGCCCCGGTGCACAACTGAGCAAGAGGACAAGTACATTAGAGTGTCTAGTTTGAGAAACAGACGCCTAAATTCCTCAACTAGCAGCTTCATTAAATAGTACCCGCAAAACACCCGTCTCAACGTCAACAGTGAAGCGGCGACTCCGGGATCCTAGCATTCTAGGCAGAGTTCCTCTGTCCAGTGTCTGTGTTCTTTTGGCCATCTTAATATTTTCTTTTTATTGGCCAGTCTGAGAAATGGCTTTTTCTTTGCAACTCTGCCTAGGCCAGCATCCCGGAGTCGCCTCTTCACTGTTCATGTTGAGACTGGTGTTTTGCGGGTACTATTTAATAAAGCCTTTCCTTGTTACTTCTATTTGATATTTATGAGTCTTATTTGTGTATATATTTTTATATTTGTATAGTTTTAAATGTTATTATTATTTATTTGTGTTGTTCCACATGTCTGAATAAAAATGACAGTTGGTGCTGTCACACCCTGACATTTGTGTTGTGGGATCTTGACTATGTTTAGTTGCCTGTCTGCACCAAGTTGTATAGCTTCACGGTTCGTTTGTTGTTTTTGTTGTTTTTGTTAAGTGTTTCATTCATTAAAAGAGAATGTACTTATACCACACTGCGCCTTGGTCCAATCCTTACGACGAACGTGACAGACGATCCCACCAAAAATGGACCTAGCAGCGTGTACAGGAGGAGTGGACTTGGGAGGAGATCCTGGATGGAAAAGGACCCTGGACGCAGGCCGGGGAGTATCGCCGTCCTAACGAGGAGATAGAGGCAGCGAAAGTGGAACGGCGACGATACGAGGAGATAGCTCTACGGACCAAGCACGAGAGGCAAACCCAATAAAAAAACATGGAGCCAGTCAGGGAGTCGAGTGAGGAGCTCGACGCAAGATTCCGGAGAGAGGTGCTGGCATTGAGAGCGCTGCAGAGCGGGCGTGCTGAGGTGCGTGTCATCAGCCCGGTGCCACCTGTACCGGTCCCACGCATCAGGTCTCCAGTGCGCCTCCACAGTCCAGTACGTCCTGTGCCTCCTCCCCGCACTCGCCCTGAGGTGCATGTCACCAGCCTGGTACCACCAGTGCCGGCACCACGCATCAGGCCTCCAGTGCGCCTCCACAGTCCGGGGTCTTCAGTGACGATCCCCAGTCCGGGGTCTTCAGCGATGATCCCCAGTCCGGGGCCTCTAGCATCGAGCTGCAGTCCAGAGCCTCCGGCAATGATCAACGGTCCGGTTCTACAAAGGCGGAGGGATCAGCATAAAGAGGGGGGGCTGCGTCCAGAACCAGAGCCGCCACCGAGGGTAGATGCCCATCCGGACCCTCCCTATAGGTTCAGGTTTGCGGCCGGGAGTCCGCACCTTTAGGGGGGCTAATTCTAAATATTTTGCTTAGGTCAGGGTGACTAGGGTGGGTACTCTAGTTTTTGTATGTCTAGGGATTTTTGTATGTCTATGTTTGCCTGATATCGTTCCCAATCAGAGACAGCTGTTTATCATTGTTTCTGATTGGGGATCATATTTAGGTAGCCATTTTCCACATTTGTGTTGTGGGATCTTGACTATGTTTAGTTGCCTGTCTGAACTAAGTTGTATAGCTTCACGTTTCGTTTGTTGGTTTTGTTAAGTGTTTCATTCATTGAAAGAGAATGTACACATACCACGCTGCGCCTTGGTCCGATCCTTACGACGAACGTGACAGGTGCTGAAGGGGCGGTTCCCCAGGGAGCCATACAAGCTAGAACCGCCACTGGTCGGCAGCAATGCTGTTTTTCATCCTTTCTCTTCAAATCAGGCTCTGATTCAGAACTGGGGCAACAACAGAGTGGTCTCTGTGCCCAATCAATGATATGAATCAATCAATTACATGAGACTAATTAAAATAATTAACCAGGGACAAGAGAAAATCAGTAACACTGCGTACCTTGAGGCCTTAATCTATATTCCTGGTCTAACGTCTCATCCATGGTTGCGGCCCTAATGACACCCTTCAGTCTCCACATGGCTTCATTCTCCTCTAATCTCCCCTTCCACAGAAGGAGCTTCAACTACATCCGCTTCCTGCAGCCCTACAACCACACCCACCTGTGGAACATATGCCTTCCAGCCCAAGTGCAACTTCATCGTGAGTGTCATTCTCAAAGCTGCGTCCCAAAAGGCAACCCATTCCCTATACAGTGTATTCGGAAAGTACTCAGACCCCTTGACTTTTTTTTTGTTGAAGCACCTTTGGGAGCAATTACAGCATCAAGTCTTCTTGGGTATGACACTAGAAGCTTGGCACACCTGTATTTGGGAAGTTTCTCACCTTTTTCAGTCAGTTAATAACAAATTCTTATTTACAATGACAGCCTACTGGGGAACAGTAGGTTAACTGCCCTGTTCAGGAGCAGGACGACAGATTTTTAGTTTGTCAGCTCGGGGATTCAAACCAGCAACCGTTTGCTTACTGGCACAACGCTCTAACCACTAGGATACCTGCTGATCCTCTCAAGCTCTGTCAAGTTGGATGGGGAGTGTCACTGCACAGCTATTTTCAGGTCTCTCCAGAGATGTTCGATCAGGTTCACGTCCGAGCTCTGGCTGGGCCACTCAAGGACATTCAGAGACTTGTCCCGAAGCCACTCCTGCATTGTCCTGGCTGTGTGCTTAGGGTCATTGTCCTGTTTGAAGGCCCCGGTTTGAGGTCCTGAGCACTCTGGAGCAGGGTTTCATCAAGGATCTCTCTGTACTTTAGCTCCGTTAATATTTTCCTTTGATCTTCACTAGTCTCCCAGACGCTGCCACTGAAAAACATTCCCACAAATCATGATGCTTCCACCACCATGCTTCACTGTAGGGATGGTGCCAGGTTTCTTCCAGTTGTGACGCTTGGCATTCAGGCCAAAGAGTTCAATCTTGGTTTTATTAGACCAGAGAATCTTGTTTCTCATTGTCTGAGAGTCCTTTAGGTACCTTTTAGGTACCTTTTTGGCAAACAAACAGGTTGTCATGTGCCTTTTACTGAGGAGTGGCTTTCCTCTGGCCACTATACCATACTGGCCTGATTGCTGGAGTGCTGCAGATGGTTGTCCTTCTGGAAGGTTCTTCCATCTCCAACTCCCTGACCATGGCTCTTTTCCCCCGATTGCTCAAGCTCTAGGAAGAGACTTGATGGTTCCAAACCTTAATTTAAGAATGATGGAGGACATTGTGTTTTTGGGGACCTTCAATGCTGCAGACATTTTTTGCTACCCTTCCCCAGATCTGTCCCTTGACGCAAATCTGTCTTGGAGATCTACGGTCAATTCCTTTGACCTCATGGCTTTTTGCTCTGCTATGCACTGTCAACTGTGGGACCTTATATAGATAAGTATGTGCCTTTCCAAATTATGCCCAATCAATTTAATTTACTGGACTCCAATCAAGTTATAGAAACATCTCAAGGATGTTCAATGGAAACAGGATGCACCTGAGCTCAATTACGAGTCTCATAGAAAAGGGTCTGAATATTTATGTAAATAAGGTATCTGTTTTTTATTTTTACTACATTTGCAAACATTTCTAAAAACTTGTTTTCGCTTTTTCATTATGGGGTATTGTGTATAGATTGCTGAGGAACATTTTTTATTTAATACATTTTAGAATAAGGTTATAACGTAACAAAATGTGGAAGGGGTCTGAATACTTCCTGAAATGCACTGTCTAGTGCAGTAGATTTGACCGTAGGGAATAGGGTGCCATTTTAGATGCACACCATACCAACGAGTACACTGGGTATATTTCAGGTTATGATGGAATCAGTGGGTCTGTAACTGAGTAGCTGATGGACTAGAGGCAGACTCTGTGATCAGATAAAACACACTTTAACACAGTCCTCCTCTCTTTCTCTCCTCTCTATATCTCTTGCTCTCATTCTCATTTTCTCTCTCTCCCTCTCTCTCTTATCAATTTACAGTGGGGGAGAGCTTAGAATCAATGTCCTGAATGCACTGTGTGAAATGATGAACATCTTTGGGCTGAGATCCCGCTAACGGGATCGATATGACAACAGCCAGTGAAAGTGCAGGGCGCCAAATTCAAAACAACAAAAATCCCATAATTAAAATTCCTCAAACATACAAGTATTTTACACCATTTTAAAGATACACTCCTTGTTAATCCCACCACAGTGTCCGATTTCAAAAAGGCTTTACAGCGCAAGCAAACCAAATGATTATGTTAGGTCAGAGCCAAGTCACAGAAAAACAGCCATTTAACCAGCCAAAGGGAGGAGTCATAAAAAGCAGAAATATAGATTAAATTAATCACTAACCTTTGATCTTCATCAGATGACACTCATAGGACTTCATGTTACACAATAGATGTATGTTTTGTTCGATTAAGTTCATATTTATATCAGAAAAAAATCTCAGTTTACATTGGAGCGTTACGTTCAGTAGTTCCAAAACATCTGGTGATTTTGCAGTGAGCCACATCAATTTACAGAAATAGTCATAATAAACATTGATAAAAGATACAACTATTATGCACGGAATTATAGATACACTTCTCCTTAATGCAACCGCTGTGTCAGATTTCAAAAAAACTTTACGGAAAAAGCACACCATGCTATAATCTGTACGGCACTCAGAGACCAAAACAACCCAAACAGATATCCGCCATGTTGTGTAGTCAACAGAAGTCAGAAATAGCATTATAAATATTCACTTACCTTTGATGATCTTCATCAGAATGCACTCCCAGGAATCCCAGTTCCACAATAAATGTTTGTTTTTTTCGATAATGTCCAGAATTTATGTCCAAATACCTCCTTTTGTTAGCGTGTTCAGTTCACAAATCCAAATTCATGATGCGCTATCACTAGGAGCAGACAAAAAGTCAAAAAGTTCCGTTACAGTCCATAGAAACATGTCAAACGATGTATAGAATTAATCTTTAGGATGTTTTTAACATAAATCTTCAATAATGTTCCAACCAGAGAATTCCTTTGTCTGTAGAAATGCAATGGAACAGAGCTCGCTCTCACGTGAACGAGCGTGGCCAGCTCGTGGCTCTCTGGCAGACCTCTGACTCATTCCCCTCTCATTCGCCCCCACTTCACAGTAGAAGCATCAAACAAGGTTCTAAAGACTGTTGACATCTAGTGGAAGCCTTAGGAAGTGCAACATGACCAGTATCCCACTGTATCGTCGATAGGCAATGAGTTGAAAACCTAAAAAGCTCAGATTTCCTACTTCCTGGTTGGATTTTTTTCTCAGGCTTTATGCCTGCCATATGAGTGCTGTTATACTCACAGACATCATTCAAACAGTTTTAGAAACTTCAGAGTGTTTTCTATCCAAATATACTAATAATATGCATATCTTAGCTTCTGGGACTGAGTAGCAGGCAGTTTACTCTGGGCACCTCTGGGCATCTTATTCATCCAAGCTACTCAATACTGCCCCCAGCCATAAGAAGTTCAAGTTAACACCAGCTATTAAATGCTGTTTAAGTTGCGAAGAGATCGATAGAAAGGTCCTCAGTAATGATCGGAAATTGCTCTCCTCTTTCAAAAGACAGCAACCACTAGGAGACAAGAGGAGGAGGATGTTGTGGTATGTATCAATCTAGAAGAAGAAAAAGTATTGGCTGGCCCTTTAAGTAAAAACAACAGAGGATATTTTATATTTGAGATTCTTCAATGTAGCCACCCTTTGAGATTTGGAAAGAAAGAAACAGAGGGAGATGGAAAGAGAGATTGAGAGAGAGAGGAAGATGAAGAGAGAGATTCCTGTGCTAAGCTAAGCGCTGCCCTCCTGTGCAGTCCATTGATTGAATAAGCGATGGGAGAGAACCCAAACACCACATTATCCTGCTTGCCAATAAATCAATAGACCAGTTCCAATTACTGCCTCTGCTGCTATATCCTGCTGCTGCTGCTATATGCTGCTGCTGCTATATCCTGCTGCTACTATATGCTATATACTGCTGCTATATGCTATATAGTGCTGCTATATGCTGCTGCTGCTATATCCTGCTGCTGCTATATGCTGCTGCTATATGCTGCTGCTGCTATATGCTATATGCTGCTGCTATATGCTATATACTACTGCTATATGCTGCTGCTATATGCTATTTACTGTTGCTATATGCAATATACTGCTGCTATATACTGCTGCTGCTATATGCTATATACTGCTGCTGCTATATACTGCTGCTGCTATATCCTGCTGATGCTATATCCTGCTGATGCTATATCCTGCTGATGCTATATACTGCTGCTGCTATTGACTGCTGCTGCTATTGACTGCTGCTGCTATATCCTGCTGCTGCTATATCCTGCTGCTGCTATATCCTGCTGCTGCTATTTCCTGCTGCTGCTATATACTGCTGCTGCTATATACTGCTGCTGCTATATGCTGCTGCTGCTGCTATTTCCTGCTGCTGCTGCTATTTCCTGCTGCTGCTATTTCCTGCTGCTGCTATTTCCTGCTGCTGCTATATACTGCTGCTGCTATTTCCTGCTGCTGCTATATACTGCTGCTGCTATATCCTGCTGCTGCTATTTCCTGCTGCTGCTATATACTAATGCTGCTATTGACTGATGCTAAATACTGCTGCTGCTATTGACTGCTGCTGCTATTGACTGCTGCTGCTATTGACTGCTGCTGCTATTGACTGCTGCTATTGACTGCTGCTGCTATTGACTGCTGCTATATACTGCTGCTGCTATTGACTGCTGCTATATACTGCTGCTGCTATTGACTGCTGCTATATACTGCTGCTATATACTGCTGCTATTGACTGCTGCTATTGACTGCTGCTATTTACTGCTGCTATATACTGCTGCTGCTATTGACTGCTGCTATTTACTGCTGCTATATACTGCTGCTGTTATATACTGCTGCTGCTATTGACTGCTGCTGCTATTGACTGCTGCTGCTATTTACTGCTGCTATATACTGCTGCTGCTATATACTGCTGCTGCTATATACTGCTGCTGCTATATACTGCTGCTGCTATATACTGCTGCTGCTATATACTGCTGCTGCTATATACTGCTGCTGCTATATACTGCTGCTATATACTGCTGCTGCTATATACTGCTGCTGCTATATACTGCTGCTGCTATTGACTGCTGCTGCTATTGACTGCTGCTGCTATTGACTGCTGCTATATACTGCTATATGCTGCTGTTATATACTGCTGTTGCTATTGACTACTGCTATTGACTGCTGCTATGTACTGCTGCTGCTATATACTGCTGCTATATACTGCTGCTGCTATTGACTGCTGCTGCTATTGACTGCTGCTGCTATTGACTGCTGCTGCTATATACTGTTGCTGCTATTTACTGCTGCTCCTATATACTGCTGCTGCTATATACTGCTGCTGCTATTTACTGCTGCTATATACTGCTGCTCCTATATACTGCTGCTGCTATATACTGCTGCTGCTATATACTGCTGCTGCTATATACTGCTGCTGCTATATACTGCTGCTGCTATTGACTGCTGCTGCTATTGACTGCTGCTGCTATTGACTGCTGCTGCTATTGACTGCTGCTGCTGTATCCTGCTGCTGCTATATCCTGCTGCTGCTATTGACTGCTGCTGCTATTTACTGCTGCTATATACTGCTGCTGATATATACTGCTACTGCTATATACTGCTACTGCTATATCCTGCTGCTGCTATTGACTGCTGCTGCTATTTACTGCTGCTATATACTGCTGCTGATATATACTGCTGCTGCTATATACTGCTGCTACTATTGACTGCTGCTGCTATTGACTGCTATTTACTGCTGCTATATACTGCTGCTGCTATTGACTGCTGCTGCTATATACTGCTGCTGCTATTGACTGCTGCTGCTATTTACTGCTGATATATACTGCTGCTGCTATTGACTGCTGCTATATACTGCTGCTATATACTGCTGCTATATACTGCTGCTATATACTGCTGCTATATACTGCTGCTGCTATATACTGCTGCTATATACTGCTGCTATATACTGCTGCTATATACTGCTGCTATATACTGCTGCTATATACTGCTGCTGCTATATACTGCTGCTGCTATTGACTGCTGCTGCTATTTACTGCTGATATATACTGCTGCTGCTATTGACTGCTGCTATATACTGCTGCTATATACTGCTGCTATTGACTGCTGCTATTGGCTGCTGCTATTTACTGCTGCTATATACTGCTGCTGATATATACTGCTACTGCTATATACTGCTGCTGCTATATACTGCTGCTACTATTGACTGCTGCTGCTATTGACTGCTATTTACTGCTGCTATATACTGCTGCTGCTATTGACTGCTGCTGCTATATACTGCTGCTGCTATTGACTGCTGCTGCTATTGACTGCTGCTATATACTGCTGCTGCTATTGACTGCTGCTGCTATATACTGCTGCTGCTATTGACTGCTGCTGCTATTGACTGCTGCTATATACTGCTGCTGCTATTGACTGCTGCTGCTATTGACTGCTGCTATATACTGCTGCTGCTATTGACTGCTGCTGCTATATACTGCTGCTGCTATTGACTGCTGCTGCTATTTACTGCTGCTATATACTGCTGCTGCTATTGACTGCTGCTGCTATATACTGCTGCTGCTATTGACTGCTGCTATATACTGCTGCTGCTATTGACTGCTGCTATATACTGCTGCTATATACTGCTGCTATTGACTGCTGCTATTGACTGCTGCTATTTACTGCTGCTATATACTGCTGCTGCTATTGACTGCTGCTATATACTGCTGCTGTTATATACTGCTGCTGCTATTGACTGCTGCTGCTATTGACTGCTGCTATATACTGCTGCTGCTATTGACTGCTGCTGCTATTTACTGCTGCTATATACTGCTGCTGATATATACTGCTACTGCTATATACTGCTGCTGCTATATACTGCTGCTACTATTGACTGCTGCTGCTATTGACTGCTATTTACTGCTGCTATATACTGCTGCTGTTATTGACTCCCTCTGCTATATACTGCTGCTGCTATATACTGCTGCTGCTATTGACTGCTGCTGCTATTTACTGCTGCTATATACTGCTGCTGCTATTGACTGCTGCTATATACTGCTGCTGCTATTGACTGCTGCTGCTATTTACTGCTGCTATATACTGCTGCTGCTATTGACTGCTGCTATATACTGCTGCTATATACTGCTGCTATTGACTGCTGCTATTGACTGCTGCTATTTACTGCTGCTATATACTGCTGCTGCTATTGACTGCTGCTATTTACTGCTGCTATATACTGCTGCTGTTATATACTGCTGCTGCTATTGACTGCTGCTGCTATTTACTGCTGCTATATACTGCTGCTGCTATATACTGCTGCTGCTATATACTGCTATATACTGCTGCTATATACTGCTGCTGCTATATACTGCTGCTGCTATATACTGCTGCTGCTATATACTGCTGCTGCTATATACTGCTGCTGCTATTGACTGCTGCTGCTATTGACTGCTGCTGCTATTGACTGCTGCTATATACTGCTATATGCTGCTGTTATATACTGCTGTTGCTATTGACTACTGCTATTGACTGCTGCTATGTACTGCTGCTGCTATATACTGCTGCTATATACTGCTGCTGCTATTGACTGCTGCTGCTATTGACTGCTGCTGCTATATACTGTTGCTGCTATTTACTGCTGCTCCTATATACTGCTGCTGCTATATACTGCTGCTGCTATTTACTGCTGCTATATACTGCTGCTCCTATATACTGCTGCTGCTATATACTGCTGCTGCTATATACTGCTGCTGCTATATACTGCTGCTGCTATAGACTGCTGCTGCTATTGACTGCTGCTGCTATTGACTGCTGCTGCTATTGACTGCTGCTGCTATTGACTGCTGCTGCTGTATCCTGCTGCTGCTATATCCTGCTGCTGCTATTGACTGCTGCTGCTATTTACTGCTGCTATATACTGCTGCTGATATATACTGCTACTGCTATATACTGCTGCTGCTATATACTGCTGCTACTATTGACTGCTGCTGCTATTGACTGCTATTTACTGCTGCTATATACTGCTGCTGCTATTGACTGCTGCTATTGACTGCTGTTATATACTGCTGCTATTGACTGCTGCTATATACTGCTGCTGTTTTTGACTGCTGCTATATACTGCTGCTGCTATATACTGTTGCTGCTATTGACTGCTGCTGCTATATACTGCTGCTGCTATATACTGCTGCTGCATACTGCTGCTGCATACTGCTGCTGCTATATACTGCTGCTGCTATATACTGCTGCTGCTATATACTGCTGCTGCTATTGACTGCTGCTGCTATTTACTGCTGATATATACTGCTGCTATTGACTGCTGTTATATACTGCTAGTATTGACTGCTGCTATATACTGCTGCTGTTTTTGACTGCTGCTATATACTGTTGCTGCTATTGACTGCTGCTGCTATATACTGCTGCTGCATACTGCTGCTGCATACTGCTGCTGCTATATACTGCTGCTGCTATATACTGCTGCTGCTATATACTGCTGCTGCTATATACTGCTGCTGCTATTGACTGCTGCTGCTATTGACTGCTGCTGCTATTGACTGCTGCTGCTATTGACTGCTGCTGCTATTGACTGCTGCTGCTATATACTGCTGCTATATACTGCTGCTGCTATATACTGCTGCTGCTATATACTGCTGCTGCTATTGACTGATGCTGCTATTGACTGCTGCTATATACTGCTGCTATATACTGCTGCTGATATTGACTGCTGCTGCTATATACTGCTGCTGCTATTGACTGCTGCTGCTATTGACTGCTGCTGCTATTTACTGCTGATATATACTGCTGCTGCTGCTATATACTGCTGCTATATACTGCTGCTGCTATTGACTGCTGCTGCTATAGACTGCTGCTGCTATAGACTGCTGCTGCTATAGACTGCTGCTGCTATTGACTGCTGCTGCTATATACTGCTGCTATATACTGCTGCTGCTATATACTGCTGCTATATACTGCTGCTGCTATATACTGCTGCTATATACTGCTGCTGCTATATACTGCTGCTATATACTGCTGCTGCTATATACTGCTGCTATATACTGCTGCTATTGACTGCTGCTGCTATATACTGCTGCTATATACTGCTGCTGCTATATACTGCTGCTATATACTGCTGCTGCTATATACTGCTGCTATTGACTGCTGCTGCTATATACTGCTGCTATATACTGCTGCTGCTATATACTGCTGCTATATACTGCTGCTGCTATTAACTACTGCTATTGACTGCTGCTGCTATTGACTGCTGCTGCTATTGACTGCTGCTGCTATATACTGCTGCTATATACTGCTGCTGCTATATACTGCTGCTGCTATATACTGCTGCTATATACTGCTGCTGCTATATACTGCTGCTATATACTGCTGCTGCTATATACTGCTGCTATATACTGCTGCTGCTATATACTGCTGCTATATACTGCTGCTATTGACTGCTGCTGCTATATACTGCTGCTATATACTGCTGCTGCTATATACTGCTGCTATATACTGCTGCTGCTATATACTGCTGCTATTGACTGCTGCTGCTATATACTGCTGCTATATACTGCTGCTGCTATATACTGCTGCTATATACTGCTGCTGCTATTAACTACTGCTATTGACTGCTGCTGCTATTGACTGCTGCTGCTATTGACTGCTGCTGCTATATACTGCTGCTATATACTGCTGCTGCTATATACTGCTGCTATATACTGCTGCTGCTATTAACTACTGCTATTGACTGCTGCTGCTATTGACTGCTGCTGCTATTGACTGCTGCTGCTATTGACTGCTGCTATATACTGCTGCTGTTATTGACTGCTTTTATATACTGCTGCTGCTATATACTGTTGCTGCTATTGACTGCTGCTGCTATATACTGCTGCTGCTATATACTGCTGCTGCTATATACTGCTGCTGCTATATACTGCTGCTGCTATTGACTGCTGCTGCTATTGACTGCTGCTGCTATTGACTGCTGATGCTATTGACACTGCTGCTATCGACTGCTGCTGCTATCGACTGCTGCTGCTATCGACTGCTGCTGCTATAGACTGCTGCTGCTATAGACTGCTGCTGCTATATACTGCTGCTATATACTGCTGCTTGTATTAACTACTGCTATTGACTGCTACTGCTATTGACTGCTGCTGCTATTGACTGCTGCTATATACTGCTGCTGCTATATACTGCTGCTGCTATATACTGCTGCTGCTATATACTGCTGCTGCTATATACTGCTGCCGCTAATGACTGCTGCTGCTATTGACTGCTGCTGCTATATACTGCAGCTGCTATTGACTGCTGCTATATACTGCTGCTGCTATTAACTACTGCTATTGACTGCTGCTGCTATATACTGCTGCTGCTATATACTGCTGCTGCTATTGACTGCTGCTGCTATATACTGCTGCTGCTATATACTGCTGCTGCTATTGACTGCTGCTGCTATTTACTGCTGATATATACTGCTGCTGCTATTGACTGCTGCTATATACTGCTGCTGCTATATACTGCTGCTGCTATATACTGCTGCTGCTATATACTGCTGCTGCTATATACTGCTGCTGCTATTTACTGCTGCTCCTATATACTGCTGCTGCTATATACTGCTGCTGCTATATACTGCTGCTATATACTGCTGCTCCTATATACTGCTGCTCCTATATACTGCTGCTGCTATTGACTGCTGCTGCTATTGACTGCTGCTGCTATATCCTGCTGCTGCTATATCCTGCTGCTGCTATTTACTGCTGCTATATACTGCTGCTATATACTGCTGCTGCTATTGACTGTTGCTATTGACTGCTGCTGCTATTGACTGCTGCTGCTATTTACTGCTGCTATATACTGCTGTTATATACTGCTGCTGCTATTTACTGCTACTGCTATTGACTGCTCCTGCTATTGACTGCTGCTATTTACTGCTGCTATATACTGCTGCTGCTATTGACTGCTGCTGCTATATACTGCTGCTGCTATATACTGCTGCTGCTATATACTGCTGCTGCTATTTACTGCTGATATATACTGCTGCTGTTATTGACTGCTTCTATATACTGCTGCTGCTATATACTGTTGCTGCTATTGACTGCTGCTGCTATATACTGCTGCTGCTATATACTGCTGCTGCTATTGACTGCTGCTGCTATTGACTGCTGCTGCTATTGACACTGCTGCTATTGACTGTTGCTGCTATTGACTGCTGCTGCTATATACTGCTGCTGCTATATACTGTTGCTGCTATTGACTGCTGCTGCTATATACTGCTGCTGCTATTGACACTGCTACTATATACTGTTGCTGCTATTGACTGCTGCTGCTATATACTGCTGCTGCTATATACTGTTGCTGCTATTGACTGCTGCTGCTATATACTGCTGCTGCTATATACTGCTGCTGCTATTGACTGCTGCTGCTATTGACTGCTGCTGCTATTGACTGCTGCTGCTATATACTGCTGCTATATACTGCTGCTGCTATATACTGCTGCTATATACTGCTGCTGCTATATACTGCTGCTATATACTGCTGCTGCTATATACTGCTGCTATATACTGCTGCTGCTATATACTGCTGCTATATACTGCTGCTATTGACTGCTGCTGCTATATACTGCTGCTATATACTGCTGCTGCTATATACTGCTGCTATATACTGCTGCTGCTATATACTGCTGCTATTGACTGCTGCTGCTATATACTGCTGCTATATACTGCTGCTGCTATATACTGCTGCTATATACTGCTGCTGCTATTAACTACTGCTATTGACTGCTGCTGCTATTGACTGCTGCTGCTATATACTGCTGCTATATACTGCTGCTGCTATATACTGCTGCTGCTATATACTGCTGCTATATACTGCTGCTGCTATATACTGCTGCTATATACTGCTGCTGCTATATACTGCTGCTATATACTGCTGCTGCTATATACTGCTGCTATATACTGCTGCTATTGACTGCTGCTGCTATATACTGCTGCTATATACTGCTGCTGCTATATACTGCTGCTATATACTGCTGCTGCTATATACTGCTGCTATTGACTGCTGCTGCTATATACTGCTGCTATATACTGCTGCTGCTATATACTGCTGCTATATACTGCTGCTGCTATTAACTACTGCTATTGACTGCTGCTGCTATTGACTGCTGCTGCTATTGACTGCTGCTGCTATATACTGCTGCTATATACTGCTGCTGCTATATACTGCTGCTATATACTGCTGCTGCTATTAACTACTGCTATTGACTGCTGCTGCTATTGACTGCTGCTGCTATTGACTGCTGCTGCTATTGACTGCTGCTATATACTGCTGCTGTTATTGACTGCTTTTATATACTGCTGCTGCTATATACTGTTGCTGCTATTGACTGCTGCTGCTATATACTGCTGCTGCTATATACTGCTGCTGCTATATACTGCTGCTGCTATATACTGCTGCTGCTATTGACTGCTGCTGCTATTGACTGCTGCTGCTATTGACTGCTGATGCTATTGACACTGCTGCTATCGACTGCTGCTGCTATCGACTGCTGCTGCTATCGACTGCTGCTGCTATAGACTGCTGCTGCTATAGACTGCTGCTGCTATATACTGCTGCTATATACTGCTGCTTGTATTAACTACTGCTATTGACTGCTACTGCTATTGACTGCTGCTGCTATTGACTGCTGCTATATACTGCTGCTGCTATATACTGCTGCTGCTATATACTGCTGCTGCTATATACTGCTGCTGCTATATACTGCTGCCGCTAATGACTGCTGCTGCTATTGACTGCTGCTGCTATATACTGCAGCTGCTATTGACTGCTGCTATATACTGCTGCTGCTATTAACTACTGCTATTGACTGCTGCTGCTATATACTGCTGCTGCTATATACTGCTGCTGCTATTGACTGCTGCTGCTATATACTGCTGCTGCTATATACTGCTGCTGCTATTGACTGCTGCTGCTATTTACTGCTGATATATACTGCTGCTGCTATTGACTGCTGCTATATACTGCTGCTGCTATATACTGCTGCTGCTATATACTGCTGCTGCTATATACTGCTGCTGCTATATACTGCTGCTGCTATTTACTGCTGTCCTATATACTGCTGCTGCTATATACTGCTGCTGCTATATACTGCTGCTATATACTGCTGCTATATACTGCTGCTCCTATATACTGCTGCTCCTATATACTGCTGCTGCTATTGACTGCTGCTGCTATTGACTGCTGCTGCTATTGACTGCTGCTGCTATATCCTGCTGCTGCTATATCCTGCTGCTGCTATTTACTGCTGCTATATACTGCTGCTATATACTGCTGCTGCTATTGACTGTTGCTATTGACTGCTGCTGCTATTGACTGCTGCTGCTATTTACTGCTGCTATATACTGCTGTTATATACTGCTGCTGCTATTTACTGCTACTGCTATTGACTGCTGCTGCTATTGACTGCTGCTATTTACTGCTGCTATATACTGCTGCTGCTATTGACTGCTGCTGCTATATACTGCTGCTGCTATATACTGCTGCTGCTATATACTGCTGCTGCTATTTACTGCTGATATATACTGCTGCTGTTATTGACTGCTTCTATATACTGCTGCTGCTATATACTGTTGCTGCTATTGACTGCTGCTGCTATATACTGCTGCTGCTATATACTGCTGCTGCTATTGACTGCTGCTGCTATTGACTGCTGCTGCTATTGACACTGCTGCTATTGACTGTTGCTGCTATTGACTGCTGCTGCTATATACTGCTGCTGCTATATACTGTTGCTGCTATTGACTGCTGCTGCTATATA
This sequence comes from Oncorhynchus tshawytscha, assembly GCF_018296145.1. NCBI lineage: Eukaryota > Metazoa > Chordata > Actinopteri > Salmoniformes > Salmonidae > Oncorhynchus > Oncorhynchus tshawytscha. Next base: position 21,323,889 of record NC_056440.1, read on the forward strand.
CTGCTGCTGCTATTGACACTGCTACTATATACTGTTGCTGCTATTGACTGCTGCTGCTATATACTGCTGCTGCTATATACTGTTGCTGCTATTGACTGCTGCTGCTATATACTGCTGCTGCTATATACTGCTGCTGCTATTGACTGCTGCTGCTATTGACTGCTGCTGCTATTGACTGCTGATGCTATTGACACTGCTGCTATCGACTGCTGCTGCTATCGACTGCTGCTGCTATCGACTGCTGCTGCTATAGACTGCTGCTGCTATATACTGCTGCTATATACTGCTGCTGGTATTAACTACTGCTATTGACTGCTACTGCTATTGACTGCTGCTGCTATTGACTGCTGCTATATACTGCTGCTGCAATATACTGCTGCTGCTATATACTGCTGCTGCTATATACTGCTGCTGCTAATGACTGCTGCTGCTATTGACTGCTGCTGCTATATACTGCAGCTGCTATTGACTGCTGCTATATACTGCTGCTGCTATTAACTACTGCTATTGACTGCTGCTGCTATATACTGCTGCTGCTATTGACTGCTGCTGCTATATACTGCTGCTGCTATTGACTGCTGCTGCTATATACTGCTGCTGCTATTGACTGCTGCTGCTATATACTGCTGCTGCTATTGACTGCTGCTGCTATTTACTGCTGATATATACTGCTGCTGCTATATAATGCTGCTGCTATATACTGCTGCTGCTATATAGTGCTGCTGCTATATACTGCTGCTGCTATATACTGCTGCTATATACTGCTGCTGCTATATACTGCTGCTGCTATATACTGTTGCTGCTATATACTGCTGCTGCTATATACTGCTGCTGCTATATACTGCTGCTGCTATATACTGCTGTTGCTATATACTGCTGTTGCTATTGACTGCTGCTGCTATTGACTGCTGCTGCTATTGACTGCTGCTGCTATTGACTGCTGCTGCTATTGACTGCTGCTGCTATTGACTGCTGCTGCTATATACTGCTGCTGCTATATACTGCTGCTACTATTGACTGCTGCTGCTATTTACTGCTGCTATATACTGCTGCTGCTATATACTGCTGCTGCTATTTACTGCTGATATATACTGCTGCTGCTATTGACTGCTGCTGCTATTTACTGCTGCTATATACTGCTGCTGCTATTTACTGCTGATATATACTGCTGCTGCTATTGACTGCTGCTATTGACTGCTGCTATATACCACTGCTGCTATTTACTGCTGCTGCTATTGACTGCTGCTGCTATATACTGCTGCTGCTATATACTGCTGCTGCTATTGACTGCTGCTGCTATTGACTGCTGCTGCTATATACTGCAGCTGCTATTGACTGCTGCTATATACTGCTGCTGCTATTAACTACTGCTATTGACTGCTGCTGCTATTGACTGCTGCTGCTATATACTGCTGCTGCTATTGACTGCTGCTGCTATATACTGCTGCTGCTATATACTGCTGCTGCTATATACTGCTGCTATATACTGCTGCTGCTATATACTGCTGCTGCTATTGACTGCTGCTGCTATTGACTGCTGCTGCTATATACTGCTGCTGCTATTGACTGCTGCTGCTATTTACTGCTGATATATACTGCTGCTGCTATATAATGCTGCTGCTATATACTGCTGCTGCTATATACTGCTGCTGCTATATACTGCTGCTATATACTGCTGCTGCTATATACTGCTGCTGCTATTTACTGCTGCTGCTATATACTGCTGCTGCTATATACTGCTGCTGCTATATGCTGCTGCTATATACTGCTGCTCCTATATACTGCTGCTGCTATTGACTGCTGCTGCTATTGACTGCTGCTGCTGTATCCTGCTGCTGCTATATCCTGCTGCTGCTATATCCTGCTGCTGCTATATCCTGCTGCTGCTATTTACTGCTGCTATATACTGCTGCTGCTATTGACTGCTGCTGCTATTTACTGCTGCTGCTATTTACTGCTGCTATATACTGCTGCTGCTATATCCTGCTGCTGCTATATACTGCTGCTACTATTGACTGCTGCTGCTATTGACTGCTGCTGCTATTGACTGCTGCTGCTATTCACTGCTGCTATATACTGCTGCTATTTACTGCTGATATATACTGCTGCTGCTATTGACTGCTGCTATTGACTGCTGCTATATACTGCTGCTATATACTGCTGCTATATACCACTGCTGCTATTTACTGCTGCTGCTATTGACTGCTGCTATATTCCACTGCTGCTGCTATATACTGCTGCTGCTATATACTGCTGCTGCTGCTATTGACTGCTGCTGCTATTGACTGCTGCTGCTATATACTGCTGCTGCTATATACTGCTGCTGCTATTGACTGCTGCTATATACTGCTGCTGCTATATACTGCTGCTGCTATATACTGCTACTGCTATTGACTGCTGCTATATACTGCTGCTGCTATTGACTGCTGCTGCTATTGACTGCCGCTGCTATAGACTGCTGCTGCTATATACTGCTGCTGCTATTGACTGCTGCTATATACTGCTGCTGCTATATACTGCTGCTACTATTAACTACTGCTATTGACTGCTGCTGCTATATACTGCTGCTGCTATTGACTGCTGCTGCTATATACTGCTGCTGCTATTGACTGCTGCTGCTATATACTGCTGCTGCTATATACTGCTGCTGCTATTGACTGCTGCTGCTATATACTGCTGCTGCTATTGACTGCTGCTGCTATATACTGCTGCTGCTATATACTGCTGCTGCTATTGACTGCTGCTGCTATATACTGCTGCTGCTATTGACTGCTGATATATACTGCTGCTGCTATATAATGCTGCTGCTATATACCGCTGCTGCTATATACTGCTGCTGCTATTGACTGCTGCTGCTATTTACTGCTGCTATATACTGCTGCTGCTATTGACTGCTGCTGCTATATACTGCTGCTGCTATATACTGCTGCTACTATTAACTACTGCTATTGACTGCTGCTGCTATATACTGCTGCTGCTATTGACTGCTGCTGCTATATACTGCTGCTGCTATTGACTGCTGCTGCTATATACTGCTGCTGCTATATACTGCTGCTGCTATTGACTGCTGCTGCTATATACTGCTGCTGCTATTGACTGCTGCTGCTATATACTGCTGCTGCTATATACTGCTGCTGCTATTGACTGCTGCTGCTATATACTGCTGCTGCTATTGACTGCTGATATATACTGCTGCTGCTATATAATGCTGCTGCTATATACCGCTGCTGCTATATACTGCTGCTGCTATTGACTGCTGCTGCTATTTACTGCTGCTATATACTGCTGCTGCTATTGACTGCTGCTGCTATATACTGCTGCTGCTATATACTGCTGCTACTATTGACTGCTGCTGCTATTTACTGCTGCTATATACTGCTGCTGCTATATACTGCTGCTGCTATATACTGCTGTTGCTATATACTGCTGTTGCTATTGACTGCTGCTGCTATTGACTGCTGCTGCTATTGACTGCTGCTGCTATTGACTGCTGCTGCTATTGACTGCTGCTGCTATTGACTGCTGCTGCTATTTACTGCTGCTGCTATTTACTGCTGCTATATACTGCTGCTGCTATTGACTGTTGCTATATACTGCTGCTGCTATTGACTGCTGCTGCTATATACTGCTGCTGCTATATACTGCTGCTACTATTGACTGCTGCTGCTATTTACTGCTGCTATATACTGCTGCTGCTATATACTGCTGCTGCTATTTACTGCTGATATATACTGCTGCTGCTATTGACTGCTGCTGCTATTTACTGCTGCTATATACTGCTGCTGCTATTTACTGCTGATATATACTGCTGCTGCTATTGACTGCTGCTGCTATATACTGCTGCTGCTATATACTGCTGCTGCTATTGACTGCTGCTGCTATATACTGCTGCTGCTATTGACTGCTGCTGCTATATACTGCTGCTGCTATATACTGCTGCTGCTATTGACTGCTGCTGCTATATACTGCTGCTGCTATTGACTGCTGCTGCTATTTACTGCTGATATATACTGCTGCTGCTATATAATGCTGCTGCTATATACCGCTGCTGCTATATACTGCTGCTGCTATATACTGCTGCTGCTATATACTGCTGCTGCTATATACTGCTGCTATATACTGCTGCTGCTATATACTGCTGCTACTATTGACTGCTGCTGCTATTGACTGCTGCTGCTATTTACTGCTGCTATATACTGCTGCTGCTATATCCTGCTGCTGCTATATACTGCTGCTACTATTGACTGCTGCTGCTATTGACTGCTGCTGCTATATACTGCTGCTGCTATTGACTGCTGCTGCTATTGACTGCTGCTGCTATTCACTGCTGCTATATACTGCTGCTATTTACTGCTGATATATACTGCTGCTGCTATTGACTGCTGCTATTGACTGCTGCTATATACTGCTGCTATATACTGCTGCTATTTACTGCTGCTATATTCCACTGCTGCTGCTATATACTGCTGCTGCTATATACTGCTGCTGCTGCTATTGACTGCTGCTGCTATTGACTGCTGCTGCTATATACTGCTGCTGCTATTGACTGCTGCTATATACTGCTGCTGCTATATACTGCTGCTGCTATATACTGCTACTGCTATTGACTGCTGCTATATACTGCTGCTATATACTGCTGCTGCTATTGACTGCTGCTGCTATTGACTGCTGCTGCTATAGACTGCTGCTGCTATAGACTGCTGCTATATACTGCTGCTGCTATATACTGCTGCTGCTATTGACTGCTGCTGCTATTGACTGCTGCTGCTATAGACTGCTATAGACTGCTGCTATATACTGCTGCTATTGACTGCTGCTGCTATTGACTGCTGCTGCTATATACTGCTGCTGCTATATACTGCTGCTGCTATTGACTGCTGCTATATACTACTGCTGCTATATACTGCTGCTATATACTGCTGCTGCTATTAACTACTGCTATTGACTGCTGCTGCTATATACTGCTGCTGCTATTGACTGCTGCTGCTATATACTGCTGCTGCTATTGACTGCTGCTGCTATATACTGCTGCTGCTATATACTGCTGCTGCTATTGACTGCTGCTGCTATATACTGCTGCTGCTATTGACTGCTGCTGCTATTGACTGCTGATATATACTGCTGCTGCTATATAATGCTGCTGCTATATACCGCTGCTGCTATATACTGCTGCTGCTATATACTGCTGCTGCTATATACTGCTGCTGCTATATACTGCTGCTATATACTGCTGCTGCTATATACTGCTGCTGCTATTTACTGCTGCTGCTATATACTGCTGCTGCTATATACTGCTGCTGCTATATGCTGCTGCTATATACTGCTGCTCCTATATACTGCTGCTGCTATTGACTGCTGCTGCTATTGACTGCTGCTGCTGTATCCTGCTGCTGCTATATCCTGCTGCTGCTATATCCTGCTGCTGCTATATCCTGCTGCTGCTATTGACTGCTGCTGCTATTGACTGCTGCTGCTATTTACTGCTGCTATATACTGCTGCTATATACTGCTGCTGCTATTGACTGCTGCTGCTATTTACTGCTGCTGCTATTTACTGCTGCTATATACTGCTGCTGCTATATCCTGCTGCTGCTATATACTGCTGCTACTATTGACTGGTGCTGCTATTGACTGCTGCTGCTATATACTGCTGCTGCTATTGACTGCTGCTGCTATTCACTGCTGCTATATACTGCTGCTATATACTGCTGCTGCTATTTACTGCTGATATATACTGCTGCTGCTATTGACTGCTGCTATTGACTGCTGCTATATACTGCTGCTATATACTGCTGCTATATACCACTGCTGCTATTTACTGCTGCTGCTATTGACTGCTGCTATATTCCACTGCTGCTGCTATATACTGCTGCTGCTATATACTGCTGCTGCTGCTATTGACTGCTGCTGCTATATACTGCTGCTGCTATATACTGCTGCTGCTATTGACTGCTGCTATATACTGCTGCTGCTATATACTGCTGCTGCTATTGACTGCTGCTATATACTGCTGCTGCTATTGACTGCTGCTGCTATAGACTGCTGCTGCTATTGACTGCTGCTATATACTGCTGCTATTGACTGCTGCTGCTATTGACTGCTGCTGCTATTGACTGCTGCTGCTATATACTGCTGCTGCTATATACTGCTGCTGCTATTGACTGCTGCTATATACTGCTGCTGCTATATACTGCTGCTATATACTGCTGCCGCTATTGACTGCTGTTATATACTGCTGCTGCTATATACTGCTGCTGCTATATACTGCTGCTGCTATTGACTGCTGCTGCTATTGACAGCTGCTGCTATTGACTGCTGCTGCTATTGGCTGCTGCTGCTATATACTGCTGCTGCTATATACTGCTGCTGCTATTTACTGCTGATATATACTGCTGCTGCTATTGACTGCTGCTATTGACTGCTGCTATATACTGCTGCTATATACTGCTGCTATATACCACTGCTGCTATTTACTGCTGCTGCTATTGACTGCTGCTGCTATTGACTGCTGCTATATTCCACTGCTGCTGCTATATACTGCTGCTGCTATATACTGCTGCTGCTGCTATTGACTGCTGCTGCTATATACTGCTGCTGCTATATACTGCTGCTGCTATTGACTGCTGCTATATACTGCTGCTGCTATATACTGCTGCTGCTATTGACTGCTGCTATATACTGCTGCTGCTATTGACTGCTGCTGCTATAGACTGCTGCTGCTATTGACTGCTGCTATATACTGCTGCTATTGACTGCTGCTGCTATTGACTGCTGCTGCTATTGACTGCTGCTGCTATATACTGCTGCTGCTATATACTGCTGCTGCTATTGACTGCTGCTATATACTGCTGCTGCTATATACTGCTGCTATATACTGCTGCCGCTATTGACTGCTGTTATATACTGCTGCTGCTATATACTGCTGCTGCTATATACTGCTGCTGCTATTGACTGCTGCTGCTATTGACTGCTGCTGCTATTGACTGCTGCTGCTATTGGCTGCTGCTGCTATATACTGCTGCTGCTATATACTGCTGCTGCTATTGACTGCTGCTATTGACTGCTGCTGCTATATACTGCTGCTGCTATATACTGCTGCTGCTATTGACTGCTGCTATTTACTGCTGCTGCTATTTACTGCTGCTGCTATTTACTGCTGCTGCTATTTACTGCTGCTGCTATTTAATGCTGCTATTTACTGCTGCTATTTACTGCTGCTATTTACTGCTGCTGCTATTGACTGCTGCTATATACTGCTGCTGTTATATACTGCTGCTGCTATTGACTGCTGCTGCTATTGACTGCTGCTGCTATTGACTGCTGCTGCTATTGACTGCTGCTGCTATTGACTGCTGCTATATACTGCTGCTGCTATTAACTGCTGCTGCTATTGACTGCTGCTGCTATTGACTGCTGCTATATACTGCTGCTGCTATATACTGCTGCTGCTATATACTGCTGCTGCTATTGACTGCTGCTGCTATTGACTGCTGCTATATACTGCTGCTGCTATATACTGCTGCTGCTATTGACTGCTGCTGCTATTGACTGCTGCTGCTATTGACTGCTGCTATATACTGCTGCTGCTATTAACTGCTGCTGCTATATACTGCTGCTGCTATTGACTGCTGCTGCTATTGACTGCTGCTATATACTGCTGCTGCTATATACTGCTGCTGCTATATACTGCTGCCGCTATATACTGCTGCTGCTATTGACTGCTGCTGCTATTGACTGCTGTTATATACTGCTGCTGCTATTGACTGCTGCTATATACTGCTGCTGTTATTGACTGCTGTTATTGACTGCTGCTATATACTGCTGCTGCTATATACTGTTGCTGCTATTGACTGCTGCTGCTATATACTGCTGCTGCTATTGACTGTTGCTGCTATATACTGCAGCTGCTATATACTGCTGCTATATACTGCTGCTGCTATTGACTGCTGCTGCTATAGACTGCTGCTGCTATAGACTGCTGCTGCTGCTATTGACTGCTGCTGCTATTGACTGCTGCTGCTATATACTGCTGCTGCTATATACTGCTGCTCCTATATACTGCTGCTCCTATATACTGCTGCTGCTATATACTGTTGCTATATACTGCTGCTGCTATATACTGCTGCTGCTATATACTGCTGCTGCTATATACTGTTGCTGCTATATACTGTTGCTATATACTGCTGCTGCTATATACTGCTGCTGCTATATACTGTTGCTATAGACTGCTGCTGCTATTGACTGCTGCTGCTATTGACTGCTGCTGCTATTGACTGCTGCTGCTATATACTGCTGCTGCTATATACTGCTGCTGCTGTATACTGCTGCTGCTATTGACTGCTGCGATATACTGCTGCTATATACTGCTGCTATATACTGCTGCTGCTATTGACTGCTGCTATTGACTGCTGCTGCTATTTACTGCTGCTGCTATATACTGCTGCTGCTATAGACTGCTGCTATATACTGCTGCTGCTATATACTGCTGCTGCTATAGACTGCTGCTGCTATAGACTGCTGCTGCGATATACTGCTGCTATATACTGCTGCTGCTATATACTGCTGCTGCTATAGACTGCTGCTGCTATAGACTGCTTCTATATACTGCTGCTGCTATATACTGCTGCTGCTATAGACTGCTGCTGCTATAGACTGCTGCTGCTATAGACTGCTGCTGCTATAGACTGCTGCTGCTGTTGACTGCTGCTGCTGTTGACTGCTGCTGCTATATACTGCTGCTGCTATATACTGCTGCTCCTATATACTGCTGCTCCTATATACTGCTGCTGCTATATACTGTTGCTATATACTGCTGCTGCTATATACTGCTGCTGCTATATACTGCTGCTGCTATATACTGCTGCTGCTATATACTGTTGCTGCTATATACTGTTGCTATAGACTGCTGCTGCTATATACTGCTGCTATTTACTGCTGCTGCTATTGACTGCTGCTGCTATATACTGCTGCTATATACTGCTGCTGCTATATACTGCTGCTGCTATAGACTGCTGCTGCTATAGACTGCTGCTGCTATAGACTGCTGCTGCTATAGACTGCTGCTGCTGTTGACTGCTGCTGCTGTTGACTGCTGCTGCTATATACTGCTGCTGCTATATACTGCTGCTCCTATATACTGCTGCTCCTATATACTGCTGCTGCTATATACTGTTGCTATATACTGCTGCTGCTATATACTGCTGCTGCTATATACTGCTGCTGCTATATACTGCTGCTGCTATATACTGTTGCTGCTATATACTGTTGCTATATACTGCTGCTGCTATATACTGCTGCTGCTATATACTGCTGCTGCTATATACTGTTGCTATAGACTGCTGCTGCTATTGACTGCTGCTGCTATTGACTGCTGCAGCTATTGACTGCTGCTGCTATATCCTGCTGCTGCTGTATACTGCTGCTGCTATTGACTGCTGCGATATACTGCTGCTATATACTGCTGCTATATACTGCTGCTGCTATTGACTGCTGCTATTGACTGCTGCTGCTATTTACTGCTGCTATATACTGCTGCTGCTATATACTGCTGCTATATACTGCTGCTGCTATATACTGTTGCTATATACTGCTGCTGCTATATACTGCTGCTATATACTGCTGCTGCTATATACTGCTGCTATATACTGCTGCTGCTATTGACTGCTGCTGCTATATACTGTTGCTATATACTGCTGCTGCTATATACTGCTGCTATATACTGCTGCTGCTATATACTGCTGCTATATACTGCTGCTGCTATTGACTGCTGCTGCTATAGACTGCTGCTGCTATAGACTGCTGCTGCTATAGACTGCTGCTGCTGTTGACTGCTGCTGCTGTTGACTGCTGCTGCTATATACTGCTGCTGCTATTAACTGCTGCTATTGACTGCTGCTATATACTGCTGCTGCTATTGACTGCTGCTATATACTGCTGCTGCTATATACTGTTGCTATATACTGCTGCTGCTATTGACTGCTGCTATATACTGCTGCTATATACTGCTGCTATATACTGCTGCTATATACTGCTGCTGCTATTGACTGCTGCTATATACTGCTGCTGCTATATACTGCTGCTGCTATTGACTGCTGCTCCTATATACTGCTGCTGCTATTGACTGCTGCTGCTATTGACTGCTGCTGCTATTGACTGCTGCTATATACTGCTGCTGCTATTGACTGCTGCTGCTATTGACTGCTGCTGCTATTGACTGCTGCTCCTATATACTGCTGCTGCTATTGACTGCTGCTGCTATTGACTGCTCCTATATACTGCTGCTGCTATTGACTGCTGCTGCTATTGACTGCTGCTCCTATATACTGCTGCTGCTATTGACTGCTGCTGCTATTGACTGCTGCTCCTATATACTGCTGCTGCTATTGACTGCTGCTGCTATTGACTGCTGCTGCTATTGACTGCTGCTGCTATTGACTGCTGCTGCTATTGACTGCTGCTGCTATTGACTGCTGCTGCTATTGACTGCTGCTCCTATATACTGCTGCTGCTATTGACTGCTGCTGCTATTGACTGCTGCTGCTATTGACTGCTGCTATATACTGCTGCTGCTATATACTGTTGCTATATACTGCTGCTGCTATTGACTGCTGCTATATACTGCTGCTATATACTGCTGCTATATACTGCTGCTATATACTGCTGCTGCTATTGACTGCTGCTATATACTGCTGCTGCTATATACTGCTGCTGCTATTGACTGCTGCTCCTATATACTGCTGCTGCTATTGACTGCTGCTGCTATTGACTGCTGCTGCTATTGACTGCTGCTATATACTGCTGCTGCTATTGACTGCTGCTGCTATTGACTGCTGCTGCTATTGACTGCTGCTCCTATATACTGCTGCTGCTATTGACTGCTGCTGCTATTGACTGCTCCTATATACTGCTGCTGCTATTGACTGCTGCTGCTATTGACTGCTGCTCCTATATACTGCTGCTGCTATTGACTGCTGCTGCTATTGACTGCTGCTCCTATATACTGCTGCTGCTATTGACTGCTGCTGCTATTGACTGCTGCTGCTATTGACTGCTGCTGCAATTGACTGCTGCTGCTATTGACTGCTGCTGCTATTGACTGCTGCTGCTATTGACTGCTGCTCCTATATACTGCTGCTGCTATTGACTGCTGCTGCTATTGACTGCTGCTGCTATTGACTGCTGCTGCTATTGACTGCTGCTCCTATATACTGCTGCTGCTATTGACTGCTGCTGCTATTGACTGCTGCTCCTATATACTGCTGCTGCTATTGACTGCTGCTCCTATATACTGCTGCTGCTATTGACTGCTGCTGCTATTGACTGCTGCTGCTATATACTGCTGCTGTTATATACTGCTGCTGCTATTGACTGCTGCTGCTATTGACTGCTGCTGCTATATACTGCTGCTATATACTGCTGCTGCTATATACTGCTGCTATATACTGCTGCTGCTACTGGGCTGACTGGTCCAATACACTGAATCACACCACCACCTCTCATGATGTTCTCATTGTGCATGGGCCAGGTGGGATTGAGGACAGCAGGCTGGTGTGTGAGAGATGTTTTATTTTAAAATACTTTTATTGGCCCAATAGTTGTATCATTAAAAGCACAAAAATGACTTCATTGTAACAAATGTAAAAAGCTAGAGAGAGAGAGAGAGAGAGAGAGAGAGAGAGAGAGAGAGAGAGAGAGAGAGAGAGAGAGAGAGAGAGAGAGAGAGAGAGAGAGCTAGAGAGAGAGAGAGCTAGAGAGTAATAGGGGAAATAAAGATCAATAGATGGGGATCAGTGTGTACAGTCGTTCAGCCCTCTCCCTCCCTGCTGCTGTCAGGATGACTCAGTCTATCAGTGACTCTGCATCTTAATTCGCCTTCTGAGAAAAACACACTGAAAAGGACTCATAAACCTGTCAATAAGGCACTGTGGACTCGCTGAAGTCACAACGCAAACGACGTACACGCACACACATACTCACAAGCACACACACACAGCCACATTTCAATGTAGATAAACCACCGTGAGAGACACACGCTCACATACAATCACCATAGGAGGTTGTGGGGGACTGGTTCCCCACGATATGCAGTGAGTGTCCATCAGCTGGTGATGTACCATGGAGCTCAATCAACAGACACTATGAGCACCTGTCATACAGCACAGAGAAACACTATGAGCACCTGTCATACAGCACAGAGAAACACTGTGAGCAGTGTCATACAGCACAGAGAAACAAGACTATATAGCGCTCTCTATCTCTGCAGGGCGGCTCGCTACATTGCGTAGCAGACAATGGTAATGTTAACCCCGGATGGAGCAGTCGACGACCAGCAACACACACAGCAGAACAAATGAAACGTCCACACAGCACAGTTCAACATAGTACAGCACAGTAGGTCACACACACAGACAACACTCACACACACCGGCCACACCCATGAGACCCTGCTGGGTTGCCGACTGCCACACACACCCCAAATAATGTGAGTGCCACACACAGACAGAAACACACAGCGAATGTCATTCAACATAAATGAATTAAAAACAGGGCCCTCTCCCACAGGGAGCAAATGACAAATTTAAGGAATTGAATCCTGGCACACAAATCACGGTTCATAAGTAGATAGACCTCAGCACAGCGGAGGCTGGAACACAGCGTTTTAATAGGGGACAAACTGAATGTGTTAACTTTACAGGTTGGCCCCCTTAAATGCTTCCCAGGCACACAGAGAGAGAGACAGAGAGAGAGAGAGAGAGAGAGAGATGGGAGGGAGAGAGAGAGAGAGAGAGAGATGGGAGAGAGAGAGAGATGGGAGAGAGAGAGAGAGAGAGAGAGAGAGAGAGAGATAGACATGGGAGAGAGAGAGAGATGGGGAGAGAGAGAGAGATAGACATGGGAGAGAGAGAGAGATGGGAGAGAGAGAGAGAGAGAGAGAGGTGGGAGAGAGAGAGGGGAGAGAAAGAGAGAGAGAGAGAGAGAGAGGGGTAGCAGAAGAGGGAGGCAGAGGTAGAGGAGAAAGAGAGAGAGAAAGAGAGAGAGAGGGGTAGCAGAAGAGGGTGGGAGAGGTAGAGGAGGAAGAGAGAGAGAGAAGAGAGAGAGAGAGAGAGAGGTAGCAGAAGAGGGAGGGAGAGGTAGAGGAGGAAGAGAGAGGGGGTAGCAGAAGAGGGAGGGAGAGGTAGAGGAGAAATAGAGAGAGAAAGAGAGAGAGAGGGGTAGCAGAAGAGGGTGGGAGAGGTAGAGGAGGAAGAGAGAGAGAGAGAGAGAGAGAGGGGTAGCAGAAGAGGGAGGGAGAAGTAGAGGAGGAAGAGAGAGAGAGAGAGGGGGTAGCAGAAGAGGGAGGGAGAGGTAGAGGAGGAAGAAAGAGAGAGAGAGAGAGGGGGTAGCAGAAGAGGGAGGGAGAGGTAGAGGAGGAAGAGAGAGAGAAGAGAGAGAGGGGGTAGCAGAAGAGGGTGGGAGAGGTAGAGGAGGAAGAGAGAGAGAGATAGCAGAAGAGGGTTGGAGAGGTAGAGGAGGAAGAGAGAGAGAGAGAGAGAGAGAGAGGGGTAGCAGAAGAGGGAGGGAGAGGTAGAGGAGGAAGAGAGAGAGAGAGAGAGAGAGAGAGAGAGGGGTAGCAGAAGAGGGAGGGAGAAGTAGAGGAGGAAGAGAGAGAGAGAGAGAGGGGGTAGCAGAAGAGGGAGGGAGAGGTAGAGGAGGAAGAAAGAGAGAGAGAGAGAGAGGGGGGTAGCAGAAGAGGGAGGGAGAGGTAGAGGAGGAAGAGAGAGAGAAGAGAGAGAGAGGGGGTAGCAGAAGAGGGTGGGAGAGGTAGAGGAGGTAGAGAGAGAGAGATAGCAGAAGAGGGTGGGAGAGGTAGAGGAGGAAGAGAGAGAGAGAGAGAGAGGGGTAGCAGAAGAGGGAGGGAGAGGTAGAGGAGGAAGAGAGAGAGAGAGAGAGAGAGAGAAAGGGGTAGCATAAGAGGGAGGGAGAGGAGAAAGAGGGAGAGAGAGGGGTAGCAGAAGAGGGAGGGAGAGGTAGAGGAGAAAGAGGGAGAGAGAGAGGTAGCAGAAGAGGGAGGGAGAGGTAGAGGAGGAAGAGAGGGAGAGAGAGGTAGCAGAAGAGGGAGGGAGAGGTAGAGGAGGAAGAGAGAGAGAGAGGTAGCAGAAGAGGGAGGGAGAGGTGGAGGAGGAAGAGAGAGGATGAGTGGGTAAAAAGAGGTAGAACAGAGGTGGAAAGGTAACCGATCGGAGGTATCCATCTGCATTTCGGTCTCTCTCATCCATTATTTCTCAGGCTGCTTTTAAAGAGACGCTTTATTGATTTTTTGATGTGTAGAAGCAGCAGGTTTAAGAGCTTAGCAGGATAACTAACTCACTCCTCCCGGCTACCAACTGTCTAGGTCTCCTGCCACTATGGGCCTGACCTGGGCTCAGTGCTGGTAAAATATCATAATAATAACACAGTTTGCCTTTCTCTCTCCTTTTTCAGGAAAAAAAGAGACTGCTTAATAGGCACAAAAAATAATCTCCCAGATATACTGTTCCATATGCCACGAGTCAGTGTGTCTATGTGCTGAGGGAGGGAGGGAGGGAGGGAGGGAGGGAGGGAGGGAGGGAGGGAGGGAGGGAGGGAGGGAGGGAGGGAGGGAGGGAGGGAGGGAGGGAGGGAGGGAGGGAGGGAGGGAGGGAGGGAGGGAGGGAGGAAAGAAGGCGGTACAGGATTGGGTCTATTACAAATACAGGGATTGTGGGAGAAAGAGAAAAGGAGAGAGAAAAGAGAGGAAAGCAGAGGGAGAGAGCTAGGTAGGAGATTGATGGTGGAATTGTTGACTGCTGGTGCAGCCTTATCTAACTCTCTCAGAACCTATGTGCAAGGCTATTCTCTGCTCTCCCTCACTCCATGTCTTTCTGTCTGCCCTCCCTCACTCCATGTCTTTCTGTCTGCCCTCCCTCACTCCATGTCTTTCTGTCTGCCCTCCCTCACTCCATGTCTTTCTGTCTGCCCTCCCTCACTCCATGTCTTTCTGTCTGCCCTCCCTCACTCCATGTCTTTCTGTCTGCCCTCCCTCACTCCATGTCTTTCTGTCTGCCCTCCCTCACTCCATGTCTTTCTGTCTGCCCTCCCTCACTCCATGTCTTTCTGTCTACCCTCCCTCACTCCATGTCTTTCTGTCTGCCCTCCCTCACTCCATGTCTTTCTGTCTGCCCTCCCTCAGTCCATGTCTTTCTGTCTGCCCTCCCTCACTCCATTACTTTCTGTCTGCCCTCCTCTCACTCTCCCCAGGTCTGTGTCACCTATTTCTCTCTTCCATCTCCCTCAACTCCTCCTCTTCATTTCTCACTCCGTCTCTCTTCCAACTATATATATATATTGGGGTCTTTGAGTTCATCCTCCCCCGCTCTCCCATCCTGTCTCTCCCTCCCTTCCTCCCTTCCTGTCTCTCCCTCACTTTCTCCCTTCCTGTCTCTCCCTCACTTTCTCCCTTCCTGTCTCTCCCTCTCTTTCTCCCTTCCTGTCTCTCCCTCTCTTTCTCCCTTCCTGTCTCTCCCTCTCTTTCTCCCTTCCTGTCTCTCCCTCTCTTTCTCCCTTCCTGTCTCTCCCTCTCTTTCTCCCTTCCTGTCTCTCCCTCACTTTCTCCCTTCCTGTCTCTCCCTCTCTTTCTCCCTTCCTGTCTCTCCCTCTCTTTCTCCCTTCCTGTCTCTCCCTCTCTTTCTCCCTTCCTGTCTCTCCCTCTCTTTCTCCCTTCCTGTCTCCCTCTTCCTGTCTCTCCCTCTCTTTCTCCCTTCCTGTCTCTCCCTCTCTTTCTCCCTTCCTGTCTCTCCCTCTCTTTCTCCCTTCCTGTCTCTCCCTTCCTGTCTCTCCCTCTCTTTCTCCCTTCCTGTCTCTCCCTCTCTTTCTCCCTTCCTGTCTCTCCCTCTCTTTCTCCCTTCCTGTCTCTCCCTCTCTTTCTCCCTTCCTGTCTCTCCCTCTCTTTCTCCCTTCCTGTCTCCCTCTTCCTGTCTCTCCCTCTCTTTCTCCCTTCCTGTCTCTCCCTCTCTTTCTCCCTTCCTGTCTCCCTCTCTTTCTCCCTTCCTGTCTCTCCCTCTCTTTCTCCCTTCCTGTCTCTCCCTTCCTGTCTCTCCCTCTTTCTCTCCCTTCCTGTCTCTCCCTCTCTTTCTCCCTTCCTGTCTCTCCCTCTCTTTCTCCCTTCCTGTCTCTCCCTATCAATATTGCTCTCCCTCCTCACCATCTCTCTCACGCCCTCAATTCCCTCACCCTCTTTCCTTTTGTCTTTCACCCCCTCTCCATCTCAGTGAGCCAGATAGGGTGCAGCGGCTGGAAAAGATCAGCATGGGGTCTGCAGGGTGCAGCCAGCCCCTGGTCTGAGGTCAGGCTGCTACAGGCTGGGAGGACAAGGGGGTAAACACATATACACACAAACACATACACACACCCCTGTGGGGCCCCCATCGCCACAGCGACGGGCCTGGGCCCAACACCACTAACAACAGCCCCTTTATTGGACCTAGGTCTGGCATTGGCCCTGCCTACAGTTTACGCAGCTGGGAAAGAGAGCATTGACATTGGACTGGACTGGCATTGGGCTGCCAACAGGAGGCGCTAGGCTAGGCTAACACCACTCACCACACCTTGAGAGAAAAGCTGTCTCAGTCCAGCCATGGTGGAGCTCAGCTGGGGTTTGGCGGGAACTTGGCTGGGGTTTGGCTGGGTCTCTAAAGGGTGGGACCCAGTGATAAGCTGTGGCCCTGTGCCTCCGCCCACTCTCCTCCTCCTCTTTTCTCCGGCTCTCCCCTGGAGAAAAGGCCTACAACTCAACTCAGTTCAGCCTCACTCCTTCCTGGCTAAGCTCCTGCTCCATACCAGCTGCAGGGCTACTTTTTATTGTTATTTTTCTTCAGCAACAGTTTGTGTGTGTGTGTGTAACAGGCGTGCTCCTGGCACTTCCTGCTGTTAACGGCTTGGTAGCGCAGTCACACGGGATGGCAAGGCAACTATATCGGAACAGAACAATGCCCACAAAGGCTCTAATAAAAACAAACTGCGATGCTCAACTGGGAAAATGGGCTCGTCTCCTGCTGTTCATCGGCATGGACCACAGTCTGCATACACAATGCAGGGCCCACAGTCAGGCTAGACACAATACACACACACTCCTACCCCAGCACCACCATGTTTACATGCAGACATGCAGGCATGTACGCACACACAGACACAACAACCACACACACACACAACAACCACATGCACAACAACCACACACACACAGGCAAATCTCATAAACTAGGGTACAAAAGATAACCATTACATTGGTGCTCAGTAAACACAATGCACTTTAGAAAGACAGGCTGCTGAACACATCTGTTCAAGGTGAACAGCAACAGCAGGAGTTCCAACTTCCACCATCTACCACAGAAGAATCTCCTCTCTGAGCAACATTCCAGTGAATAATTACTATGGATGCGTTCCAAATGGCACCCTATTCCCTACATAAGAGTAGTGCACATTGTAGGGAATAGGGTGCCATTTGGGAAGCAGGCACAGTACGTAGGCCTAATACAGCCGGAGCTTGTTGGCCAGCCTTTGGCACAAAGGAAATCATTGCCCAACTGTCTCTAATATAACCTAGCTTCCAGCTGCTTCAGGGGAGCACACCAAGCAAATGCTGAGATGAGACAAATGGAAGAAATAAAAGGTGACCCCATTTAAGGTTGTTTTAAGAAGCTGTTATGAGAAGGTTTACACACAAACTATGATAAACCAATAGCATTATGCCAGGCAAAGCTCACACACAAATGCTCATTAAATAACACAAACACCTGCACATGCACTTGACCCAACCCCCGCCCCCCCAACCCACACAGTTTGGGAGCCTTGAGGGAGGACAGTGAAACAGCAGATGGTCAGTATTGGTGAGCTAGTAACAAAGAAGCAGGTCATTGCTCTCTCCACCTCTGCTCTCTCTCCCATAAATAATGTAATGCCTCAGTCAGAATTCTGGACTTGTTATGAACTGCGTAGAGAGTGGGAGGGTTTCTCTAAAGCTCAATAACTCCAACTACAGTGTACATCCTCTGGGTATTTTGACCAAGAAGACAGACCAAAGCTTCTCATCTTTTGTAGAGCTAGGAGGGTAGAATCAGAACCAGCGCTAGAAACCACCATCGTGATTTATTCACAGGACCGCTCCTCTCCTAACCAGCCCTGAGGCCTACTGTGTAATGGCCTGTAGTTTGTGTGTGTGTAACTATACTTGTGGGGATATCTGAAGGATAGTAAACAATGAACATTTTGACCAACTGGGGACATTTTGTTAGTCCCCACAAGATCAAATGCTATCTAGGGGGTTTAGGGGTTACGGTTCAAATTAGTGTTAGGATTAGGTTCAGGGTTAGTTTTAGGGATAGGAACTCTGGGTTAGGTTTAGAAACTATGGTTAGGTATCGGATTTTTAATGGGACTGAAATGTGTGTGTCCCACAAGGTTAGTTATACAAGACAGTGTGCGTGTGTGTGTGTGCTGCAGAGAGAACCCAGCCACACTTCACAGTCTGTCGATGAGTGTTTCTTTCTCTGGCCCACAGCTGTGCACACAGAGCAGCCTCCCTCCAGCACACAGGCCTCTGGGAGCACCATCAAAACACAGGCCTATATCAGCCCCCAACCCCAAGCCCTCTCCACGGTGCTCTTAAAATACGACCCCCCCCTGCTTCTCTACACATAATGCTGTGTCCAGCCCCAGCCCAAACCCCTCCCGCTACTCTTAAGGCTAACACACACATCCAGATGACCCT
Organism: Oncorhynchus tshawytscha; assembly: GCF_018296145.1. NCBI lineage: Eukaryota > Metazoa > Chordata > Actinopteri > Salmoniformes > Salmonidae > Oncorhynchus > Oncorhynchus tshawytscha. The sequence goes on from NC_056440.1 coordinate 21,342,652, forward strand.
TCTGCTCCTGTTCCACAGACCTCTCAGCTGGCCTGCCTCGCACCATAACAGCTCCAGCCACTGGCACTGACTGCACTCTTGTCCTCTCTGACCTACTACAGAGCTGATACAAGACCATCCCACTCATTACACACCGGGATGAAGAAGGCATAGGGAGGATGGATAGAGGATGGAGAGAGGTTGGGAGGATGGAGAGACGATGGGAGGATGGAGAGATGATGGGAGGATGCAGAGACGATGGGAGGATGCAGAGACGATGGGAGGATGGAGAGACGATGGGAGGATGGAGAGACGATGGGAGGATGCAGAGACGATGGGAGGATGCAGAGACGATGGGAGGATGCAGAGAGGATGGGAGGATAGAGAGACGATGGGAGGATAGAGAGACGATGGGAAGATAGAGAGACGATGGGAGGATGGAGAGACAATGGGAGGATAGAGAGACGATGGGAGGATAGAGAGAGGATGGGAGGATGGAGAGACGATGGGAGGACGGAGAGAGGATGGAGAGATGATGGGAGGATGGCGAGACGATGGGAGGATAGAGAGACGATGGGAGGATGGAGAGACGATGGGAGGATAGAGAGACGATGGGAGGATGGAGAGACGATGGGAGGATAGAGAGACGATGGGAGGATAGAGAGACGATGGGAGGATAGAGAGACGATGGGAGGATAGAGAGACGATGGAAAGATAGAGAGACGATGGGAGGATGGAGAGACAATGGGAGGATAGAGAGACGATGGGAGGATAGAGAGAGGATGGGAGGATGGAGAGACGATGGGAGGACGGAGAGAGGATGGAGAGATGATGGGAGGATGAAGAGAGGATGGGAGGATGGAGAGAGGATGGGAGGATGGAGAGAGGATGGGAGATAGGATCAGAGGATGGGAGGATAGAGAGAGGATGGAGAGAGGATGGGAGGATGGAGAGAGGATGGAGAGACGATGGGAGGATAGAGAGAGGATGGAGAGACGATGGGAGGATGAAGAGAGGATGGGAGGATGGAGAGAGGATGGGAGACAGGATCAGAGGATGGGAGGATAGAGAGAGGATGGAGAGAGGATGGGAGGATGGAGAGAGGATGGGAGGATGGAGAGAGGATGGGAGGATGGAGAGAGGATGGGAGGATGGAGAGAGGATGGGAGGATGGAGAGAGGATGGGAGGATAGAGAGAGGATGGGAGGATAGAGAGAGGATGGGAGGATAGAGAGAGGATGGGAGGATGGAGAGAGGATGGGAGAGGATGGAGAGAGGATGGAGAGAGGATGGGAGGATGGAGAGAGGATGGAGAAAGGTTGGGAGGATGGAGAGAGGATGGAGAGAGGATGGAGAGAGGATGGGTCAGAGGATGGACAGAGTGTAGGGAAGGATGGTGGAGGAGAAAGACAGGGACAAAATGAGGGGAAAAGGAGACCTGACAGAGAGAGAGGGATAGGAGCGGAATGAAAAGTAAAAGATGGAGAAGGGTCCAATCCTTCCAAAGGAAAGCAATGAAACAGTTTGTGAAGAGAGGGGCTCTTTTTTAATCTCATCCCCAGATTGCTGTGGCAGCACAGAGGTAAAATCAAACTTGCTCACTGAGCTGTGCAGTAAATCTCAATCAAACAGATCAGTGCCTGCGAACTGCGAACAAAACATGCTGAAACCAGTCATGCATATATATATGGAGGTGTTATGTCACCTCTAGCATCATCAGGGGAGAGTAAAGAGATGTATTTAACCATGTAATTCGCATGCATTCACGTGTTTACATGGCTGTTTGCCACGCGTGGTCCTTCACTACAGTATCGGTTGCATTTAAATGTCACAAGTGGCACAGGGATGACTGAATACGCTGTAGCAGCCAGACACAGGACATCTGTTGGTGCTCCATGTAGACTACAGTATGTCCCCAGCCTCCCATGCATGATGCAACCACCACTCTGCACCCACGTCTCAGCTAACTCCAGCTTCAGCTTAACCAAACACATGCTAGCTGTGAAAAATGGAGATAAAGAGGGCCAAGCCATTACAAATCCATCTCTCGCTGCTTAACCTAAAGAATGACGGTATCACAGTATTAAAAGCTCTTTATAGGCCAACCATGAGACTGCCTGTGAGGCTGAGAGGGGGCTGAGGAATGGGGGTTCTGGGCCTAGGAGGAGGGGCAGGCACAGGATGTGGGGGCCATTGTGTGGTAACAATGAAGAGATCAACCTGGCAGGAGCCAAATCGGACTCTCAATAGACACTTTAACATCTAGGGTGAGGGAGGGAGGGAGCTGAGTGTGCCTGCTTCCACCACCATTTCTCCTGCCTGCCAAATGGACACACACACAGCCTCTGGAAAAGTGTGGTAAATAGGCATACACACAAGTTATTCACTACACTCACAATAACATCTGCTAACTATGTGTATGTGACCAATAACATCTGCTAACCATGTGTATGTGACCAATAACATCTGCTAACCATGTGTATGTGACCAATAACATCTGCTAACCATGTGTATGTGACCAATAACATCTGCTAACCATGTGTATGTGACCAATAATATTTGATTTGATGATCATACACACCCTGGAAATGTCAACATCACTAACAAGATGGGCATTGTAATTTCCATGTTGCATTATATTTCGGCGTGGGGGTGGCGCATGTATGCACAAAGACAGCGATTGGTATAATTACATGATAATATCCTTACCATTCCCTATACCTTACTAGGTTTACCCATTTAACTCTGGTTGTCTTAATTTTCAGGAACTTCAGCTTTCCCTTCCCCAGTCATATTCTTAAATGTAATGAACTAAACTGAGCCTGCAACAGTTGTTAGGAATACAGTCACCACATATCCCCATGCACAAACCTTGTTGTCCAGCTAGTCAGTTCAACCGTTTTGCTCACACTGGTCTGGCCATGCTGTAGCCTAATTAATGTAATCAGCCAGCTGAAGCTAACACTTACTTCATTGTCGTTAAAAAGAAAGCAAGACAAAACAAGAGGCCGAATTAATGTGTCACTGTGAACTGGATAATTGTAATCATGCAGGGTTCCCCAACTGGTAGACCACTGGAGGAATTTGGCCCACTGGTGATTTGATTTTATAGTTGAACACAGAAGACTGTAAAAACACCAGCTCCAAGTGATTACATTTTTACAATCTGTTCCAAAGTATTCCCACTCATAATAGAGAGATATATGCAATAACACAAATGTAAGCAAGGTTTGAAATGATTATGTTTTAGTCAAATATGATATATTATGGTCTTCTTGCGCTGATTTTGCAGTCTACAAATGATTTGTAATTATGTTCTGGCCCCCTGACCATCCGTCCAAGAAAAAAATCGTCCCGTGGATGAATCTAGTCGATGATCCCTGTAATAACCGTTAAAATAAAGTCCTCTCCAAATGAGCGATACGGTGACAACAACATAGCCATGTTAAGACACGTGATGGTTTTTTTCGAATCCAAGCTTAATTGCGATTTTGCGATCCAATTTATTCAAATGGCTATAACAGTTCAGGTCCTCTATGCCCGAATTTGAATAGCATACAGACTCTGTTTTGTTCCAAGAGGACCAATGATATACCTCACTACAAACGCGACACACATCAAATATACAAGTCGAGTGAATATGGTGAATATGTAGAGAAAATGGGGAACACGTCTCTCCAGATGATCTCTAACTGCGTCGAATATAATGGTGTAAATCAGGATTTAAATGGGGTTTCGGAACAAAAAACATTTGATTCGCTTCCAACTGCTTCCCAACCGCAGTGCGCTATGTTTACTGTGGACTAAACAGAGATAAAGTTTCATCAATACGCAATTCAATTGGTTTAAAAATATTGTCCAGTGTGCGTATAACCCGGTAAAAGACTACCTTTAAAGCTTGGGGCAACAGTTGGAGCCCTGCCGACTAAGCCAAAAACAGGATCAGATGTTTTTCCAATTTACTTCCCCCCATTCGGTTACTTTAAAGAGCCAACATTAGGCAGTCTCACAATATATCCAACCTACAAGATAACGCTCATATGATTGTAATAATGTTGCAATGACTGCAACAAACTTACCGTAGTATTCGTTCACTTTATGCTCCTCTGTTCAGCAGCTGTGGTGATAATGCAATAGCCTACGCTCTCTGTCAGTTCCCTCCGCGTAAACTAACGACAGATACCGTATCCTTTCCGCTATCTCGGCTTTGTTTTCGGACGATTCAGTTAGTTACAAATGATTCCACATACTAACAAATGTCAGCTGAAGGCTATTAGCTCGCGTTTTTCCTTTAGATTTCTTTGCGAAACATCGGTAAAACATGTCATGATGCAGTTGGTTTTACATAGCGATACTCGCGCTGCTCCACTCACTCCCTCTGTAATACGAAACCAAGGAGGAAATCATTCGCAAATAAGATTCACTTCCAAAGCATATAAAACCTGGCCTTGGTGCTCTCTTGACGTCTCTCCGAAGCAGAACTGCACAACTCTCGATATGTAGAAGTTTCTACAGATGTAAAATAGTCAGCAGAGAGACAGGGATATGGGTTGGTCGTGACGCTGGCAAGCATATATTCCAGTGGAATACCGGTGGAGTAGTGTGCCGTTACACTGCAGTGTGCCATACTTCTGCAGTACGTATCACTGTAGGGACCGGCCAGGGATGATACAAAGGCATAAACAGGTCTCCATCCAAACACACCCCCTGTGCATTGTCCAGACTCGGCTACCCGATAGTCCCAAAAGTCACGTTACAGAAGAATAGCCCTTTTGATGAGTAATGGTAACTTCACGCTATGACATTAGAATAATATATGCATAGTCTATGAATATTATACCATTATTGGAATTTGTTGTAGGAAGTGGACTTTGTTGTTAACACAATAGAGGTATATCTGTCTGTCTGATGACGACGAGCAAGGATTAAATATTGTATGACGATATTGCATGAAGGAGGGGAAAAAAACAGACCTCAAAGAGTAAACATACAAAACAGGGGATTACGATTGGCAGATTCAGATTCGATAATCCCACATTCCCATGACATTTCATACAAATAGATTCATACAAAAACATCTTGTCTCTTCGTATGGGAATTTGTGATTAATGTGTGCCTATGTGAATGCATTTGACATTATATGCACTGTAAACTATGTTGTCACAGTGAGCCAAGCATAATGATGTCAATATGTCAATATGATTGGTTGTTTTTCTTATATACCTTTCATATACAGACACAGATCCCACTATTTTACCATGCCTGCTTTTTTAGATTTTTGTATATCTGAACATGGTATTGGGATAAAAAAATATATATATATATAATTCAACTTGGTAAATTAAAACTCATCTGTAGACCTAGTCATGATTCCTGCATTTGTGAATAGTTCTCTGTGTCTTTGTCAATAAAATCATTAACACTTCCATTGTTTAACACCTCCCTAATTTGAAATGCAAATTGGCCACATGATTTAACAACACCCCCCATCCCTCCCAATTTGCCATTACTCACTGATGTATAAAAGGGGTATACTGTACCTGCAAGAAAGTGGTGAATAAGAGGCTTTGAAAGGGGGTCGTATAAACATTGTCTTGTATTTTTACATTAAATATACCACATCTTCTGCCTGAACGACTGTTTGATCACACGCGCCGTAGCCGATGTGAGCGAGACCTTTAAACAGGTCAACATTCACAAGGCCGCAGGGCCAGACGGATTACCAGGACCTGTACTCCGAGCATGCGATAACCAACTGGCAAGTGTCTTCACTGACATTTTCAACCTGTCCCTGTCCGAGTATGCAATACCTACATGTTTCAAGCAGACCACCATAGTCCCTGTGCCCAAGAACACCAAGGTAACCTGCCCAAATGACTACGACTCGTAGCACTCACGTCTGTAGCCAAGAAATGCTTTGAAAGGCTGGTCATATGGCTCACATCAACAACATCATCCCAGAAACCATAGACCCACTCCAATTTGCATACTGCCCCAACAAATCCACAGATGACACAATCTCTACTGCTCTCAACACTGCCCTTTTCCACCTGGACAAAAAGAACACCTTCGTGAGAATGCTGTTCATTGACTACAGTTCAGCGTTCAACACCATAGTGCCCTCAAAGCTGATCACTAAGCTAAGGACCCTGGGACTAAACACCTCCCTCTGTAACTGGATCCTGGACTTCGTAATGGGCCAAACTCAGGTGGTTTTGGTAGGCAACAACACATCTGTCACCTTGATCCTCAGCACGGGGGCCCCTCAAGGGTGCGAGCTTAGTTCCCTTTTGTACTCCCTGTTCACCCATGACTGCGTGGCCAAGCATGACTCCAACACCATCATTAAGTTTGCCGGTGACACAGCGGTGGTAGGCCTGATCACCGACATTGATGAGACAGCCTATAGGGAGGAGGCCAGAAATCTGGAAGTGTGGTGCCAGGCCAACAACCTCTCCCTCAACGTGATCAAGACAAAGGAGATGATCGTGGACTAAAAGGATGGCCGAGCACTTCCCCATTCTCATTGACGGGGCTGTAGTGGAGCAGGTTGAGAGCTTCAAGTTCCTTGGTGTCCACATCACCAACAAACTATCATGGTCCAAACACACCAAGACAGTCGTGAAGAGGGCACGACAACGCCTATTCCCTATTTGTTATGGGTTCTCAGATCCTCTAAAAGGTTCTACAGCTGCACCATCGAGAGCATCCTGACCCGTTGCATCGCCGCCTGGTTTGGTAACTGCTCGGCCTCCGACCACAAGGCGCTACAGAGGGTAGTGCGCACGGCCCAGTACATCACTGGGGCCAAGCATCCTGCCCTTCAGGACCTCTATACCAGGCAGTGTCACAGGATGGCCCTAAAAATTGCTAAAGACTCCCTAGTCATAGACTGTTCTCTCTGCTACCGCACAGCAAGCTTCTACGCCCAAGCCATAAAAAACTGCTGAACAGCTAATCAGATGGCTACCCGGACTATTTGCATCAACTCCCGCACCCCCCATTTTTTTTACGCTGCTGCTACTCGCTGTTTATTATCTATGCATAGTCACTTTACCCCTACCTATATGTACATATTACCTCGACTAACCGGTGCCCCCACACATCGACTCATTATCAGTACCCCCTGTGTATGGTTATTTTATTGTTGCTCTTTTATTTTTTACTTTAGATTATTTAGTCAATCTTTTTCTTCACTCTTATTTTTCTTTACTGCATTGTTGTCTTACGGGCTTGTAAGTAAGCATTTCATGGTTGTATTCGGTGCATGTGACAAATAAAGTTGTATTAGATTTTTGATTCGATTTTTGAAATGGTTACTATAGACTGCGAAGAAAATGTTTGCATTAACACTGTAGGTACAGTAGTTTATGTTATCACAGTGGGATAGGTATTGTACTGCATTATGTCCTGTGCTGTTTTTCTGACAGACTCATGGTAAATAGTTTGCTCATGTTCAAAAATTGGCCTATACCAGTTACAGAAATATCAAAGTGAAATGACAAACATCTCTGTAACGGTTCTCTTGTGGTGAAGGAGAGGAGGACCAAACGCAGCGTGGTGGTTATTCATGTTCCTTTAATGAAGACGCTATACATGAATAAACTAACGAAAACAATAAACGTGAGAACTCAAAACAGCCCTATCTGGTGCAAAACACAAAGACAGAAACAATCACCCACAAACACACAGTGAAACCCAGGCTACCTAACTATGATTCTCAATCAGAGACAACTAATGACACCTGCCTCTGATTGAGAACCATACTAGGCCGAAACATAGAAATACCCCAAAACATAAAAAACAAACAGACTGCCCACCCAACTCACGCCCTGACCATACTAAATAATGACAAAACAAAGGAAATAAAGGTCAGAACGTGACAGTACCCCCCAAAGGTGTGGACTCCGGCCGCAAAACCTTAACCTATAGGGGAGGGTCTGGGTGGGCGTCTGTCCGCGGTGGCGGCTCTGGCGCGGGACGCGGACCCCACTTCACCATTGTCTTAGTCCGCTTTATTGTCCGCCTCCGTGGCTTTCTAACCATGGCCACCCTTCTCAATGACCCCACTGGACAGAGGGGCGGAAGCTCTGGACAGAGGGGCAGCTCGGGACAGAGGGGCAGGGGCTCTGGCGCCTCAGACTCCGGCCGCAGCGCCGGACAGGCGGGAGACTCCGGCCGCAGCGCCGGACAGGCGGGAGACTCCGGCAGCAGCGCCGGACAGGCGGGAGAATCCGGCAGCAGCGCCGGACATGCGGGAGAATCCGGCAGCAGCGCCGGACAGGCGGGAGAATCCGGCAGCAGCGCCGGACAGGCGGGAGACTCCGGCAGCAGCGCCGGACAGGCGGGAGACTCCGGCAGCAGCGCCGGACAGGACCACCTGCAGGGAGGAGACAGACAGCCTGGTGCGTGGGGCTGCCACAGCAACCACCAGGCTGGGGAGACCTTCAGGAGGCTTGGTGTTAGGAGGAGGCACCTGAAGGACCGGGCTGTGGGGGAGCACTGGAGCTCTGGTGCGCAACCTTGGCACCACTTCCCCAGGCTGGACAACTACTCTAGCCCGGACCCTCCAGAGTGCAGGCACAGGTTGAACCGGGCTGTGGGTAAGCATGGGAGATCTAGTGCTTACTACATGCACCTCTCCCTTAGGCTCCACTCCCACATCTGCCCGGCACGAGCGGAGCGCAGGCAGAGGACGCACTGCACCCTCCCAGCGCCCCGGAGACACAGCACGCAGAGCCGGCGCAGGATACCCTGGACCAAAACTGCGTACCGGCGACCAGACCCGCTGAGCAGGCACCATACACCCTGGCTCGATGCCCACACTCGCATGGCACTTTCGGGGGGCTGCCCTATAGCGCACCGGGCTATGGGCACGTACTGGCGACACCGTGCGCTTAACCGCATAACACGGTGCCTGACCAGTAATGCGCTGCTTATAATAAGCACGAGGAGTGAGCTCAGGTCTGCTACCTGGCTTAGTACCACACCACGTCTGCCCACCCCAAAAATTTTTTTGGGGCTGCCTCTCGTACCTGTCGCACTGCCGTGCTGCCTCCTCATATCGCCGCCGCTCAGCTTTCGCTGCCTCCAGCTCTGCTTTCGGGCGGCGATATTCCCCAGCCTGTGCCCAGTGTCCCTCTCCGTTCAATATCTCCTCCCATGTCCAGGAGTCCTGTGATGCTGGCCGCTGTTGTTGCTGCTGCTGCTGCTGTCGTCGCTGTCTTTTACCACGCCGCTTGGTCCTTGGTTGGTGGGTGATTCTGTAACGGTTCTCTTGTGGTGAAGGAGAGGAGGACCAAAACGCAGCGTGGTGGTTATTCATGTTTCTTTAATGAAGACGTTATACATGAATAAACTAACGAAAACAATAACGTGAGAACTCAAAACAGCCCTATCTGGTGCAAAACACAAAGACAGGAACAATCACCCACAAACACAGTGAAACCCAGGCTACCTAAGTATGATTCTCAATCAGAGACAACTAATGACACCTGCCTCTGATTGAGAACCATACTAGGCCGAAACATAGAAATACCCCCAAAACATAGAAAAACAAACATAGACTGCCCACCCAACTCACGCCCTGACCATACTAAATAATGACAAAACAAAGGAAATAAAGGTCAGAACGTGACAATCTCAGTTCATATGTTTGACAGAAATCTCTAGACAGTGGGGTTTCGTAGCGTCAAGCGATTCTGGCATAGATATAATGTGGAGGGCCCATTTAACTAAAATCCCAGTTGGGCAAAGTACATTTTGATACTTCAGTTATAGTTCAGTATAATGTTGATGTATGGTGCCTAACAATAGGATCGGTAAGCAGATGGATACATAAACACTAAGTAACATTGAGAAAAACAAGGGACATTCCTCTTTAGCATACCAATTCACACCTCCAATCCATGGAGTGTTTTTGCTTAACTCAAACACCTGTGAGAAGTGGGAAGGACGGAGGGGGAGCTAAATTAGTTTTAGTTTAGTTGGCATCGTTTTTTACTGTCAGATTTTAGGCCTTTGCAGTTTGAATCAACTCTTAAAGCATAAATTAGAGCTGCTGACAGAGATGGCAAGAAAGATAGTCAAAATCCAACAGTCAGCTTGTAAAACACCCAATATGTAGTTAGAGCGATGATAGAGCAGTTAGGAAAGACAATAACAATTCAATTCCAATTCAATAGGCTACAGTCAAACAGTGTTTTTTAGCACAAAGTTAATTAAAAGCGATAAAATATGCAGATTTTTATTATTTTGATTTAAATCAGGAGATTACATAGATCATATAGACTTAAAGGGTATTTTTTGTAATAACTGGTTTGATAAGCCACCATCGACCTTACTGCCTTGGCATGTTCATGCTTTAAATGAAATGTAATGGATGTGAATCTATAAGCTAGCAGGGTTATGTTATCAGCTGAAAAAAGAAACAGAGAGAGAGACAGAGAGAGAGACAGAGAGAGAGAAAGGGCTTTCATTAGTCACGTGGTGATGAATTGGTCTCAAAGGGAAACATATATCATGCCAGCTGATAGGAGCTAAATCTATGAGATCCAGTGTGTGAACAACACTGTAAAAACACATAGTGCCAGGCAGGTCAATCAAATCACATAGACACAAACCTCTATAACTGTGGGTAAATAAATCCCTTGTAAAGAGATTGACGGATGATTCGCGTGAGGCCAACTCTGTGAAGGTAGTGTAGAGATTTGGATTCACATCGTAAACATAGTAGGGATTACCAAAAAGGGTGATTCACAAATCAGGTCAATCTTCCTGGCAACAAGAGAGAGATTTAGACTGTTGTATTGATGGGAGTTAAACCCTGTGGCGCTCCAGCTTCAAGGGGAGAAAATATCCCCAGGCGTATTATAAGCGAGATAGCAACACACTTGAAATGCTAAATCATTGTTTTGTTCAATTCTTCTTATTTCGGTCCCAGAGTGGACCAAGTCTGTCTTACCCAGTTTAAATTAGTCATGAGCGGCAGTAGAAACAGTATTAGAACAGTATTGAGCACATGGTGACACAGACAGCTGCAGAAAGAAGGCCAGGGCTGAGTGAGAAGTGGGGTACAGCCTCATTATGACAAAGGTCAGAGTTCAACTCCCAGGAGCCTCCGCTGTAGTGTCTGCAATCACTCAGTCTGCATCTCAAATGGCACCCTATTCCCTATGTAGTGTGCTACTTTTGACGAGAGCCCTAGTCAAAAGTAGTGCACTAAATAGGGAATAGGGTGCCATTTGAGACAGCCTCGTTCTACCTGGTTTTTGCTCCACTTTAAATTCCCATTACAATGAGCTAGGCTCCAGTTTATAGAGGCTACAGTTTATGAGGTATGTTTTATAAAGGGTGAGGTTTATGGTGTTTAAAGACATAAAGTACTTATTCTGCTGGATTTAACATACTGTAATACACTATTTCTTAGCAAGTTAGGCCTTTTAGCTACTGTACCAGTTCATAGCAATGATTGAAATGCACACCTGAGGCCACAGCTAAAACATGACAGAGCTTACATAATATACGTTTGCACTAGTATGTCTTTGTTTCTATACTCTACCAGGTAATTATAGTCTACAACCAAGCTGCTGTAATTGTATGGTATTATTACTGATGCTTAGGCTACTAAATCATGATTAGTATTAAATAGCTAATAAGGCTGATTATTTACTCAAGACAAATATGAATTACTGAGGTATGAGGTAAGAAAGTAACATACAGTATTGATGTTTTGATTCTGAACACTGAATAAGGGATCCGTCATAACTGCTTCATAGGCCTTTTTGCAACTTTAGCTTTTTGACAGCCACCATTTTCCTCAAATGCTGACCTGTCACATTTCATTATATAGCAATTTCACGAGTGAACATTTCAGGAGAGAAGCAGAGAAATGACAAGATTTCATTTAGAAAAATGGCTCCAATATTTCACTGCTATGTCATCTACTGCAGAAAATCATTTACATTGAGATGAGTTAAAATATCTCCAATATGATGAGTTGCACCTCTCGTTTTTGGATGAGCCAGGAAAGGAATTTACTGCCCAGCAGTACATGATTTAATTTGAGTAGGCATATTCATTTCAGGAAGATATGATTTGACACACACATTCTTTTAAATCCAAGTGCTTCCTAGACTGAATTTTTTAAATTTTTTACAAATCCCCTTCATTACTTTAACTCACAAATATCCTAGATATTTTGATCTGACCTACTGTATGAAAATAAATATGCTTTCTTGAATCACCTTGAAAGACAGTGAGTTATTAGAAGTCCCAAATGGAGTAATTTCTTAATTGAAGCAGGACAGATCAACCTGAAACCAACATTACCAGCTGGCTGTCTTTAAATACTGCTGTAGCTAATTTCCTTAAAAGTAAAAAACATGAACTCTCCTCCACTTAATTTCAGTAAGTCCCTACTTCTATAAATCCGCTTTAGTGCTGTTAAAATTGGTTGTCTGGCACACAATATTCCTCTTCACCGCACTTTGTGTCTTATGTCTCTTATGGCGTAACACTATGCTAATTTCCTTATCTTATGTAAAGTGAAAAGTTTGGGGTCTGTTTAATTCTGTTGTAAACTGTTAAAAGTGAAGTCGGCTCTGCGGCTACGGTGGCTGGGTCCCCAGTCCGCTGGCTGCATTGTTCCTGTGCGTGCTCAGTCAGTCTATGAGCTGCGGAAAGTTGCTGAGGGAGGCAGAGCTGGGGCCCAGGGGACCCTACACTTACTTCTCAGTCACTCTGTCCCCCCATGGCCACTGAGTCACCATAATGAGCAGTACCACCAGCCTCCCATCCCTCTCCTCCCTGCTATCTCCCTATGGTACTCACTGCCTCACTGCCTGGATCCCTGCTCAAGACCTCACTTTTTAATACATAGCAAACACAGTGCCTTCATAAAGTTTTCATACCCCTAGACGTATTCCACATTTCATTGTTTTACAGCCTGAATTCAAAATGGATTAAATGTATTTTATAATAGTACATTTTTTTACCTTGTTTTTTTATCCCCAATTTTGATCTTGTCTCATCACTGCAACTCCCCAACAGGCTCGGGAGGCAAAGGTCGAGTCATGGGTCCTCTGAAACATGACACGTCAAACTGTGCTTCTTAACACCCACCCGCTTAACCAATGTGTTGGAGGAAACACTGTTCAACTGACGTCCTTTGTCAGCTTGAAGGTGCCTGGCCCACAAGGAGCTGCTAGAGCACAATAAGCCACCCGGCCAAACCCTCCCCTAAACCGGACGACGCTGGGCCAATTTTGCGCCGACCTATGGGACTCCCAATCACAGATGGTTTTGATACAGCCCGGGATTGAACCAGGGTTTGTAGTGATGCATCTAACCGCTGCACCACTCTGGGGGCACTTTAGATAAATAAACATATTTTTCCCACATTAATTAAAAATGAAATGCAGAAACATGTCATTTACACAAGTAGCCACTCCATCGAGTCAATACTTTGTAGAAGCACCTTTGTCCTGCTGAAAGGTGAATTCATATACTAGTGTCTGGTGGAAAGCAGACTGAACCAGGTTGTTCTCTAGGATTTTGCCTGTGCTTAGCTCCGTTCCATTTATTTTTTAACCTGAAAAACTCCCCAGTCCTTAATGAAGCATACCCATAACATGATGCAGCCACCACTATACTTGAAAATATGGAGAGTGGTACTCAGTAATGTGTTGTACTGAATTTGCCCCCAAAATAACACTTTGAATTCAGGAGAAAAATGTAATTTCTCTGAGGCATTTTATGCAGCATTACTTTAGTGCTTTGTTACAAACAGCACAGACTTACTACTTTTCACGCTGTCAATTAGGTTAGTATTGTGAAGTAACTACAATGTTGTTGATCCATCCTCAGTTTTCTCCTATCACAGCCATGAATTAAACTCTGTAATTGTTTAAAGTCACCATTGGCCTCATGGTGAAATTCCTGAGCGATTTCCTTCCTCTCCAGCAAATGAGTTAGGAAGGACACTTGTATCGTTGTAGTGACTGGGTGTATTGATACACCATCCAATGTGTAATTATTAGCTTCACCATGCACAAAGGGATATTCAATGTCGTCTTTTTAAAACTTTGGTTGAATCTGTGTTTGAAATTCACTGCTTGACTGAGGGACCCTACAGATAATTGTACAGTTGAAGTCGGAAGTTTACATTCACCTTAGCCAAATACATTTAAACTCAGTTTCACAATTCCTGACATTTAATCCTAGTAAAATTATCTGTTTTAGGTCAGTTAGGATCACCACTTTATTATAAGAATGTGAAATGTCAGAATAATAGTAGAGTGAATTATTTATTTAAGCTTTTATTTCTTTCATCACATTCCCAGTGGGTCAGAAGTTGACATACACTCAATTAGTATTTGGTAGCATTGCCTTTAAATGGTTTAACTTGGGTCAAACATTTCAGGAAGCCTTCCACAAGCTTCTCACAATAAGTTGGGTGAATTTTGGCCCATTCCTCCTGACAGAGCTGGTGTAACAGTCAGGTTTGTAGGCCTCCTTGCTTACACACGCTTTTTCAGTTCTGCCCACAAATCTTCTATAGGATGGAGGTCAGGGCTTTGTGATGGCCACTCCAACACCTTGACTTTGTTGTCCTTAAGCCATTTTGCCACAACTTTGGAAGTATGCTTTGGGTCATTGTTCATCTGGAAGACCCATTTGCGACCAAAATGTAACTTCCTGACTGATGTCTTGAGATATTGCGTCAATATATCCACATCATTTACCTCCCTCATGATGCCACCTATTTTGTGAAGTGCACAAGTCCCTCCTGCAGCAAAGCACCCCCACAACATTTAGCTGCTACCCCGGTGCGTCACGGTTGGTATGGTGTTCTTCGGCTTGCAAGCCTCCCCCTTTTTCCTCCAAACATAACGATGGTCATTATGGCAAAACAATTCTATTTTTGTTTCATCAGACCAGAGGACATTTCTCCAAAGAGTACAATCTTTGTCCCCATTTGCAGTTGCAAACCGTAGTCTGGCTTTTTATGGCGGTTTTGGAGCAGTGGCTTCTTCCTTGCTGAGCGGCCTTTCAGGTTATGTCGATATAGTATTCGTTTTACTGTGGATATATATATTTTTGTACCTGTTTCCTCCAGAATCTTCACAAGGTCCTTTGCTGTTGTTCTGGGATTGATTTGCACTTTTCACACCAAAGTATGTTCATCTTCAGGATACAGAACGCATCTGCTTCCTGAGCGGTATGACGGCTGCATGGTCCCATGGTGTTTAAAATTGTGTACTACTGTTTGTACAGATGAACGTGGTACCTTCAGGTGTTTGGAAATTGCTCCCAAGGATGAACCAGACTTGTGGAGGTCTGCAATTTTTTTTCTGAAGTCTTGGATGATTTCTTTTGATTTTCCCATGATGTCAACTAAAGAGGCACTGAGTTTGATGGTAGGCCTTGAAATACATCCACAGGTACACCTCCAATTGACTGAAATTATGTAATTAGCATATCAGAAGCCATGACATCAATTTCTGGAATTTACGGTGAGTTATAAGTGAAATAATCTTTCTTTAAACAATTGTTGGGAAAATTATTTGTGTCATGCACAAAGTAGATGTCCTAACCGACTTGCCAAAACTACAGTTTGTTAAGACATTTGTGGAGTGGTTGAAAAATAATGACTTTTAATGACTCCAACCTAAGTGTATGTAAACTTCCGACTTCAACTATATATATATATATATATATATATATATATATATATATATATATATATATATATATATAAATAACGTATAAAAACAAAACATAATTCCACTTATGGGGATTTGTGGGGTATTGTGGGGTATTGGGTATATTATGGGGTATTGTGTGTAGGCCAGTGACAAAAAAAATCTCAATTTAATCCATTTTAAATTCAGGCTGTAACACAACAAAATGTAGAAAAGTCAAGGGATGTGAATACTTTCTGAAGGAACTGTAAATGGGCTTGTTACACGGCTTGCTGAGGCCGTATATAATTGTTTGTTGGAGACAGAGAGCTGCTGTACGAGGGAAGATGTCATGGACTTCAGTAGCTAGCTTTTCCAAGAAGACGAAGTTTCAACAATGTTTTGGTTTGACGTAGCCATATTAACTTCACTGTAAAGGCCATCTCCTGCCTGAGGCTAGGTGGTGATATAGCAAACCCATAAACGGTCCTATCCTGTTCACTTGTTTGCACTGAAGAAGCTGCCAAGAATCCTGCGCATGTCTCCCTCCACCAGCTGATCTTGTGTACGCTATTCCCTAAACAGTGCATACTGGGAATAGGGTTCCATTTGGCACATACCCTCTGCATCTGACTGGAGCGGAATGTTGTTTGTGTTATTCTGCCTTTCTGGCTGTTTGATTTCACATTGAGAGCCTCAACTGACCGAACCAGTGAACAAAAAAAAAAATGGAAATAGAATGCGATGCAGAGCAAATGGAACTGAATGATGTTGAACATTGTGGCACATAGTGCAGATTGTATGACACATTGTTATTGGCTAGGGTGCCAGGAGTTGTAAGTGTGCTACTTTCACACACGTTTCAAACATGTGTGCCATCACACACCAACAGTTTCTGCCCACATCTGCCCTTGTCTGATTTGAACCATCATCCCTCACTCCACCATGAACACTACATAATAACTAATGCAAATCGGGTTGTTAGGAGTTACTGAGATGCATTCTCTATGATGCACTTCAAGCCACTGAATGGAGAAACACCTCTCCCTTAGTCCATGTGGCAACTATCCTAAATAAGAGGGCTCATTTAACATGTCCATCTTGTTAGGGTTAAATAAAGTAGACATCAAGGACTGCCAGAAGTTGATTTCAGTAGACAGCCGTTATTCCCCACCCCATGCCCATCCTACCAGGGGCATTTTCCGCTGGCATGACCCCCAGCCCCTCTGTGTATTGAGGCAGACAGTGGGTCTTCTCTCTCTCCAGTGCCAAGGCTGGCAGTGTCCAGCATTCCCCAACGTTTGGCTGTAGGAAGTCTACAGCACAACAAAGCCATCTTCAAGCTCCTAAAGGGCAAATCAGTCATGAAAAACACAGTAAATACTTACAACACTTCTTACAAATGTCCCTAATCAAATCAAATGTTATTTGTCAGATGTGCCGAATACAACAGGTATTCAACCTTACAGTGAAATGCTTACTTACAAATCCTTAACCAACAATGCTTTAAGAAGTTAAGGGAAAAAAAGTGTTAAGTAAATAATAGATAAGTAAAATATAGAAAATATAAATAACAAATAATTAAACAGCAGCAGTAAAATAACAATAGTGAGGTTATATACAGGGGTACCGGTACAGAGTCAATATGCGGGTGCACCGGTTAGTCGAGGTAATTGAGGTAATATGTACATGTAGGTAGAGTTAAAGTGCCTATGCATAGGTAATAAACAGAGAGTAGCAGCAGTGTAAAAGAGGGGACAGGGTAGCCCTTTGATTAGCTGCTCAGGAGTTTTATGGCTTGGGGGTAGAAGCTGTAAAGAAGCCTTTTGGACCTAGACTTGGTGCTCCGGTACCGATTGCCGTGCGGTAACAGAGAGAACAGTCTATGACTAGGATGGTGGAGTCTGACAATTTTAGGGCTTTAATCCGACACTGCCTGGTATAGAGGTCCTGGAAGGCAGGTAGCTTGGCCCCAGTGATGTACTGGGCCGTACGCACTACCCTCTGTTGTGCCTTGCGATCGGAGGCCGAGCAGTTGCCATACCAGGCAGTGATGCAACAGATCAGGATGCTCTCGACAGTGCAGCTGTAGATCCTTTTGAGGATCTGAGGACCGCATGCCAAATATTTTCAGTCTCCTGAAGGGGAATAGGTTTTGTCATGCCCTCTTCACGGCTGTCTTAGTGTGTTTGAACCATGATAGTTTGTTGGTGATGTGGACACCAAGGAACTTGAGCCCTGTCGATGAGAATGGAGGCTTGCTTGGTCCTCCTTTTCCTGTAGTCCACAATCATCTCCTTTGTCTTGATCACGTTGAGGAAGAGGTAGTTGTCCTGGCACCACACGGCCAGGTGTCTGACCTCCCTATAGCCTGTCTTGTTGTTGTTGGTGATCAGGCCTACCACCGCTGTTGTGTCATCGGCAAACTTGATGATGGTGTTGGAGTCGTGCCTGTCACGATCGTTTAGAGATGGATTGGAACAAGGTGCAGCGTTGTAGGCGTACATTTTACTTTTATTTTAAATGACACCGAAAAAACAACAAAATACAAAAACGAACGTAAAGCTACATGCAGTGCAGAAAGCAACTACACGCAAACAAGATCCCACAAACTAAAGGTGGAAAAAAGGCTGCCTAAGTATGATACCCAATCAGAGACAACGGTAGACAGCTGCCTCTGATTGGGAACCATACTCGGCAACAATGAAATAGAAAAACCTGAATGCTCACCCAAATCACACCCTGACCTAACCAAATAGAGAAATCAAAAGGCTCTCTAAGGTCAGGGCGTGACAGTGCCTAGCCATACAGTCAACAATCATGACCAACAATCATTCATGCTTCTAAACCGTCCTCCCCGGGAAACACCAGAATGGAGGCCTATATTTGTGACACCAGATAAACTACTCAGCCTTTTATATCACGTGTCAAAAATAATAATAAACCAATAATCAAGTTTGCAGACGACACAACAGTGGTCTGATTACCAACAAGGATGAGACAGCCTGGTGCCAGGAAAATAACCTCTCCATCAAAGTCAACAAAATTAAGAAGTTGATCGTGGACTTCAGGAGAGAGCAGAGAGAGCACGTTCCCATATACATCAATGCGACCGCAATGGAGAGGGTGAAAAGCTTCAAGTTCCTCAGTGTGCACATTACTGACAACCTGAAATGGTCCATCCACACAGACAGCATGGTGAGTTAAGGTGCAACAGTGCCTCTTCAACCTCAGGAGGTTGAAGATATTCAGATCATAGGGGGCACACTGCCTGTCCTTTTAGGATATCTACAGCACCCAGTCTCACAGGAAGGCCAAGAAGATCATCAAGGACCTCAGCCACCCGAGCCACGGCCTGTTCACCCCGCTACCATCTCGAAGGCGGAGACAGTACAGGTGTATCAAAGCTGGGACCGAGAGACTGAAAATCAGCTTCTTTCTCCAGGCCATCAGACTAGTCACCACTAGTAGGCCTCCGCCCAGTACTCTGCCCTATACTACGGGTACTAGCCAGATACCACCCGGTACTCTTCCCTGCACCTTAGGGACTGCGGCAAAAAAGAAACGTCCTCTCACTGACAACTGCGTTTATTTTTTAGAAAACTTAACATGTGTAAATATTTGTATAAAACATAACAAGATTCAACAACTGAGACATAAACTGAACAAGTTCCACAAACATGTGACTAACAGAAATGGAATAATGTGTCCCTGAACAAAGGAGGGGGGTAACAGTCAGTATCTGGTGTGGCCACCAGCTGCATTAAGTACTGCAGTGCATCTCCTCCTCATGGACTGCACCAGATTTGCCAGTTCTTGCTGTGAGATGTTACCCCACTCTTCCACCAAGGCACCTGCAAGTTCCCGGACATTTCTGGGGGGAATGGCCCTAGCCCTCACCCTCCGATCCAACAGGTCCCAGACGTGCTCAATGGGATTGAGATCCGGGATCTTCAATGGCCATGGCAGAACACTGACATTCCTGTCTTGCAGGAAATCACACACAGAACGAGCAGTATGGCTGGTGGCATTGTCATGCTGGAGGGTCATGTCAGGATGAGCCTGCAGGAAGGGTACCACATGAGGGAGGAGGATGTCTTCCCTGTATCGCATAGAGTTGAGATTGCCTGTAATGACAACAACCTCAGTCCGATGATGCTGTGTCACACCACCCCAGACCATGACGGACCCTCCACCTACAAATCGATCCCGCTCCAGAGTACAGGCCTCGGTGTAACGCTCATTCCTCATTGCTGCACCTGTGATAACATCTGCAAAATATTTGTACGTGACCAAGAACATTTTATTTGATTTAGAGCGCTTCAGGTCTCTTTGAGGAGCTGCTTGCTGTAGTTTTATCTCGAGCAGGAAGCTGGACAATGTTTGAACTCCCTGACACTGACCTTTACCTAAAGTACCTAGACAGAGCTGTTTTCAGAACCCATCCTGACACATCTAGCTCCTATGAAAAGGCTTAGTCATGATAAATTGGGCGCTTTTGACCTGCCAATATTTTATTTGACCTTCATTTAACCAGGAAAAACTCCTGAGACCATTAAATAGAAATGGTAATTGGAAATGTCTTGATCGTATTTGGTGATTTAGTATTTTATGTATACTTGTCATGCAGTGGAGCGTCCTGCTGGTTTAGTGCGCAGACTAGTGCCATTGGCTGTGTAACAGACACAGACTCTGGGTACAATGATATACTTAAGCCCCATTGTTATAGGAGAGGTTTAAATACCAGCATGTCGTTAATACCCCCACACACTGATTCACACATTCTGACTCCTCACACAGCCTACACACATAAGCAAGCACGTACGCACGCAAGCACGCACTCGAACAGGCGCGCGCACACACACACGGCATTGTGCTCTATCTACGTACCAATGCAGACCACATTTTCAATAAGATCTCTGTCTGTGAGTATGTGGTGGAACAGCCGGTACAGTATACAGCAGTACAGTTCTCTTTGTACATGGCATGAATTGTGCTTTATAACCACTTAAACTCTCCCCCTCCCCCCACTGAAATCCCAACAAAACCACAATTATTATTATACTGTAATGCTGATTGAGAGAGAGACAGACAGAGAGACAGAGAGAGATGAGAGAGAGTGAGACTAGCTCAAAACCACTCTTCCGCCCTCTAGGGAAGCATATCCAAAACCATCAATGAACCTCTTTATACGGAGATTGGAAAACAACACACAGACCAACCCCTTATTATCTACAACAGTCTTTCCGTCTGGAGTATGCTACCTAGCCAAGCCCCCACTATACTAGTTCCGCTGAGACTCTTTAAACTGTGTTGTGAGAGTCTTTCCTTGTTCATGTGGAGGTCATCTTCAGATGTGTTCCTCCCTGACCTTTCCTGCCTAGTGCAATATACATCCTAGGTCCTGGATGTTTGGAGTCGCCGTCACAAACTCAGGCTGATTTGATTTTAGCCATGTTGGCAGCTGAGGTTTATAACACTGCTATTTCAGACAGTGGGGGCAGATGGAGGACGGTCAGAGAGAGGGAGGCAGAAAGAGAATACCGAGGTGGGTGTGGGGCAGGCCTTGTTCAGTGCTTGTGTGAAAAGCCAGGGTCCTTAGGAAGTAGAGCAGAGCAGGGGAGGGGTTTGTGCTGGGCTGGGTAGGTGGGGAGGGGTTGGTGCTGGGCTGGGTAGGTGGGGAGGGGAGGGGAGGGGTTGGTGCTGGTGTTGGGTAGGTGGGGAGAAGTTTTTATGGATAAGTGCTGCCTCAGCATTTGTGCAGTAATGTGGGCCTAGTCACACAAAGAAAACACAACTGCTCAAACACTCCTAGTTTGGCCATGAGGGGCATGGGTAGGCAGAGCAGAGCACCACTGTAGTAATTATCCTTACTAACCCCGACCTGTACCATTACCAGGCTTGGGATGGGTGCGCAGGGGAGCTTGGGGCTGGAAGCTAGGTTGTATTCCAAATGTTACCCTATTCCCTACATAGTGCACTACTTTTGACCAAAGCCCTATGGGACATAGAAAATAGGGTGCCATTGGGATGCAGTTCGAGGCAGGCGGCTAGGCTAATCCCTCCAGCTGTGCTGCACTAAAGGTATTCAGGTTCAGATTCAGGCTCACACAGATGTTATTAAGTTGGCATATTCCCTTAAAAGGAGGGGCCGAGAAGGATACTTTTTTAGACTACTCTATAAAGGAACCACTTCCT
This sequence comes from Oncorhynchus tshawytscha, assembly GCF_018296145.1. Lineage (NCBI taxonomy): Eukaryota > Metazoa > Chordata > Actinopteri > Salmoniformes > Salmonidae > Oncorhynchus > Oncorhynchus tshawytscha. The sequence continues at coordinate 21,364,512 of NC_056440.1, forward strand.
ATTTTCTATTACTTGATTTACCCCCACTCCCATGGGTAGTGTCTCCCACTCTGGCTCAGGCTCCCACGTGACACACACGTTTGCCTTTAAAAGTGAAAATATATTTTTTGGGTAGCCCTGGACCTGGACCCCAACAGAGTGCAGAGCAGAGCGAGCATGGCATAACAATTTTTAAGGCACCACGTATGGGATGGATTCTGTGTGTAGACGTGTGACAAAACAGGCCCATGTGATTCTTTCACTCTCTCACACACAGACACATGGACACACAGACACCCATGCACACACAGACGCACAGAGACACAGACGATTAAGGCAGCCCTCCGCGCCTCTCTGATTCAGAGGGGTTGGGTTAAATGCAGAAGACACATTTCAGTCGAATGCATTCAGTTGTACAACTGACTAGGTATCTCCCTTTCCCATGTGTTTTGCTATCCTTGTGGGGACCTAAAATGTATTTCCAAACAAAATCCTATTTTCCCTAACTCCTAAACATAACCTTAAACCTAACCCCCTAACCCTAATTCCTTAGTTTAAAATAGCCTCTGTCCTTGTGGGGACGTAGGAAATGTTCCCACAAGGGGACGTGGGATGTGGGAAATGTCCCCACAAGAGGGAATTTTCCTTGTTTTACCATCCTTGTCGTGACTTTTGGGGATTTCTGGTACCAACGAGGATAGTAATACACATACACACACCTAAAACACACACATCCTGTCACGCCTGCTCCCACTCTCCCTCTCTGCTCCCCTGTTTGTTCCCTGTGTCTGTATTCATGTCGTTACAGTTGAAGTCAGAAGTTTGCATACACCTAAGCCAAATACATTTAAACTCAGTTTTTCACAATTCCTGACATTTAATCCTAGTAAAAAAATCCCTGTTTTAGGATCACCACTTTATTTTAAGAATGTGAAATGTCAGAATAATAGTAGAGAGAATGATTTATTTCAGCTTTTATTTCTTTCATCACATTCCCAGTGGGTCAGAAGTTTACATACACTCAATTAGTATTTGGTAGAATTGCCTTTAAATTGTTTAACTTGGGTCAAATGTTTTGGGAAGCCTTCCACAATCTTCCCACAATAAGTTGGGTGAATGTTGGCCCACTCCTCTTGACACAGCTGGTGTAACTGAGTCAGGTTTGTAGGCCTCCTTGCTCGCACACGCTTTTTCAGTTCTGCTCCCAAATGTTCTATAGGATTGAGGTCAGGGCTTTCTGATGGCCACTCCAGCACCTTGACTTTGTTGTCCTTAAACCATTTTGCCACAACTTTGTAAGTATGCTTGGGGTCATTGTCCATTTGGAAGACCCATTTGCGACCAAGCTTTAACTTCCTGACTGATGTCTTGCGATGTTGCTTCAATATATCCACATAAAGTCCCTCCTGCAGCAAAGCACCCCCACAACATGATGCTGCCACCCCTTGGTGCTTGCAAGCCTCCCCTTTATCCTCCAAACATAACGATGGCATTATGGCCAAACAGTTATTTTTTTGTTTCATCAGACCTGAGGACATTTCTCCAAAAAGTACAATCTTTGTCCCCATGTGAAGTTGCAAACCTTAGTCTGGCTTTTTTTATGGCGGTTTTGGAGCAGTGGCTTCTTCCTTGCTGAGCGGCCTTTCAGGTTATATCGATATAGGACTCGTTCTACTGTGGATATAGATACTTTTGTACCTGTTTCCTCCAGTCCTCCTCACAAGGTCCTTTGCTGTTGTTCTGGGATTGATTTGCACTTCTCACACCAAAGTACATTCATTTCTAGGAGACAGAACGTATCTCCTTCCTGAGCGGTGTGGCGGCTGCATGGTCCTATGGTGTTTATACTTGCATACTATTGCTTGTACAGATGAACGTGGTACCTTCAGGCGTTTGGAAATTTCTCCCAAGGATGAACCAGACTCGTGGAGGTCTATAAAAAATGTTTTGTGGTCTTGGCTGATTTCTTTTGATTTTCCCATGATGTCAAGCAAAGAGGCACTGAGTTTGAAGGTAGGCCTTGAAATACATCCACAGGTACACCTACAATTGACTCAAATAATGCCAATTAGCATATCATAAGCTTCTAAAGCATGACATCATATAAATATATTAAAGTACACACACTAAAGGGAAAAAAATATGTTTGAGCAAAATTGTGTTTTTTGGACACAACTGCAAACGTTAAGGAGTAGGGCGTTCAAGGAGTTGGTCTGATGGGAATCTGTGATGTCATTGGCCTCCTTGCTTGAGGAGAACAAAAAAAAAGGCCAGCCCTCCCACTTGTGCTATGTCATGACAAAGTATCTTTAAAGCCCCCATGCAGTCTTTCTAAATCTATTTTAAATCATTTGTTTGTCTAATAAATCACTGTTTTTTTAATATCTTTTTTTATTTAACTCCCAAATATATTTTTTTATAATTTATTTCCCTGAGCCTACTTGGTCAGTCTGTCTGTGTGGGTGTGGGGATACATATTTGAATATATTTATATACAGCCCAGATTGGCTGATAGAATTGTCTAGAGCCCACCCGATTACCCATTCAAAAACAACAAATGAATGTGATATTCAACCTGTCAGTTGGAGCTGCAGTGACAAACTTCGTTAGGCGTGTAGGATTTTTTTGTTGTTGTCATCAAAACAAAAAGGCATCACGCATCTAAATGTGATATTTTATTGTTGTACCTTTTTCAATAGGTCACCAGAAGATGTAGTAGGGTCACCAGAAGATGCAGGACCAAAACAGCCTGTTTGCATGGTGGACCATCCTGGGCATCTATTCATTGCAGAATGCCATGATTATCTACAGGGCAGACTACAGGCCTAACACAGCAAGTAATACTCAGTACAGTGCATTTTGGAAAGTAGTTAGACCCCTTCACTCTTTCCACATTTTTTATGTTACAGCCTTATTCTAAAATGGATTAAATCATTTTTTCATCATCAACCTACAAATAATACCCCATAATGACAAAGCAAAAACAGTTTTTTCAGAGATTTTTGCAAATGTGTATATTTTTTTCTTTCTGAAATACCTTATTTACGTACATTTTCAGACACTTTGCTATAAGACTCGAACTTGAGCTCTGGTGCATCCTGTTTCCATTGACCATCCTTGAGATGTTTCTACAACTTGATTGGAGTCCACCTGTGCTAAATTAAATTGATTGGACATGATTTAGAAAGGCACACACCCATCTATGTAAGGTCCCACAGTTGACAGTGCGTGTTAGAACAAATGACTAGCCATCAGGTCAAAGGAATTGTACGTAGAGCTCCAAGACAGGATTATGTCGAGGCACAGATCTGAGGAAGGGTACCAAAAAATGTCTACAGCATTGAAGGTCCCCAAGAACACAGTAGCCCCCATCATTCTTAAATGGAAGGGGTTTGGAACCACCAAGACTCTTCCTAGAGCTGGCTGCTGAGCAATCAGGGGAGAAAGGCCTTCGTCAGGGACGTGACCAAGAACCTGATGGTCACTTTGACAGAGCTCCAGAGTTCCTTTGTGGAGATGGGGGAAACTTCCAGAAGGACAACCATCTGTGCAGCACTCCACCAATCAGGCCTTTATGGTAGAGTGGCTAGATGGAAGCCACTCCTCAGTAAAGGACTCTCAAATCATGAGAAACAAGATTCTCTGGTCTGATGAAACCAAGATTGAACTCTTTGGCCTGAATGCCAAGCGTCACGTCTGGAGGAAACCTGGCACCAAGGGTTCTGAATACTTTCCCGAATGCACTGCATATGGTACAATCTTCAGTATCGTCATAACATCAGTTTAATTATTTTGCGAAATAGCCTGTCATGATACTGGATATTATTAAATGCAGTAGGTTACTGCATATTCTGGTGACCTATTGAAAAAGGTATAACCAATTTTAGATGGCGCCAACAGACATGGTCGCCCTGTTTCTATCCCCTAGCCAACTTTGTAGTATATATCTTTTTGGGGGGTGGGCATTATTTCTTACATTATTTGCTCAGAATGTTTCTAGTAGTATTACCTACAGCCAAAAATACTGGCAGTCACTCACCAGAAATTCAAAGTTTGAAATTCCCTGACCTGGATCCTTGGTTTGGACTTCCCAAGGCAGCCCCATTCATCATGGGTGCTACACCAAAAAGTTGACGCAGAAGAAGAGGGAGGAGAAGTGGGTTGCTACTCAGGCTCAGCTGGCGATCAAACCATCCACCACTTCTGAGTATATCACTCTAACTTTTTTATTTTATTTTTATTTCACCTTTATTTAACCAGGTAAGCCAATTGAGAACAAGTTCTCATTTACAACTGCGACCTGGCCAGGATAAAGCAAAGCAGTTCGACACATACAACAACACAGAGTTACACATGGAATAAACAAACATACAGTCATTAATACAGTAGGAAAAAAATATATATACAGTATGTGCAAATGAGGTAATATAAGGGAGGCAATAAAATATGCCATAGTGGCGAGGTAATTACGATATAGCAATTAAACACTGGAGTGATAGATGTGCAGAAGATGAATGTGCAAGTAGAGATACTGGGGTGCAAAGGAGCAAAATAAATAAATAAATAAATACAGTATGGGAATGAGGTAGTTGGATGGGCTATTTACAGATGGGCTATGTACAGGTGCAATGATCTCCGTCAGAACTGTCCAGAGTAGTGACGTTGGACGGGCGGGTAGGTGCGGGCAGCGATCGGTTGAAGAGCATGCATTTAGTTTTACTTGCATTTAAGAGCAGTTGGAGGCCATGGAAGGAGAATTGTATGGCATTGAAGCTCATTTGGAGGTTAGTTAGCACAGTGTCCAAAGAAGGAGACAGAAGTATACAGAATGGTGTCGTCTGTGTAGAGCGACATCGTTGATGTATACAGAGAAGAGAGTCGGCCTGAGAATTGAACCCTGTGGCACCCCCATAGAGACTGCCAGAGGTCCGAACAACAGACCCTCCGATTTGAGACACTGAACTATATCTGAGAAGTAGTTGGTGAACCAGGCGAGGCAGTCATTTGAGAAACCAAGGTTGTTAAGTCTGCCGATAAGAATGTGGTGATTGACAGAGTCGAAAGCCTTGGCCAGGTCGATTATCACGACTGCACAGTTTTGTCTCTTATCAATGGCAGTTATGATATCGTTTAGGACCTTGAGCGTGGCTGAGGTGCACCCATGACCAGCTCGGAAGCCAGACTGCATGGAGGAGAAGGTACGGTGGGATTCAAAATGATCGGTCATCTGTTTGTTAACTTGGCTTTCGAAGACCTTAGAAAGGCAGGGTAGGATAGATAGAGGTCTGTAGTAGTTTGTTTCTAGAGTGTCTCGCCCTTTGATAAGGGCGATGACCGCAGCAGCTTTCCAATCTTTGGGGATCTCAGACGATACGAGAGAGGTTGAACAGGCTAGTAAGATAGGGTCCAGATTGTCTAGCTCGGCTGATTTGTAGGGGTCCAGATTTTGCAGCTCTTCAGAACATCAGCTATCTGGATTTGGGTGAAGGAGAAATGGGGGAGGCTTGGGTGAGTTGCTGTGGTGGGTGCAGGGAGGTTGACTGGGGTAGGGGGAACCAGGTGGAAAGCATGGCCAGCTGTAGAAAAATGCTTATTGAAACAATCAATTATCGTGGTTTTATCAGTGTTGACAGTGTTTCCTAGCCTCAGTGCAGTGGGCAGCTGGGAGGAGGTGCTCTTATTCTCCATGGACTTTACAGTGTCCCAGAACTTTTTTGAGTTTGTGCTTTTTTCTGTTTGAAAAAACTAGGCTTAGCTTTCCTAACTGCTTGTGTATATTGGTTCCTAACTTCCCTGAAAAGTTACATATCACAGAGGATATTTGATGCTAATGCAGTACGCCACAGGATGTTTGTGTGCTGGTCAAGTGCAGTCAGGTCTGGAGTGAACCAAGGGCTATATCTATATACATTTTTTGAATGGGGCATGCTTATTTAAGACGGTGAGGAAGGCATTTTTAAAAGAATAACCAGGCATCCTCTACTGACGGGATGAGGTCAATGTCCTTCCAGGATACCCGGGCCAAGTGAATTAGAAAGGCTGAAGTTTTTTAGGGAGTGTTTGACAGTGATGAGGGGTGGTCGTTTGACCGCAGACCCATTACGGATGGAGGCAATGAGGCAGTGATCGCTGAGATCTTAGTTGAAGACAGCAGAGGTGTATTTGGAAAGCAAGTTGGTTAGGATGATATGAGGGTGCCCGTGTTTACGGATTTGGGATTGTAACTGGTAGGTTCATTGATAATTTGTGTGAGGGCATCAAGCTTAGATTGTAGGTTGGCTGGGGTGTTAAGCATGTCCCAGTTTAGGTCACCTAGCAGCACGAGCTCTGAAGATAAATGGGGGGCATTCAATTCACATATGGTGTCCAGGGCACAGCTGGGGCAGTGGGTGGTCTATAGCAAGCGGCAATGGTGAGAGACTTGTTTCTGGAAAGGTGGATTTTTAGAAGTAGAAGCTCGAATTGTTTGGGCTCAGACCTGGATAGTATGACAGAACTCTGCAGGCATCGCTGCAGTAGATTGCCACTCCACCCCCTTTGGCAGTTCTATCTTGTTTTGGAAAATGTTATAGTTAGGGATGGAAATTTCAGGGTTTTTGGTGGTCTTCAGACACAGCTAAAACATCCGGGTTGGCAGAGTGCGCTAAGGCAGTGAATAAAATAAAACTTGGGGAGGAGGCTTCTAATGTTAACCTGCATGAAACCAAGGCTTTTACAGTTACAGAAGTCAACAAATGAGAGCGCCTGGGGAATAAGAGTGGAGCTAGGCACTGCTGGGCCTGGATTAACCTCTACATCACCAGAGGAACAGAGGAGGAGTAGGATAAAGGTACGGCTAAAGGCTATAAGAACTGGTCGTCTCGTTCAGAACAGAGAGAAAAAGGAGCAGGTTTCTGGGCGCGATAGAATATATTCAAGGTATAATGTACAGACAAAGATATGGTATGATGTGTATACAGTGGAGGTAAACCTAGGCATAGAGTGACAATGAGAGAGATATTGTCTCTAGAAACATAATTTAAACCAGGTGATGTCACTGCATGTGTGGGAGGTGGAACTGGAGGTTTAGCTAAGGCATATTGAGCAGGGCTAGAGGCTCTACAGTGAAATAAGACAATAATCACTAACCAGAACAGCAATTGACAAGGCATACTGACATTAGGGAGAGGCATGCATAGCCGAATGATAATAGGGGTCCAGTGAGTAGTTAAGCTGGCTGGAGACACAGCGATTCAGACAGCTAGCGGGCTGGGGCTAGCAAGCTAGAAGAAGGGCCTTAGAGGTACGTCGCGACGGAAGAAGTCTCTTGTAGCCTCCTTGTGCGGTTCCGTCGGCAGACCAGCCGTGGTGGAATAGTAGGGTTCCGTGTAGTAAAGGTGCCCAGTCCAATTGGCAAAATAGGTATAATTTATAAATAGGCAAAATAAGAATTTGTCCGATGGGCCTCGTCAGCTAACAGTCCGATATGCTCTAGACAGCTAGCGGGCCGTGGCTAGCAGGCTAGCAGATGGGCATTCAGGGGATGTCGCGACAGAGGGGCTGTAGCAAAAATAACCCTCGGGCAGATTACATCAGTAGTCCAGTCGTGATTGATTAGCATGGCTTCTTGTAGTAAAAGTGGTCCAGGCCAATTGGCAAAATAGGTATTTTAGCCCAAGGAGTGGCTGATGGACCTCTTTAGCTAGCTGGGAGATGGGCCTTGCATGGGCTAACTCCAGGCTAATTGGTGCTTGCTTCGGGACAGAAATGTTAGCTAGGAGTAGCAACTCGGATTGCAGCTAGCTTGCTGCGATGATCCAGGTGAAAAGGTTTGGAACTTGCGGTAGGAAACCGGGGATATGGAGAGAAAATAAGTCCGGTATGCTCTGGTTTGAATCGGGTTGGGCAAATTGGCGTGAGATTTCTGAGCTAGAGGTTAGCTGATGACCGCTAGCAGTGGTTAGCTGACTACTAGCTAGTAGATGGCTAGCTTCTGTTGTGGGATTCCAGTTCGAAAGTAAAGACAAATACTTTAGAACTGAGCAGATCCATACCACACTGGGTGAGGCGGGTTGCAGGAGAGTATATTGAAGTTGAGGTTTAGAAAAAATATAAAAAGATATGCGAAGCAAAAAGATATAAAAGATATATACACGGGACAAGACAAAGACAAAGACGTCTGACTGCTACGCCATCTTGGATTTCAGTCCCTGGACAATAACGTAGACAAGCTCAGGGCGAGGATTTCCTTTCAGGCACACAAAAGGGACTGTAACATACTCTGTTTAAAGGCAACATAGCTCTCTACAGATATATTGTCCCCAACCACACAGCCAGCGGGGATCTCTGCTCATCTTGCAGACAGGAAGAAAGAACTCTCTGGGAAAAACAGGTGGAGGGGTATGTCTCATGATTAACAAAAAAATCTAATCAAATATTGTCACATGCGCCAAATACAACAGGTGAAATACAAGCTTTACAAGCCCTTAACCAACAATGCAGTTTAAGAAAGAGTTAAGAAAATATTTATCAAAGTAAAGGAAAAATTACAAAAAGTAACAATAAAATAACAATAATGAGGCAATATACAGGGGGATTCTGGTACCGAGTCGATGTGTGGGGGTACAGGTTAGTTTAGGTAATTTTTTTATGTAGGTAGAGGTAAAGTGACTATGCATAGATAATTAACAGGGCGAAGCAGCAGTGTAAAAACAAATGTGTGTGTGTGTGTGTGTGTGTGGGGGGGTCAATATAAATAGTCTGGGTAGCCGTTTGATTAATTGTTCAGCAGTCTTATGGCTTGGGGGTAGAAGCTGTTAAGGGGAGCCTTTTGGTCCTAGACTTCGCGCCCCGGTACTGCTTGGCGTGTGGTAGCAGAGAGAACAGTCTATGACTTGGGTGACTGGAGTCTGACCATTTATGGGGCTTTCCTCTGACACCGCCTAATATATAGCTCCTGGATGGCAGGAAGCTTGGCCAGGATGCTCTCGATGGTGCAACTGTCGAACATTTTGAGGATCTGAGGACCCATGCCAAATCTTTTTAGTCTTCCGAGGGGGAAAAGGTGTTATCGTGCCCTCTTAATTACTGTCTTGGTGTGTTTGGACCATGATAGTTTGTTGGTGATGTGGACACCAAGGAACTTTAAACTCTCGACCCGATCCACTACAACCCCATCGATGTTAATGGAGGTGTGTTGGGCCCCCTTTTCTTGTAGTCCACGATCAGCTCCTTTGACTTGCTAACATTGAAGGAGAGGTTGTTGTCCTGGCAGTCACTGACCTCCTCCATATAGGCTGTCTCATCGTTGTCAGTAATCAGGCCTACCATTGTTGTGTCGTAAGCAAACTTAATGATGGTGTTGGATTCGTATTTGGCCACACAGTCGTGGGTGAACAGGGAGTACAGGAGGGGAGTAAGCACGCACCACTGAGGGGCCTCAGTGTTGCAGACGTGTTGTTGCCTACCCTTACCACCTGGGGGTGGCCCGTCAGGAAGTCCAGGATCCAGTTGCATAGGGAGGTGTTTAGTCCCAGAGTCCTTAGCTTAGTGATGAACATTGTGGGCACTATGGTGTTGACCGCAGACCTGTTGTCAATGAACAGCATTGTCACATAGGTGTTCCTTTTGTCCAGGTGGGAAAGGGCAGTGTAGAGTGCGATTGAGATTGCGTCATCTGTGGATCTGTTGGGGCGGTATGCTAATTGGACTGGGTCTCGGGTTTCTGGGATGTTGGTGTTGATGTGAGCCATGACCAGCCTTTCAAAGCACTTCATGTCTACCGACGTGAGTGCTACGGGCAAAAATCATTTAGGCATGTTACCGTTGCTTCCATGGGTACAGGGACTATGGTGGTCTACTTGAAACATGTAGGTATTACAGACTTGGTCAGGGAGAGATTGAAAATGTCAGTGAAGACACTTGGGAATTGGTCAGAGCGTGCTTTGAGTACACTTCCTGGTGATCCATCTGGCCCCGCGGCTTTGTGAATGTTGACCTGTTTAAAGGTCTCGCTCACATCAGCTACCAAGAGCGTGATCACACAGTCGTCCGGAACAGCTGGTGCTCTTGTAACAGTATGACTTTAGACCGTCCCCTTGCCCATATCCGGGCGTGAACCAGGGCCCCTTTGCACACATCAACAACAGTCACCCACGAAGCATCGTTACCCATTGCTCCACAAAAGCCGCGGCCCTTGCAGAGCAAGGGGAACCACTACTTCAAGGTCTCAGAGCAAGTGACGTCACCGATTGAAGCGCGCACCACCGCTAACTAGCTAGCCGTTTCACATCCGTTACACTCTCAGGCATGCATCAGTGTTGTCTGCCTCGAAGTGAGCATAAAAGGCATTTAGATCGTCTTTTAGGATTGTGTCACTTGGCAGCTTGTGGCTGGGTTTCCCTTTGTAGTCCGTAAATGTTTTCATGCCCTGCCACATTCGATGAGCGTCAGAGCCGGTGTAGTAGGATTCAATCTTAATCCTGTATTGACGCTTTGCCTGCTTGATGGTTTGTCTGAGGGCAAAGCGGGAAGTGCCCGGATTAGTGTCCCACTGCTTGATATCAGCAGCTCTAGCCTTTAGCTCGATGCGGATGTTGCCTGTAATCCATGGCTTCTGGTTGGGATATGTACATATGGTCACTGTGGGGATGACGTCGTCGATGCACTTATTGATGAAGCCGATGACTGAGGTGGTGTACTCCTCAGTGCCATTGGATGAATCCCGGGACATATTCCAGTCTGTTCATCTGACCACTTCCGTATTGAGCAAGTCACTGGTTCTTCCTGCTTTCGTTTTTTCTTGTAAGCAGGAATCAGGAGGATATAATTATGGTCAGATTTGCCAAATGGAGGATGAGGGAGAGCTTTGTAACCACAGAGGGTGGTTCCTGTACTACAGGACATCTACGTCACCTGGTGTCACAGGAAGGCCAAGAAGATCATCAAGGTTCTCAGTCATCCGAACCACAGCCTGTTCACCATCTAGAAGGTGGAGACAGTACAGGTGCATCAAAGCTGGGACCAAGAGACTGATAAACAGGTTCTATATTCAGGGAATCAGACTGTTAAACAGTCATCCCTAGTTGGCCTCCGCCCAGTACTCTACCCAGTACTCGCTTTGAGGACAATACAGTGCCACTGACACGGCCTGCAACGGAAACATGCGGTCTCTCCTTCACTGCAGCCGAAGTGAGTAAGACATTTAAACGTGTTAACCCTCGCAAGGCTGCAGGCCCAGACGGCATCCCCAGCCGCGCCCTCAGAGCATGCGCAGACCAGCTGGCCGGTGTGTTTACGGACATATTCAATCAATCCCTATACCAGTCTGCTGTTCCCACATGCTTCAAGAGGGCCACCATTGTTCCTGTTCCCAAGAAAGCTAAGGTAACTGAGCTAAACGACTACCGCCCGTAGCACTCACATCCGTCATCATGAAGTGCTTTGAGAGACTAGTCAAGGACCATATCACCTCCACCCTACCTGACACCCTTGACCCACTCCAATTTGCTTACCGCCCAAATAGGTCCACAGACGATGCAATCTCAACCACACTGCACACTGCCCTAACCCATCTGGACAAGAGGAATACCTATGTGAGAATGCTGTTCATCGACTACAGCTCGGCATTCAACACCATAGTACCCTCCAAGCTCGTCATCAAGCTCGAGACCCTGGGTCTCGACCCCGCCCTGTGCAACTGGGTACTGGACTTCCTGACGGGCCGCCCCCAGGTGGTGAGGGTAGGCAACAACATCTCCTCCCCGCTGATCCTCAACACTGGGGCCCCACAAGGGTGCGTTCTGAGCCCCCTCCTGTACTCCCTGTTCACCCACGACTGCGTGGCCATGCACGCCTCCAACTCAATCATCAAGTTTGCGGATGACACAACAGTGGTAGGCTTGATTACCAACAACGACGAGACGGCCTACAGGGAGGAGGTGAGGGCCCTCGGAGTGTGGTGTCAGGAAAATAACCTCACACTCAACGTCAACAAAACTAAGGAGATGATTGTGGACTTCAGGAAACAGCAGAGGGAACACCCCCCCATCCACATCGATGGAACAGTAGTGGAGAGGGTAGCAAGTTTTAAGTTCCTCGGCATACACATCACAGACAAACTGAATTGGTCCACTCACACAGACAGCATCGTGAGGAAGGCGCAGCATCGCCTCTTCAACCTCAGGAGGCTGAAGAAATTCGGCTTGTCACCAAAAGCACTCACAAACTTCTACAGATGCACAATCGAGAGCATCCTGGCGGGCTGTATCACCGCCTGGTATGGCAACTGCACCGCCCTCAACCGTAAGGCTCTCCAGAGGGTAGTGAGGTCTGCACAACGCATCACCGGGGGCAAACTACCTGCCCTCCAGGACACCTACACCACCCGATGCTACAGGAAGGCCATAAAGATCATCAAGGACATCAACCACCCGAGCCACTGCCTGTTCACCCCGCTGTCATCCAGAAGGCGAGGTCAGTACAGGTGCATCAAAGCTGGGACCGAGAGACTGAAAAACAGCTTCTATCTCAAGGCCATCAGACTGTTAAACAGCCACCACTAACATTGAGTGGCTACTGCCAACACACTGTCAATGACACTGACTCTACTCCAGCCACTTTAATCATGGGAATTGATGGGAAATTATGTAAATATATCACTAGCCACTTTAAACAATGCTACCTTATATAATGTTACTTACCCTACATTGTTCATCTCATATGCATACGTTGATACTGTACTCTATATCATCGACTGCATCCTTATGTAATACATGTATCACTAGCCACTTTAACTATGCCACTTGGTTTACTTACTTATCTCATATGTATATACTGTACTCGATATCATCTACTGTATCTTGCCTATGCTGCTCTGTACCATCACCCATTCATATATCCTTATGTACATATTCTTTATCCCCTTACACTGTGTATAAGACAGTAGTTTTTTTTGGAATTGTTAGTTAGATTACTTGCTCGTTATTACTGCATTGTCGGAACTAGAAGCACAAGCATTTCGCTACACTCGCATTAACATCTGCTAACCATGTGTATGTGACAAATAAAATTTGATTTGATTTGCACCTTACACATGGTCACTAGCTGGCTACCACCTGGTACTCTATCCTGCATCCAGTAGCAGTGCGTGGGTAAAATCACTGGAGAAGCCAAGCCAGGAAAGAACTCCATATTACGACCTATGTGTTGTCATAATTGAGTTGTTTGCTCTTTAACCTCTTAGTTAATATGCCTTGACATCATGATAAAGAACAGTTGAAGTCAGAAGTTTACATACACCTTAGCCAAATACATTTAAACTCAGGTTTCACAATTCCTGACATTTAATCCTAGTAAAAAAATAACAGTTAGGATCACCAATTTGTTTTAAGAATGTGAAATGTCAGAATAATAGTAGAGAGAATGGTTTATTTCAGCTTTTATTTCTTTCATCACATGCCCAGTGGGTCAGATGTTTACACACACTCGATTAGAATTTGGTAAAATTGCCTTTAAATTGTTTAACATGGGTCAAACGTTTCGGGTAGCCTTCCACAAGCTTCTCACAATAAGTTGGGTGAATTTTGGCCCATTCCTCCTGACAGAACTGGTGTAACTGAGTCAGGTTTGTAGGCCTCCTTGCTCACACACGCTTTTTCAGTTCTGCCCACAAATGTTCTATAGGATTGAGGTCAGGGCTTTGTGATGGCCACTCCATTACCTTGACTTTGTTGTCCTTAAGCCATTTTGCCACAACTTTGTAAGTATGCTTGGGGTCATTGTCCATTTGGAAGACTCATTTGCAACCAAGCTTTAACTTCCTGACTGATGTCTTGCGATGTTGCTTCAATATATCCACATAATTTTCCTACCTCATGATGCCATCTATTTTGTGAAGTGCACCAGTCCCTCCTACAGCAAAGCACCCCCACAACATGATGCTGCCACCCCTGTGCTTCACGGTTGGGATGGTGTTCTTCGGCTTGCAAGCACCCCCTTTTCCTCCAAACACGATGGTCATTATGACCAAACATTTTTCCAAGCTGTTTAAAAGGCACAGTCACACTTACTGTATGTAAACTTGACTCACTGGAATTGTGGTACAGTGAATTATAAATAATCTGTCTGTAAACAATTGTTGGAAAAAAGTAGATGTCCTAACAGACTTGCCAGAACTATAGTTTGTTAACAAGAAATTTGTGAGGTGGTTGAAAAACTAGTTTTAATGACTCTAACCTAAGTTTATGCACATTTCCAACTTCAACTGTAGGCTTAAGGCCGAGACAATAAGACATAGTGGCAGAATAAATTCAACCACACCTTTGTTTCATCACGAAACCTAGAAGGCCAGCATCCCAGAGTCACCCCTTCACGGTTGACGTTGAGACTTGTGTTTTGCGGGTACTGTTTAATGAAGCTGCCAGTTTAGGTCTTGTCTTGTCTGTTTCTCAAACTGTTGTCCTTAATTTCTCAGGACAAGAATAGACTTATGAGTTTCAGAAGAAAGTGCTTTGTTTCTGGCCATTTTGACCCTGTAATCGAACCCAACAGTTTTCAGCTGTGCTAACATAATTGCATAAGAGTTTTCTAATGATCAATTAGCCTGTTAAATGAGACTTGGATTAGCTAACACAACATTCCATGGGAACATAGGAGTGATGGTTGCTGATAAAGGGCCTCTGCACACCTATGTAGATATTCCATTCAAAATCAGCCGTTTCCAGCTACAATAGTCATTTACAACATTAACAATGTCTACACTGTATTTCTGATCAATTTGATATTATTTTAATGGACAAAAAATGAACTTTTCTTTCAAAAGGACATTTCTAAGTGACCCCAAACTTTTGAACGGTAGTGTATATTTACAGACTAATTTTCTGCAATTCTATCCAGACTTTAGTCCACAAAAAATGTGGGACACCACTTCACACACACCCGTTGTTACTATGGAAACTAGTGTGGCCATGTAAGCAAATGACAACAGTCTGAACAATCAACACACACAAAGGTCACTTGTAACAGGTCACTTGTAACTTGCTGTTTGGACAGTCTGTCTTCCAAAACAGATTTGGAAAACAAAACCGATTTGGGCATTAAGGCCTGTGGCCTGAACAAGAAGTCACCTGACTTCCCTCTTGATGCCTCCCAAATGCCACCCTATCCAATATATAGGGCCCTAGTCAAAGGTAGTACACTATATAGGGAATAGGGGGTCATTTGGGATGCAACCTCTGTTCTCTTCTCCATAGAGGTCTTTTGTTGAGCTTGCGAACCCACTCTTGTGAACTCACTGTGAACCCACTGCTGACTGCTGACTAGTGAGTGGTAATGTGTTGCAAAGTAACTTGTTAGCAGCACAAGCCTGTTCTGTTTGAGCAGTGTGAGCACATCACTGCCTGATTATCTGGTGTGGAGTAGAAGGGCCGCTGGTCCACTGGGGCCTTTGCTGCTGCTGCTTATATATGCCTAATGCATGCAAGCTACTGGAATTCTACTCATCTGCTCAGTATTGAATTGAACGTGTATAAACAGTAGCCCTAGGGAAGCACTAATATGTTAAACTATCTGACTCCAACCTTACTCAACGATGCAAAGAGGGGGAATGTGTGTGTGTTAGTGAAGCACGGGTTGACTCATAACCCACAGTCTCCGTGGTTACATCTGCGGGGCGGGCGGGTTTAAGGTCATTGAATATTGTGTGGATGAAGGGCGGGTGAATGTCGGACAGGTTGCATAAAGGGAAAACAAACCTTAAAAAATCCATGAATGTTTCATGCTTGTGTAATTTATATCTACATTATAGGCTATATTGAGGTTTTTCATCCATTATTTTAGGCTATCTGGCGTTAGTGCGTAAGTCTAAGCTTCAGGGCCTAACTCTACACGTGCCAAATAGACTACACGGCAATCGACAAATGGATTGGATACGGGCAGAAAAACTTAATGCCATCCATGGAGGCAAAATAACAATGTCGGAGTTGAATACAATAAGAGAAAAGATACGAAATGGAGAGTTGAAAACAAAGAGAAGGGAGGCCCAGAAAAGTAATGATTGGGAAAGATTTGGTGAAGTGGTCAAAGAGCATGAAAGCAGTGGTGGCTGTGTTATGTTTTGATTGTGAGGCGCTATATACATTTGACAAAAGACAGGGACTTCAAATAGGCCTATGGCATTTCAAGGGAACTGTTAACCCACTGTTCAGATGGGTTAAATGGAAACTGATATTGGACAATGACTGTGGTTCTATAACCTCTCACACAGCCTTAACTCCTGCAGAATTAATTATGTCTTGCAGTAAAATGATACACCAAATGTAGTCAATTTTGACTCAGGAACAGGTGTCTCAAAATATGATTTCTTTCTTTCAGCTTCTTGAGAGAATGTGATTGCACAGTTAGGGCCTCTACATATGGTATCTATCTTTATCAGCATCGTAAAAGCTGATAGTATTTTCAACCACATAAAATATGTATCCAAGCCAAACGGAAATCTTTTCAGAAACATGTTTGGTGGTTTTCACAGCTTTGTACAGTATTTTCTTATAACCAGTCAAACTGATGTCATTTTGGAAATCTTGCACATAAAATCTTTCCAGTTTTTTAATGTTATTGAATTTTCTCCTCGGGCCCTAAATGTCTTTGCTCCGTGAAAGAAGCAGGGATGACAGAAAAAATGTTATCGATGTCAACTAGATTGAAGCATTTATTCTCTAGATTTATGACATTCTTGTGAGCAAGGGTTTATTTAGTCTTCTAAGGCAACATATAATGACAGAAGAGAAGCTACAGTACGTTCAGAAAGTATTCACACCCCTTGACTTTACACATTTTGTTGTGTTACAGACTAAATTTAAAATTGATTAAATATAGTTGTTTTTGTCACTGGCCTACACACAATACACCATAATGTCAAAGTGAAGTTGTGTTTAAAAAAAACATGTTTTACAAATGAATTACCAGTGGTGGAAAAAGTAATTCTTATTCTTGAGTAAAAGTGAAAGTCACCCAGTAAAATACTACTTGAGTAAAAGTCTAAAAGAATGTGGTTTGAAATTTACTTAAGTATCAAAGTAAATGTAATTGCTAAAATATACTTGTGTCAAAAGTAAAAGTACAAGTGTAAATCACTTCAAATTCCTTATATTAAGCAAACCAGATGGCAACATTCTGCATGTGATTAGTGATCTCTGTACCCCACACATACAATTATCTATAAGGTCCCTCAGTCGAGCAGTGAATTTCAAATACAGATTCAACCACAAATACCATGGAGGTTTACCAAGGCCTCCTAAAGAAGGGCCCCTATTGGTAGATGGGTTAAAAAAAAAGCAGACATTGCATATCTCCTTGAGCATGGTGAAGTTATTCATTGCACTTTGGATGATGTATCAATACACCTAGTCACTACAAAGATACAGGCATCCTTCCTAACTCAGTCCTTCCTAAATCCCAACCAGGGATTTATCCAAGAGATATCCAGGAGAAAACTGCGGATGGATCAACAACATTGTAGTTACTCCATAATACTAACCTAATTGTCAGAGTGAAAACAAGGAAGCCTGTAAAGAATACAAATATTCCAAAACATGCATCCTGTTTGCAACAAGGCACTAAAAAAGTAATACTGAAAAGAAAGTGGCAACACAGTTACATTTTTGTCCTGAATACAAAGTGTTATATTGGATTTGCCCCAAACATAACACATTACTGAGTAACACAATCCATATTTTCAAGCAGTATATTCCCATCCCACTCCATATTTTCAAGTATAGTGGTGGCTGCATCATGTTATGGGGTATGCTTGTAATCATTAATGACTGGGGAGTTTTTCAGGATAAAAAATGTAAGCAAAGGCAAAATCCTAGAGGAAAACCTGGTTCAGTCTGCTTTCCACCAGACACTGGGAGATTAATTCACATTTGAGCAGGACAATAGTCCAAATCTACACTGGAGTTGCTTACACCAAGAAGAAAGTGAATGTTCCTGAATGGCCGAGTGACAGTTTGGACTTAAATCTACTTGAAAATCTATGGCAAGACCTGAAAATTGTTGCCTAGCAATGCAACCAATTTGACAGAGCTTGAAGAATTTGAAAAGAATAATGGGAAAATGTACAAAGCTCTTAGAGACTTACCCAGAAAGATTCACAGCTGTGTTTTATTTTTTTACAAATGTTCAAATTTTTCTTCCACTTAGACATTACTGAGTATTTTGTGTAGATCGAGAAAGAAATTACAATTAAATACCTTTTAATCCCACTTTGTAACACAAAATGTGGAAAAAGTCAAGGGATGTGAATACTGAAGGCATTGGAGCTAATTATAGACAAGTTGACAAACAAATTGTTTGCAGAAACATATCTAAATCAGATAAAACAAAAGAATGCACCCCGTCAAACGATTGTAACGCCGTCTCTGACTGTAGCCTACAGCACATTTTCTATATTAGCAGGTTAGAGTTGGGTGCGGGCCCCAGATTTTCACTTCATCACATAGACGGGCTGTTGCAGATGGGATATTAGCAATTGGGTGGACAAACAGCTGACCCGTGCGTCACTAGTGTGTGTGTATGTATATGTGGATAAAACAGAGGTAGAGACAGAGAGAGGAAGAGAAAAAGAGAGTAATGTAAATTGATAAATTATTATGGTAAAGAGGGTAATTGAGAAAAATCTGTTAAAATTTAATGTAGCGAATAGAAAAACTATGGCATTGTAGCAACTGTTCTGAATAACTACTTATGAACTATCTATTTGTCCTCCACAGGCACCTCAGAGGAGAGAGGACAGAGGATGTTAGCCATTCCCTATGATGATAGCAAGAGGCCTATTTCCCCACTATTCTACCTTTCTTGAGAGAGAGTGTGTGAGCGTGAGCGTGTGTCTACCTACACACTCCAACCAACTCAATCTGAAGCGACATGCAGCAGCAACACATTTTGATTGGAGTGAACATTGACCTCTGCCTCACTGTAGCTGAGGAACTGATAATGGACACACTGACAAATGTTTCACAACCGTTTAATTTCAAGTGAGTGCTTGAAAATAATGACGTCTCTTTTTATGTATTGTCAGTGAATTACCTGCTTGAGTGCCCTCGCACAATGACACTAGATGAGGGATAAAAGGTTTAGAGTTCAGACACACTCTGAGTGAGGGGTGTGTGTGGGGGGGGTCTAGACTGCTGACGACATGTCCTAATAAATACTTCATGTTTTTATGCAGTATCAGCACAAAAAAACCTGAACAGAAATAAACACCTGCCATTATGTCTTGGCACTGGGCCACCTGGCAGACAGACACAGGAAGACATGATAGAGGAGAAGGGGAAAGCGTCTCTCTCCCTCTGTACACTACAGTGTGTGTAAAGTTGTATGGGTTTTCATATGAGCCCTGGTGCTCATTCAAATTTGACTTCTGCTGCATCAATATGATGAGCCTTCATCCTGTTTTTACACTTGTCAAGGAGGGCTGCGGAGAGGAGGGGTCTGCAGGGGGGAGGGTGGGGAGTCTCATGTTTCAAGGTTTCGCTCTCTCTCTCAGCCTCTCCCTCACTCTCTGTGTTTTAACCCAGACAATGGTTGGCGTGCATAGACAAAGCACAGCTGTCCTCTATTCCACCTGTGGGATCCTGAATGCTAAAACTCCCTTCTCTTGTCTCCCTCTCCCTCCTCCTAACTCCACCTCTAGGAACATCTGCTGTGTCCACTCAGAGCGTCCAGAGCCAGGATGGCAGACCAAGAAAAGCGAGGGGAGCAGAGGTCAAACCAATCTCAATGCAAATTCAAATGACTTCCTGTGTCCACGCTGCTGTCTTTTCTAGTGGGATTAGGAGGCTTGAATGGGCCTCTGTCCTCTTCTGGTCTAGTCTGGATCTGAAAGGCTGCTGTCCAGCAGCATATTCCCACCCCACACCCACTCTCTGGAGCATTCCATTAGTATTAAGTCTGGGGCTGTAGTTCAAACCTAGCCTAGCCTGGTCTGTGTGATTTTTTTTTTCAAGCTTTAACAATGACCATAGGAGTTGGCAAAAGAGCACAAACAGCTCTGGGAACAGGCTAGCCTAGTCTAGCCTAAAGTGTGGCAAATCAAATGAACACAGAGAAATGAATGAATACAAGCAACAGGATGTTAGCTACTTCTAACATTATCTCTTTGCAGAGCTCCTTGACTGTATCCTCTGTAACTTATTTTGTAATTCTGTCAGCCCCCATATATTATATAGTTATACTCTCCATTCATTTATCTGGCAGGCAGAGGCAGGCAGGCTGGGTAATCACTAAGGCCATTTACGTTATGGCTTCCCTCCACCACCATAGGGATTTGGAAGGGCAACCTTCTCATTACAATAATACTTCTTTAATCACTGGCTCCTCGCCGCTCCATTTTATTTACTGCGGCTCTCCTCTCTTCTCTTCTCCAGCCTACTACTGCTGCTTTAAAATCACACAGGACCTGGCAGGCTGGTTCTTAAGCTACAGTACTCTCTGCTGGGGCTGGGTTCTATCTCAGTCTCAGAGCTACAGTATCTATCAATCAAAACTGTATTTATGTAATGTAGCACATTTCTTACTGAGGAGTCATTTCAAAGTGCTTAACACTTATTATTTTCTATACAAATACAAAATTAAGATACAGATTTAACAGAGCCCTTAGCCAATAATAAACGTATCATTGAAGCATTACAGATAGTGCGATAGAAATGTAAAGGTAATTTCTGATTGACATATGCAGCGTATACCATGAATGTAGTCTCCTCTAATGCGGGAATGTTTCTTTTACATTTTAATCACACTGTAATGCTGAACTGCCGCAGTACAGATTGAATAGTGCCCTCAGAGACAAATGAAAATAGTAAAACAATAGTCAAATAACATCTAGTCAGACATGGGGGAGATGAGATGGAGGGCAGCATGTCAGATTCTACTTAATATGGGACTTCTAGGATGTTCCCGAGTGGCACAGTGGTCTAAGGCTCTGCAACTCAGTGCTAGAGGCGTCACTACAGACCCTAGTTCGATTCCAGGCTACATCACAACCGGCTGTGATTGGGAGTCCCATAGGGCGGCGCACAATTTGCCCAGCGTCATCCGTGTTAGGGTTTGGACGGGGTAGGTCGTCATTGTAAACAATAATTTGTTCTTAAAACTGACTTGCCTAGTTAAATAAAGGTTAAATAATAAAAAATAAAATAAAATGTCGGCATGGTGGTAAACAGATCCAGCCGCAGGGCATTGTCATGCAAAGATACAGCAGCGACAATTGAGTACATCAGCTTTAATGGTGCAGCTAGATTGTAGCTTCCATCAATGTCATCAATGTCATTTTCTGCATTATTTCCAATCCCCCATATATGTTTTGGTAAATAAATATATATATACTGTCTATATACAGTATATATACACATCTTTAAAAAATATACTTTCCCCTCCCACGCCTAACCTAATTGGAGTACAATTTATATAAACAATGTATTTTATAATAGTTATCTTTTGTTTGCTTTTAATATCATCCTTCAACTACCAACAACCCCTCCCATCTATCTCTGAAGCCCATCCAGTTTGATTTCTATATTGCCATATATTTTCAACTGTGCTGTTTCAGAAAGGTTCTGAACCTGTATACATTTTACAGACACAGGATATTTTACATTAGTTATCTTGCTATTTTTAATCCCACCCTATCTCCATACAGCATCCATTTTTTATTTATATTTGCCATATATATTTTTCAAATGTGCTGTGATGTTTCTCAAAAGTTTTGAACCTTAATATTCTCCTAGTTTCTACAGATTGGGGTCATTGTCCATTTGGAAGACCCATTTGCAACCAAGATTTAACTTCCTGACTGATGTCTTGAGATGTTGCTTCAATATATCCACATAATTTTCCTACCTCATGATGCCATCTATTTTGTGAAGTGCACCAGTCCCTCCTGCTGCAAAGCACCCCCACAACATGATGCTGCCACCCCCGTTCTTCACGGTTGGGATGGTGTTCTTCGGCTTGCAAGCCTCCCCCTTTTTCCTCCAAACATAATGATGGTCATTATGACTATTTTTGTTTCATCAGACCAGAGGACATTTCTCCAAAAAGTACGATCTTTGTCCCCATGTGCAGCTGCATACCGTAGTCTGTTTTTTTTATGGCGATTTTGGAGCAGTGGCTTCTTCCTTGCTGAGCGGCCTTTCAGGTTATGTCAATATGGGACTCGTTTTACTGTGGATATAGATACTTTTGTACCCATTTGCATGGTCCCATGGTGTTTATACTTGCGTACTATTGTTTGAACAGATGAACGTGGTACCTTCACGTATTTGGAAATTGCTCCCAAGGAGGAAACAGACTTGTGGAGGTCTACAATTTTTTTTCTGAGGTCTTGGCTGATTTCTTTTGATTTTCCCATCATGTCAAGCAAAGAGGCACTGAGTTTGAAGGTAGGCATTGAAATACACCCACAGGTACACCTCCAATTGACTCAAATGATGTCAATTAGCCTATCAGAAGCTTCTAAAGCCATGACATTATTTTCTTGAATTTTCTGAGCTGTTTAAAGGCATAGTCAACTTAGTATATGTAAACTTCTGCCCCACTGGAATTGTGATACAGTGAATTATAAGTGAAATAATAGTCTGTAAACAATTGTTGAAAAAATTACTTGTGTCATGCGCAAAGTAGATGTCCAAACCAACTTGCAAAAACTACAGTTTGTTAACAAGAAATTTGTTGAGTGGTTGAAAAAGTTTTAATGATTCAAACCTAAGTGTATGTAAACTTACGACTTCAACTGTACATTGAAAACCTCTTCACAACTATTTTGCGATCTATACGGCACAGTGGTCAATTTGTTGGTATACTTTTTTTACTCATAACTTTTTAAAACAAATGTTGGTCTTTAATGCAGGGCCGACAGACAAGTTGGTTTCTTTTTCCCCCATACACTTGCCTCTTCCATTTTTGCGATAATGCTGCAATTAGTTGGTTGTATTTTGGGTAGAGCAAACATTTCCATATATTTTTGTTAGCTGCATGTGTGACATAACTCCACCAGTCCTAATTATGATATAATTTACTAATATTAAACTTTTTTAAACTTAAAAACAAAATATTAGTGTATTTGAGTTTAACCACAATACTTGTTTTATTATTTCTTCTTTCTTTTTTGGTGGATTAATCTGAAATATCAACCAACTTTCTAAGGTGTGTTTTAAAAATAGCAATATTTGGGAAGTGAGAGGTTGCAATCTGAATAAAGGGGAAAAAGCCATTTTTGAACATGGGGTGAGCCATTCTTACTAATCTGCTAGAGAACCAGTTCGGATTTAAATATAACTTTTGTATGACTCACGCCTTTAGTGAGAGGTCTAATGCTTTAATATTTAATCACTTCTGCCCTCCGAATTCATATTCATAAGAATAGGCCAGTTTATTTTTGTCTGGGTTGCAGTTCCAAATAAAATGGAATATTTGTGTAGGTGTAGGCAAGACCATATGTAAATAGGTAGACTAAAGAGTTTATCTGGGGGATTTTCCACAAATAGACAGGTATTTTCCTTTCCATGGTAGCAAAATCCTATCTATATTTGCTAACTTTCTATTAAAATGTATCGTAGTAAGATAATTTCTTTATTTTGGGATATGTATACAGAGTACACACACATCACCATCAGACCATTTTATTGATAAACTACATGGTAATGTAAAGTTGTTTTTTTGTGATCCAATGTGTATTATAAACTGGATGGTTCGAGCCCTGAATGCTGATTGGCTGACCACTGTCATGACGTTGCCCTCTTTGGGTACAGCAAGCCCCATCCCCCTCTCCCTGCCTCTTACAACTAGGCTGCTGTGGTCAGAGAGGTCGTAAATTCCTGGAAGAGATTGTCTCCTCATGGCCACAGTATAGAGTCAGAGTGAAGTTTCATAGAGAACAAAGGAATTTCTTCCACCTCACAGAACTTGAGGTCCGAGCAACATTTATGTTCCGGAGAAGGTATAAAAGATCGGTGAAGAATCCAGCTACGAACTGGTCCGTTTGGTAAAACTCATGGGAGACGGTGCGGCCACATTACCATAACGCTGTTTATATAATAGCCTCATATGAGGTTTACGTCTAATTATTTTATAAGATTAATGGGTGAGGATGATACTGTTTGTAAAATTGTGTGATTTTGGACTGTTTAATAACCTCTCTGGGATAGGCGGGACCCTAGCGTCCCACCTGGCCAATAGCCAGGGAAAATGCAGAGCGCCAAATTCAAATAAAATACTATAAAAATCAACCTTTCATTAAATCACATATGTAAGATACCAAATTAAAGCTACACTCGTTGTGAATCCAGCCAACATGTCCGATTTCAAAAATGCTTTCCGGCGAAAGCATAAGATGCTATTATCTGATGATAGTACAACAGTAAACAATGAGAGAGTAGCATATTTCAACTCTGCAGGCACGACACGAAACGCAGAAAATATAAATATAAATATATAAATGTCCTCAGGGTTTTGCCTGCTACATAAGTTCTGTTATACTCACAGACATGATTCAAACAGTTTTAGAAACTTCAGAGTGTTTTCTATCCGAATCTACTAATAATATGCATATCTTATATTCTGGGGATGAGTAGCAGGAAGTTGAATTTGGGCACTCTATTTATCCAAAAGTGAAAATGCTGCCCCCTATCTCGAAGAAGTTTTAATCAGAAGACTATTGATCAGATATGAAATTATCTGAAAAGTTATTAGGAAAATTATAACTTTGTAATCTGAATATTTTCCTTGGTGCCCCGCCTTCCTAGTTAATTACAGTTTCATGATTAATCAGTTTAATCGCGTAATAATAATTACAGAGAATCTTTGATAAAAACTAAAAGTCTTAATTTAATGATAGTAAAGACACGACACCACCGTGGTATACCATGGGTATGACAAAACATTTATTTTTTCTGCTCTAATTAAGTTGGTAACCAGTTTATAATAGCAATAAGGCACCTCAGGGTTATGTGATATATGGCCTGTGTGCAGACACTCCACGTTGCATTGAGCTTAACAACAGCCCTTAGCTGTGGTATATTGGCCATATACCACACCTCATTGGGCCTTATTGCTTAGATATAGTACAATTCATAATTTGGTTGTAATCCAGAGAGGTTATAAAAAGTATTTATATTATATATGAGGATGTGGAGGTATCCAAATTATGGATTTAAAAGAAAGCATGAATCATGAGCGTACAATGAGACCTTTTGTTTTTAAGCCCTTGATTTCTAACCCCTTGATATTATTGGTGAATCTGATTTTAATAGCTAACATTTCGATGGCCATAATAAATAGATATGCCGATAGTGAACAACCTTGTTTTACTCCTCTTGACAGTCTAATACTTTCTGAGATGTAGCCATTATTTACTATTTTACAACTAGGGTTAATATACATAACTTCAACCCATTTTATAAAGAGATTCTCCAAAATTGAAATATTCCAAGCATTTATATATAAATTCCAGTCGTACTTAATCAAAAGCCTTTTCAAAGTCCGCTATGAATAGCAGGCCTGGTTTCTCAGAGTTGTCATAGTGTTCTATTGTTACCAGAACTGGTCTTATATTATCTCCAATTCTTCGTCCATGTAAAAAAAAACTGTCTGATTAGGATTAATAATATCCGACAATATATTTTTAATTCTATTTGCTATGCATTTTGCTAGAATTTTTGCATCACAACACTGAAGTGTAAGGGGCCTCCAATTTCTTAAATGGACTGGATCTTTATATTTACCACCTGGGTCCTGTTTCAGTAGTACCAAAATCAGACCACCTTGTTGAGTATATGATAATCTACAATTTGGTAGGAATGGTTAAAACATTGTAACAATGGTCCTCTGACTATATCAAAAAAGGTTTGGTATACCTCCACTTGCATGCCATCTAACCCTGGAGTTTTCCGACTTAAAAGCTTTAATTGTATCAAGAAGTTCCTCCTCTGTAATTTCACCTTCACATGAGTCTTTCTATACAGCTGTTCATTTTACATTATTAATAGAAGAAAAATCCATGCAATTATCTTCGGTTAGTGGAGATGGAGGAGACTGAAATCAAAACATGTGCTTAAAACCTGTTGGGGCAAGGAGTTCCCCTCAGGGAACTCCATCCCCCCCGATAAGCTGAAAAGGTGGCGCAAGGAATTCAAATATATTCTTTAGAAATATTTAACTTTCACACATTAACAAGTCCAATACCTCAAATGAAAGATAAACATCTTGTTCATCTACCCATCATATCAGATTTTTTAAATGTTTTACAGCGAAAACACAACATATATTTATGTTAGACCACCACCAAACCAAAGAAAAAAACGCAGCCATTTTTTCCAGCCAAAGATAAAATCACAAAAGCAGGATTAGAAATAAAATGAATCACAAACTTCTTGAAAATCTTCATCAGATGACATGTTAAACAGTACATTTATGTTTCGTTCGATAATATGCATTTTTATATACACAAATCTCGGTTTACATTGATGCCATGTTCAGAAATTCCTCCAAAATATCCGGAGAAATTATAGAAAGCTACACCAGATAACAGAAATACTCATCATAAACTTTGACTAAAGATACATGTTCTACATATAATTAAAGATACACTGGTTCTTAATGCAACCGCTGTGTCAGATTTTTTTTTTAACGTTACGGAAAAAGCCTAACATTGCAATAATCTGAGACGGCGCTCAGACGTAACCGCCATGTTGGAGTCAACAGAAATACGAAATTACAACATAAATATTCCCTTACCTTTGATGATCTTTCATCAAAATGTAGTGCAAGGAGTCCTAGTTCCACAATAAATCGTTGTTTTGTTCCATAATGTCCAATACTAGTGTCCAAGTAGCTGCATTTGCTATCACTTTCAGCTCACGTGCCCAAAAACTAACTGCTGGTCCAAGATAACTCGCACGAAAACTTCCAAAAGATATATTCCAGGTCGAATAAACTGGTCAAACTAAGTAGGGAATCAACCTTGAGGATGTTATTATCATATATATCCAATAACGTTCCAACCGGATCATACGTTTTCATCTGGGGCCGAATGGAACAGCCGTAGCACCCACAGAGAAATGTGCCACAGCAAAATGGCATTCAGTCGGGACACTGACTATTTTCCCTCCCATTAGGTCAAAGTTCACAGCAAATGCTCCATTACACTTTCTACTGAATGTGGAAGGCGTAGGAAGTGCTTCCAGATCCATATCTTGTTGGGAAAGGAGAGGGCGATGACGTCAAAGTTGCCCCAACTTTCAGAATTTAATTTCTTGTTTGGAAGATTGCATGCCCTATGAGTTCTGTTATACTCACAGACATAATTCAAACAGTTTTAGAAACTTCAGAGTGTTTTCCATCCAATAGTAATATGCATATCTTAGCAATCTAGGACAGAGTTTGATGCAGTTCACTATGGGCACGCAATACATCCAAAGTGAAAATACTGCCCCCTATCCTCAACAAGAAAGGATTTACTGCAAAAGAATACGATGCGATTATCTGAGGATAGAGCCACATAAAAAAACAACTATTTCAACCAGCACAGGCGTAACAAAATCACAAACTGCAATCAAATAAATTGTTTACCTTTGACCATATTCCTCTGTTTGCAATCCCAATGCTCATTGTTACACAATGAATGGTCTATTGTTTGATCAAATCAATTTTTATAGCCAAACACAAAACATTTTGTGAACCGCTTGTGTCGTGAATTCCGTCTCATTACATTTTCGACGACACACTTGAGGTAAATACACACACAAAATGTGACTTTCCCAGTCATGTTTGGTTTCATTGCAATCAACTGGTTTGTTTGTAACACAACCAAACCTGATGGGTAATTTCGCGGGACGTATTGACTGAAAGACACCGATTTGAAGACAACAAGAAATGACATCATTGTGTTTCGTTGATTGACTGTATTTTAACCCAATGACCACTAATTGTCTTGAAATCTAGCTGGGTAGATAGCCAATGAGCTGAGGTAAATGGCAATATGTCATGTTTATGTGTTGGAAGACCAACCCATGTAGTAAACTCCGGCGTAAAGAGGGTCATTCGCCATTGAAGTTTCATACCGGAAGGAACAACGCATGTTGCGCACAGCGTTGTTTTAGTAAAGCGCATATTCAGCTGTTTATACATCAATCAGTATGGCAACTAAGTCAGGGAAAGCTAAATCTAAGGTGCTATGGCACCTGGCATCAGCAGCATAATATTGTGTAGAGGACTCAGGGTCTTCCAAATATTGAAAGTGTTATTTTGTAAATGTATATATTTTTTCTTCATGTTTTTCCTACATTTTTTTTTTTTTTTTGGGGGGGTGTTAGAATACCATTTTGGAATTTTGTATATACAGTGGGGCAAAAAAGTATTTAGTCAGCCACCAATTGTGCAAGTTCTCCCACTTAAAAATATGAGAGGCCTGTAATTTTCATCATAGGTACACTTCAACTATGACAGACAAAATGAGAAGAAAAAAATCCAGAAAATCACATTGTAGGATTTTTTATGAATTTATTTGCAAATGATGGTGGAAAATAAGTATTTGGTCAATAACAAAAGTTTCTCAATACTTTGTTATATACCCTTTTTTGGCAATGACAGAGGTCAAACGTTTTCTGTAAGTCTTCACAAGGTTTTCACACAATGTTGCTGGTATTTTGGCCCATTCCTCCATGCAGATCTCCTTTAGAGCAGTGATGTTTTGGGGCTGTTGCTGGGCAACACGGACTTTCAACTCCCTCCAAAGATTTTCTATGGGGTTGAGATATGGAGACTGGCTAGGCCACTCCAGGACCTTGAAATGCTTCTTACGAAGCCACTCCTTCGTTGCCCGGGAGGTGTGTTTGGGATCATTGTCATGCTGAAAGACCCAGCCACGTTTCATCTTCAATGCCCTTGCTGATGGAAGGAGGTTTTCACTCAAAATCTCACGATACATGGCCCCATTCATTCTTTCCTTTACCCGGATCAGTCGTCCTGGTCCCTTTGCAGAAAACAGCCCCAAAGCATGATGTTTCCACCCCCAGCTTCACAGTAGGTATGGTGTTCTTTGGATGCAACTCAGCATTCTTTGTCCTCCAAACACGACGAGTTGAGTTTTTACCAAAAAGTTCTATTTTGGTTTCATCTGACCATATGACATTCTCCCAATCTTCTTCTGGATCACCCAAATGCTCTCTAGCAAACTTCAGACGGGCCTGGACATGTACTGGCTTAAGCAGGGGGACACGTCTGGCAGTGCAGGATTTGAGTCCCTGGCGGCGTAGTGTGTTACTGATGGTAGGCTTTGTTACTTTGGTCCCAGCTCTCTGCAGGTCATTCACTAGGTCCCTCCGTGTGGTTCTGGGATTTTTGCTCACCGTTCTTGTGATAATTTTGACCCCAATTTGCACATTCGGATCATAATTATTGTTAATTAATATCACCCATTGAGTTTCTTTGCCCATGGGAGAATTATATTCTGCCCCACAGTCCTTTCCACACAAATTCATCTAAAATTGTTGAATTAGTTTCCTATAAACAATATCTATTATTTTCCTTGTCTTGATAGTGATACTGCTTTGTCTAGAATATTTTCCGACGCATGGCTTACTACTCAATGAAGCATGTAAGATGTGGATTTAGTCTTACAACATTACTGGTCAGACTGTGATGGAGCTGTAGAGCATTGTGCTGTGTCCATGGGAGACTGCACTTAAGCGGTGTGTGTGGCCCAAAGGGTCAGGCCCTGGCACAAATCCTGTTTCAGTGAGTGCATGGAGCTGCGGGTAGCCGGGTACATGATGCACCTAATCATTATCTGTGGGCTGTTGGTGTATGTTTGCATATCTATGTGTGTTGTGTCTGTGTTCAGCTGGATACAATGCATACCTGGCCTGCCTTTCACATACACATTGGCTGGTAGGCACCGTCAGGGAAGAGTGACAGACACCGTCTGACACATGCCGCTGTGTGTGTGTGAGTTGTCTGAATGTGCGTGTGTGTCTGACTGTGTTTGATTTTGTCTGAGTGTCTGAATGTGCGTGTGTGTCTAGGTGTGTTTGATTGTGTGTCTGTGTGAGAAACTGAGCCCTGAATCCAGGATAGAATGGGTGCTGACAGTTAGCGACCGAGACAGAGTAAGGTTGTTTACCCCAGCAGAAGGAAGGCACTGGAAGGTGTCAGGGGCGGAGGGATAAACGGCTGTCTCTGTAATTCCTCTCTGAAAATGTCTTTCTTTTATTAAAGTTTTGGCAAAAGCCCTCAACCGCCCTCCAGCCAGTCATGTCTTTGAACTGTCTAGGCAGAGGAGGGGGGAGGGCCCTTGCTATCTTATGTCCTACAAGCAGTTAAAGTGTAAAAAGGATTAGAAAATAGAAAGCTAGGTTGGAGGAAAGGGACTGAATTAGAACAGGACCCTTGAGAAAGAGATCAAGAGAGAAAGGGGGGGGCAGAGAAAAGGACTGAAATCGAGACAGGACAGACAGAAGTGGCAAAAACAGATGGAGGCAATGGAAGGAAGGAGAGAGCGTGGGAGGTAGAGGAGTGAGGGATGAAGGGGTAGAGAGAGACAGATGTATTGTACTGTAATGTACAGAAAGCTAGGCAGACTCCATCCTACAGCAGCACATACAGCCAGAATGAAAGGAGGATACAGAGACGTGAGTGAATAATATCCCTGGGATCTGATTTTAGAAAGCTGCGTGTGGTCTGTAAGTGTGCGGGTGAGTGTGTGTTTGCGCGCACGTGTGTGTAGCCGGATCAGGCCCACTTTAAAGTGGAAGCTCATAGTCTTTAGCCATTAAACCCATTAACTGATAGGTGAAGAAAAGGTCAGACTTTGATACATTCTTACCGGTAGAGGATGAAAGGTTCATGTTCATGACTAAGTGTGGGCGGGGAGACATTACATCCACTCCAGAACTATGAAAGAAAATGGTCAAATTCAATCAGTGACCTTCTACTGCTATACATTTATATTCATAGCAATGGCTATGTACTGAGACCTTGTTGAATATCAACAAAGAAACTGGAGCAAGGTTTGACACCACAATGACAGCCGATAACATCCCAGGGCTGGTACTCACAAAGAGTCTTGGAGTACATGTAGCTGATATAGTAGCTTTTTGTCTTTTAGATCATAATGAATAAGATTATATGAACAGCGGGGACCTCGACCTGACGCTATATCAGCACTTCTACTTTGAGACTCTTTGTGAACTCACCCTTGGCCTATGTCTGTCCCTAGGTCTCAAAGTCACAACAGGCACAACATGACATGGGGGCTATCTACATCTGAAGTTGACACCACCTAGTTACCCAGCGTGGAGGAGATTAAGGACAACTCTGTGCCACCACTACCAAAATTCTATCAACACATCTCCTGTGCTACACGCGCAACCAGGACCCTGGATCAAGGCCCTGCCCGACCTCCCTTTGGCAAATCAGATCAAACCTCCATTCGGCTTCTCCCCACCTCTAGGCAGAAACTTAAACAGGAAGCTCCAATGGTAAGGACTGTTCAATGTTGGTCTGACCAATCGGAATCTATGCTTCAAGATTGTTTTGATCAAGCGGACTGGGTAATGTTCTGGGTCTCTTCTGAGAATAGTATCAACGTATTCACTCACTCGGTCACTGGGTTCATCAGGAAGTGAATAGAGGATAATATAATAATACAGTATATGCCATTTAGCAGATGCTTTTATCCAATGCCCCTTAGAGTCATGCATGCATATACAGTTGAAGTCGGAAGTTAACATTTTTTATTTATTTATTCAACCAGGTAGGCCAGTTCAGAACAAGTTCTCATTTACAACTGCGACCTGGCCAAGATAAAGCAAAGCAGTGCGACAATAAACAACAGTTACACGTGGGATAACAAAAGTACAGTCAATAACACAATAGAAAAATGTATATACAGTGTGTGCAAATGGAGTAAGGAGGTAAGGCATAAAATAGGCTAATAGTAGCGAAGTAATTACAATTTAGCAAACTGGAGTGATAGATGTGCAAGTAGAAATACTGGTGTGCAAAAGAGAAAAACAAGTAGATACAAACAATATGGATGAGGTAGGTAGGGGTGAGGTAGGTAGGGATGAGGTAGGTAGTTGAATGGGCTATTTACAGATGGGCTATGTACAGCTGCAGCGATCGGAAAGCTGCTCAGAGAGCTGATGCTTAAAGTCAGTGAGGGAGATATAAGTCTCCAGCTTCAACAATTTTTGCAATTCGTTCCAGTCATTGGCAGCAGAGAACTGGAAGGAAAGGCGGCCAAAGGAGGTGTTGGCTTTGGGGATGACCAGTGAGATATACCTGCTGGAGCGCATGCTACGGGTGTGTGTTGTTATGGTGACCAGTGAGCTGAGATAAGACGGAGCTTTACCTAGCAAAAACTTATAGATGACCTGGAGCCACTGGGTCTGGCGACTAATGTGTAGCGAGAGCCAGCCGACCAGTGCATACAAGTCGCAGTGGTGGGTGGTATATGGGGTGACAAAACAGATGGCACTGTGATAGACTGCATCCAGTTCACTGAGTAGAGTGTTGGAGGCTATTTTGTAAATGACATCACCGAAGTCGAGGATCGGTAGGATAGTTTTACGAGGGTATGTTTGGCAGCATGAGTGAAGGAGGCTTTGTTGCAAAATAGGGAGCTGATTCTAGATAGAGAGTTTACAGTCTAGCCAGACACCTAGGTATTTATAATTGTCCACATTTTCTAAGTCGGATCCGTCCAGAGTAGTGATGCTAGTCAGGTGGGCGGGTGCGGGCAGCGATAGGTTGAAGAGCATGCATTTAGTTTTACTAGCGTTTAAGAGCAGTTGGAGGCCACAGAAGGAGTGTGGTATGGCACTGAAGCTCGTTTGGAAGTTTGTTAACACAGTGTCCAAAGAAGGGCCAGATGAATACAGAATGGTGTCGTCTGCGTAGAGGTGGATCAAGGAGTCACCCGCAGCAAGAGCGACATCATTGATATATACAGAGAAAAGATTCGGCCCGAGAATTGAACCCTGTGATACCCCATAGAGACTGCCAGAGGTCCGGACAACAGGCCCACCGATTTGACACACTGAACTCTATCTGAGAAGTAGTTGGTGAACCAGGCGAGGCAGTCATTTGAGAAATCAAGGCTGTTGAGTCTGCCGATAATAATGTGGTGGTTGACAGAGTCGAAAGCCTTATCCAGGTCGATGAATTCAGCTGCACAGTATTGTCTTTTATCGATGGCAGTTATGATATCGTTTAGTACCTTGAGCGTGGCTGAGGTGCACCCGTGACCAGCTCGGAAACCGGATTGCAAGGCAGAGTCGGTACGGTGGGAATCGAAATGGTTGGTGATCTGTTTGTGAACTTGGCATTCGAAGACTTTAGAAGGCAGGGCAGGATGGATATAGGTCTGTAACAGTTTGGGTCTAGAGTGTGACCACGTTGAAGACTGGGATGACTGCGGCAGGATTCCAATCTTTAGGAATCGCAGATGATACGAGAGAGGTTGAACAGACTAGTAACAGGGGTTGCAACAATGGCGGCGGATAATTTTTGAAAGAGAGGGTCCAAATTGTTTAACACAGGTTTTGCAGCTCTTTTAGAGCATCTGCTATCTGGATTTGGGTGAAGAAGAAGCTGGGGAGGCTTGGGCAAGTAGCTGCGGGGGGTGAGGAGCTGTTGGCCGGAATAGGTGGAGCCAGGAGGAAAGCATGGCCAGCTGTAGAGAAATGATTGAAATTCTCGAATATTGTGGATTTATCGGTGGTGACAGTGTTTCCTAGCCTCAGTGCAGTAGGCAGCTGGGAGGAGGTGCTCTTTTTCTCCATGGACTTCACAGTGTCTTAGAACTTTTTGGAGTTAGAACTACAGAATGTAAATTTCTGTTTGAAAAGCTAGCCTTAGCTGAAAAACATACACCTTAGCCAAATACATTTCAACTCAGTTTGTCACAATTCCTGGCATTTAATCCTAGTAAAAATTCCCTGTCTTAAGTCAGTTAGGATCACCACTTTATTTTACGAATGTGAAATGTCAGAATAATAGTAGAGAATTATTTATTTCAGCTTTTGTTTCTTTCATCACATTCCCAGTGGGTCAGAAGTTTACATACCAAATACTAATTGAGTGTAGCATTGCCTTTAAATGATTGAACTTTTGTCAAACGTTTCAAGTAGCCTTCCACAAGCTTTCCACAATAATTTGGGTGAATTTTGGCCCATTCCTCCTGACAGAGCTGGTGTAACTGAGTCAGGTTTGTAGGCCTCCTTGCTCGCACACGCTTTTTCAGTTCTGCTCACAAATGGTCTATAGGATTGAGGTCAGGGCTTTGTGATGGTCACTCCAACACCTTGAATTTGTTGTCCTTAAGCCATTTTGCCACAACTTTGGAAGTATGCTTGGGGTCATTGTCCATTTGGAAGATCCATTTGCGACCCAGCTTTAACTTCCCGACTGATGTCTTTAGATGTTACTTAAATATATCCACATAATTTTCCTACCTCATGATGCCATCTATTTTGTGAAGTGCACCAGTCCCTCTTGCAGCAAAGCACCCCCACAACATGATGCTGCCACCCCCGTGCTTCACGGTTGGGATGGTGTTCTTCAGCTTGCAAGCCAACCCCTTTTTCCTCCAAACATAACGATGGTCATTATGGCCAAACAGTTCTATTTTTGTTTCATCAGACCAGAGGACATTTCTCCAAAAAGTACGATCTTTGTCCCCATTTGCAGTTGCATACCGTAGTCTGGCTTTTTTATGGCGGTTTTGGAGCAGTGGCATCTTCTTTGTTGAGCAGCCTTTCAGGTTATGTCGATATGAGACTCGTTTTACTGTGGATATATATACTTTTGTACCCGTTTGCGTGGTCCCATGGTGTTTATACTTGCATACTGTTGTTTGAACAGATGAACGTGGTACCTTCAGGCATTTGGAAATTGCTCCCAAGGATGAACCAGACTTGTGGAGGTCTACATTTTTGTTTCTGAGGTCTTGGCTGATTTTCCCATGATGTCAAGCAAAGAGGCACGGCGTTTGAAGGTTGGCCTTGAAATACATCCACAGGTACACCTCCAATTCACTCAAATGATGTCAATTAGCCTATCAGAAGCTTCTAAAGCCATGACATACTTTTCTTGAGTTTTCCAAGTTGTTTAAAGGCACAAACTTAGTGTATGTAAACTTCAGACCCACTGGAATTGTGACACAGTGAATTATAAGTGAAATAATCTGTCTGTAAACAATTGTTGGAAAAATGACTTGTATCATGCACAAAGTAGATGTCCTAACCAATTTGCCAAAACTATAGTTTGTTAAACAAGAAATTTGTGGATCGATTGAAAAACAAGTTTAATTGACGCCAACCTAAGTGTATGTAAAATTCCAACTTCAACTGTATGTAAGAATGCTGTTCATCGACCTCAGCTCAGCCTTCAATACCATTGTACCTTTGAAGTTCATCACTAAGCTCAAGGCGCTGGGCCTGAATCCCTCCCTGTGCAACTGGGTCCTGGACTTCATGACGACCCCAAGTGATGAAGGTAGGCAACAACATCTCCACCACGCTGATCTTTAACATGTGCTCATCCCCCTCCTGTATTCCCTGTTCACCCACCTTGCGAGGCCACACACATCTTCAACTCAATCATCAAGTTTACTGACGACACAACAATGGTAGGCCTGATGACAACAGTACCAGGAAAATAACCTATCCCTCAACGTCAACAAAACAAAAGAGCAGATCGTGGACTACAGGAGAGCAGAGAAAGCAGGCTCCCATCCACGTTAACGGGCCACAGTGGAGAGGGTCAAAAGCTTCAAGTTCCTCTGCGTGCACATTACTGACAACCTGAAATGGTCCATCCGCACAGACAGCGTGGTGAAGAAGGCCCCTAAGACCCTTACAAACTTCTACAGATGCACCATTGAGAGCATCCTGTTGGGCAATATCACCGCCTGGTACGGCAATTGCACCGTCCGCAACCGCCGGGCTCTCCAGAAGGTGGTGTGGTCTGCACAAATCATCACCAGGGGCAAACTACCTGCCCTCTACAACACCTCAGGACCTCAGGCACCCTAACCAAGGCCTGTTCATCCCACTACCATCTAGAATGTGGAGACAGTACTGGGACCGAGAGACTGAGAAACAGCTTCCATCTCCAGCCCATCAAACTGTTAAACAGTCAGTACTAACCAGCCTCTATTGAACACTGATCACTTTAATAATGTTTACATACTGTTTTGCCCACTTCATATGTATAAACTGTATTCAAGTCATGGCTCATCCTATATAACTTTTTTATAGTTTTATGGATGTGTGTATTGTATTTTTTATATTGCTAGGTATTACTACACTGTTGGAGCTAGAAACACAAGCATTTCGATGCACCTGTGATTACATCTTCAAATCTGTGTACGCAACCAAAAAACGTTGATTTAATTTGAATACTGAGAGTTTGGTCTCAGTCAGCAGGTCGTAAAAGATGATAATAATTAAAAATGCACTATACATTGTACGAGCTGAGGGGTCGGCTGGGGCTTTGTCCCAAATGGCATCCTATTGAAATCAAATCAAATGTTATTTGTCACCAAATACAACAGGTGTAAACCTTACAGTGAAATGCTTTCAAGTCCTGTTAAACAACAATGCAGTTAAGAAAAATAACTGTTAAGAAAGTATTATCTAAAATAAACTGAAGTAAAAAATAAAAATACAAAATACAAAAATAAAGAAGAAAAATAACAAATAATTATATAATAACAGTAGCGAGGCCATATACAGGGGGTACCGGTACAGAGTCAATGTGTGGGGGCACATAAGGTATGTTCACGTTGGTAGAGGTAAAGTGACTATGCATGGA
The DNA here is from genome assembly GCF_018296145.1 of Oncorhynchus tshawytscha. NCBI lineage: Eukaryota > Metazoa > Chordata > Actinopteri > Salmoniformes > Salmonidae > Oncorhynchus > Oncorhynchus tshawytscha. The sequence continues at coordinate 21,401,340 of NC_056440.1, forward strand.
TAATAAACAGGAGTAGCTGCAGCGTAAAAATGTGGGTGGGGGGGCGACAATGCAAATAGTCTGGGTAGCCATTTGCTTAACTGTTTAGGATTCTTATGGCTTGGGGGTAGAAGCTGTTAAGAAGCCTAGATTTGGCGCTCCGGTACCGCATGCCATGCATTAGCTGGAGTCTTCGTCAATTTTTAGGGCATTCCTCTGACACAGCCTGGTATAGAGGTCCTGGATGGCAGGAAGCTTGGCCCCAGTGACGTACTGGGCCATACGCTCTACCCTTTGTATTGCCTTGTGGTCGAAGGCCGAGTAGTTGCCATACCAGTCGGTGATGCAACCAGTCAGGATGCTCTCGATGGTGCAGCTGTATCACTTTTTGAGGATCTGAGGACCCATGCCAAATCTTTTCAGTCTCCTGAGGGGGAATAGGCATTGTCGTGCCCAGTCATGAGTGAACAGGGAGTACAGGAGAGGACTGAGCACGCACCCCTGAGGGGCCCCTGTGTTCAGGATCAGTGTGGCAGATGTGGTGTTACATACCGTAAACATCTGGGGGTTACCCTTCGGGAAGTCCAGGATCCAGTTGCAGAGGGAGGTGTTTAGTCCCAGGGCCCTTAGCTTATTGATGAGCTTTGAAGGCACTATGGTGAGCTATAGTCAATAAATAGCATTGTCACTTAGGTGTTCCTTTTGTCCAGGTGGGATAAGGCAGTGTGGAGTGCAATAGAGATCACATCTGTGGATCTGTTGCGGCAGCATGCAAATTGGAGAAGGTCTAGGGTTTCTGGGATAATGGTGTTAATGTGAGCTATGACCAGCCTTTCAAAGTACTTCATGGCTACAGACATGAGTGCTGCGGGTCGGTAGTCATTTAGGCAGGTTACGTTGGTGTTCTTGGGCACAGGTATTATGGTGGTCTGCTTGAAACATGTTGGTATTACATACTCGGTCAGGGACAGGTTGAAATTGTCAGTGAAGACACTTGCCAGTTCGTCAGTGCATGCTCGGAATACACAACCTGTTAATCCGTCTGGCCCTGCGGCCTTGTGAATGTTTAAAGGTCTTACTCACATCGGCTACAGAGAGCGTGATCACACAGTCATTCGGAACAGCTGATGCTCTCATGCATGCTTCGGTGTTGCTTGCCTCGAAGCGAGCATAGAAGTTATTTAGCTTGTCTGGTAGGCTCATTCCACTGGACAGCTCTCGGCTGTGCTTCCCTTTGTAGTCCGTAATAGTTTGCGTCGGAGCCAGTGTAGTATGATTCAATGGTAGTCCTGTATTGACTTTTTGCCTAGGAACAGGGTCCGAACAACAGATTTTACCTTGTCAACTCTGGAATTTGATCTAGCAACCTTTCGGTTACTGGCCCAACGTTCTAACCACAAGGCTACCTGTCGCCCCAAAGGGATAGAGGGAGAAAGCGGGAGATAGATGATAGGTAGACAGAGAAGAGAGTTTGAGCAGCGACTGTATTAGTGCTTTTAAGAACACCATGGTCTGTGGATGTCTGTTACACTTTCTATTGATGGCAATATGGCATCTAGAAATACTGTTTGCGGAGGAGTGGAGAGAAGTATGCACTCCTTTTTGAAGCAGCCATGTTGACTGGGGAAGTTACAGAGACACTCCAGCACCCATCTGTCATAGAGTAGTGTAACCAAACTAATAACTAAAATGTGGAAAAAACAGTTGGAGGACTTTCCATAATCTCTGGGAATTATATTGGTCCAAGTTGGCAACATTTTAAGGAGCCTTATTCTAGCTTCATCACGTCTCCTCAGCTATGACACAGAATAGTTCACATCTGGACTATTTGATTTTAATAGAACGACAGACTGTGTGTGTGTGTACTGTAAGTATTAGTGTGTGTGTGTGTCACCAGCCCCTTTAGTGTTAAACCTAATCAGAACATTCATTCACCATCCTCAAGAGAGAGACCTGATACTTTATCATCTAGTTATTGTAAGAGTAATTGAAAATCGATGCTTGACAATCTCCAAAAGCTTGTCTTGAATTTGAGAGGCGGTGAGTCTGGTCTCGGTCTGCTCTCAGTGCAGAATCAATCATGGCAAATTGAGCCTCAAGTAAACAAAGAAAGAGGGATGGACCAAAGCAAAATAATACGCCTAAGCCAAGAAACGAATTGGTATGTATTATATCTGTGTATGTATGTATTATATCTGTGTATGTATGTATTATATCTGTGTATGTATGTATGTATGTATGTATGTATGTATGTATGTATGTATGTATGTATGTATGTATGTATGTATGTATGTATGTATGTATGTAAAAATATATATGGGAGTTTGGAAGTGACGCAGACAATTAAATTGATGGAAGCTTCAATCTATCTGCAGTATTAAAGCTGATCTACCCCCTTAAAACGTATTGGCGTCTATTATTTTTCTCTATTTGCAGAATCAATCATGGCAAATTGAGCCTCAAGTAAACAAAGAAAGAGGGATGGACCAAAGCAAAATAATACGCCTAAGCCAAGAAACGAATTGGTATGTATTATATCTGTGTATGTATGTATTATATCTGTGTATGTATGTATGTATGTATGTATGTATGTATGTATGTATGTATGTATGTATGTATGTATGTATGTATGTATGTATGCAAAAATATATATGGGAGTTTGGAAGTGATGCAGACAATTAAATTGATGGAAGCTTCAATCTATCTGCAGTATTAAAGCTGATCTACCCCCTTAAAACGTATTGGCGTCTATTATTTTTCTCTATTTGCCAAAAAAGACAGACTGAGATACTAGTCTGTACAACTGAATGCATCTTCCGCATTTAACCCAACGCCTCTGAATCAGAGAGGTGCAAGGGGCTGCCTTAATTGACGTTATCAGCAACCAGTTGTTTACGTGTGTTAACTGCTCTGTTCATAACTGCAGATTTTTTCAACTTGCTGTTTCAGGGATCCAAACCAGTTACCAACCCAACACTCTTAACCACTAGGCCACCTGCCATCCCTTGACTGGGCCATTGGAAAAGTTCACTGCTGTCTGCAAATCAGAGCACACACAACCAACAGCTTGGACACACAAATATTCTCAAACACACCCACACCACCCCCACACAACCACACCCATTCAGTGACACACATACAGGCATGCACTCCCCCACATCTCTACACCAGCATGTAGGCTGTGTGTGCCGGTTTTAAATGAATGTAGTTCTGTCCTTGAGCTGTTCTTCTCTATTAATGTTCTGTACTATGTCATGTTTCATGTGGACCCCAGGAAGAGTAGCTGTTGCTTTACAACAGCTAATGGGGATCCTAATAAAATGCCAAATACCACGCATGCAAGAGTAAGCAAACACACACACACACACACACGGCAAGGGATCAGTTGACGAAAAGCGAGCCTGTGTTTTTGATGGGGGTGACGTGTTGGCAGGGCCCATGTAGAGTGTGTTTCAGTTGACCCCATCCATACAGGAGAGTACATTCAAAGTGCTCTCTCTGTCCACAAGATATCTTCCTGCATTGTTCCCCAATGGACTGGTGATTACACTGACATTCTCCTCAACTGGACTGACTGTGTGCGTGTGTGGGCTTGTTTCACTATACTTGTGAGCACCAGAAGTCCTCACAACAATGGTAAACCAAGGAAAATTCAGAAGTGATAACATTTTGCTGGTCCTCACTTGTAAAGAGGCTATTTCTGGCTCAGGGTTTAGGTTTAGTGTGTGTGTGTGTGTGTGTGTCAAGCGGTGTGTGTGTGTGATAGAGTATGTAAGTGTACTTGGACGTCTTTTAGATGTAAGCATGAGAAGGGACAGAGGACAGCCAAGTCGTAAAAGAAAAGAGATGATGAGAGAGAGAGCGAGACATAAAATCCATGCACACAAACAAGCCTGCGGTTAAAATTGGCAAAAAACACACATTTCTTTCCACAGGGCCGTGGGGTGAGACAGGGATGCAGCTTAAGCCCCACCCTCTTCAGCATATATATCAACTAATTGGAGAGGTCACTAGAACAGTCTGCAGCACCCGGCCTCACCCTACTCGAATCTGAAGTCAAATGTCTACTGTTTGCTGATGATCTGGTGGTTCTGTTACCAAACAAGGAGGGACTACAGCAGCAACGAGATATTATGAACAGATTCTGCTAGACCTGGGCCCTGACAGTAAATCTCAGTAAGACCAAAATAATGGTGTTCCAAAAAAGGTCCAGTCGCCAGGACCACAAATACAAATGGCATCTAGACATCGTTACCGATGAGCACATAAAGCAGTGAATGACCTGAGAGACAAGGCAAGAAGAGCCTTCTATGCCATCAAAAGGAACATAGAATTAGGATCTGGCTAAAAATATTTTAATCAGTTATAGAACCCATTGCCCTTTATGGTTGTGAGGTCTTGAGTCTGCTCACCAACCAAAATGTCACAAAAAAAATGGGGCAAACACCAAATTGAGAGCCTGCATGCAGAATTCTGCTAAAATATCCTCAGTGTACGTAAAACATCAAATAATGCACGCGGAGCAGAATTAGGCTGATACCCGCTAATTATCAAAATCCAGAAAAGAGATGTTCAATTCTACAACCACCTAAAAGGAAGCGATTCCCAAACCTTCCATAACAAAGCCATCACCTACAGAGCAATGAACCTGGAGAAGAGTCCCCTAAGCAAGCTGGTCCTGGGGCTCTGTTCACAAACACAAACAAACCCCACAGAGCCTCAGAACAGCAACACAACTAGATCCAACCAAATCATGAGAAAACAAAAAGATAATTACTTGACACATTGGAAAGAATCACCATAGCATAGCTATTGAGAAAGGATGAGCGTAGCCTTACTATTGAGAAAGGCAGCAGTAGGTAGGCCTGACTCTCAAGAGAAGACAGGCTATGTGCACACTGCCCACACAATGAGGTGGAAACTGAGCTGCAATTCCTAACCTCCTGTCAAATGTATGACCATATTAGAGACACATATTTCAATCAGATTACACATATCCACAAAGAATTTGAAAAAAACAATTTTGATAAACCCCCATATCTACTGGGTGAAATACCACAGTGTGCCATCACAGCAGCAATATTTGTGACCTGTTGCCACAAGAAAAGGGCAACCAGTGATGAACAAACACCATTGTAAATACAACCCATATATATGTTTATTTATTTTCCCTTTTGTACTTAACCATTTGCACATCATTACAATGCTGTATATATACATAATGACATTTGAAATGTCTTTGTTCTTTTGGAAGTTGGGAGTGTAATGTTTACTGTTCATTTGCATTGTTTACTGTTCATTTGCATTGTTTATTTCACTTTTGTTTATTATCTAATTTACTTGCTTAGCAATGTTAACAGATATTTCCCATGCCAATAAAGCCCCTTGAATTGAATTTAATTGAGAAAAAGAGAGAGGAAGAGAGAAGAAGGAGATAAGCATGATCATCCCAGGAGAGTAGTAGTGGAGGAGAGGACACTATAGAGCCTTCAAACTCTGGAACTCCAAGCCACTTCCATTGCATTTGTTCATTGTTCCCCTCTAATCAGGAAATGATTTGGACCTGGGACACAAAGGTGAAACAGAAAAGCAGCAGGCTCTGGACCTCGTAGGGTAAGAGTTGAGTAGCCCTGCTATAGAGGATGTTAAGAGCAGGAGTTAAAGAGAGGAAAATAAAAAAGAAGAATCTGCTCAGAAATGACAGAGGAAATATGTTCTACTCAGATGTTACACTACCTGCAGATTTTACAGCATGTGTCTGTCAGTAGACAGAGGAGCTCTGAATAATATGTGAAGACAGAGTTAAGATGAAGGGAAACATTCAGGAACAGACTGAGGCGGCAGTCCTCAATAGGAAGGTGAAACCCAAATAAACATGGCTTTAAATACAACCAACCACCAGGGAGAAGTCAGTGGAGAGCAGAGGGACACACAGCTTCATCTAATAAAATGAATATTTCATGGCAGGGAGCTAATCAAAGCTAATCAAATCAAGTCAAATCAAATCTAATAGAGATCCAAATAAAGAGGGACTGGGGAACACAGCGAGAGATACAGATGAACTTGACCTATTTGCACATTGTATTTAGACATATACATAATATGACATTTGAAATGTCTTTATTCTTTTGGAACTCTGTGAGTGTAATTTTTACTGTTCATTTTTATTGTTAATAAACAAAAGTGAAGTTATCTACTTCACTTGTTTTGGCAATGTTAACATATGTTTCTCATGCCAATAAAGCCCTTGAATTGAATTGAATTGAGTGACAGAGAGTGAATAGAGTGAGGGAGAGAGAGGGAGAGCGAGAGAGATAGATGAGGGAAAATTTAGTTGAAGACTCACAGCAGCAGAGGAATGGAGAGACGCATAAGATGCTGAGGGGAACGAGAGATGACAGTTACAGAAGCGAAGACAGCCAAGACGTGGTCGGCTTAATGAGCTAGCTCCAGTTAGAAAAATCTATTTAGCAATAAGATGTGCAAATATACTGTGTATCTGCAGGGTACTGTGACTTATTTGATGATTCCACACACAGTCATCTGCAATACCTAACTAAATTTATTGAAGGCGAGATGAGTGCAACATGCCCTGATAGATTGGATTTGACATTCCCCATTCCAAACTGTGATATCATTAATGGGCTTCGCATGAGTCATTCTGTCAGTTATTCAATGTAGCGTGTATCACGTCAGAGGAATTGACAGGTCCTACTTCAGTCAAAAATGACATCTTTGAACTTGATTGTAAGTAATGAAGATTGTAAGTGAGAGAAGAGAGGTGAGGAGAGAGAGGCCGTATGAGATAAAGAGAAAGAGAGAGTGTCAAGAAAAAGTAAAGAGAGTGGAAATAGAGGGAGAGAGAGGGAGAGACAGGAAGAGAGAAAGAGAGAGAGAGAGTCAAAGAGAAAATGATCAAACACTCTTTTCCCTGACTGGAAGAAAGACACTGCCAGGGGAGCAGGGAGGAGAAAGAGAGAGTCTCAGAGAGTAAGTATTACAAGTGGTGTCTACAGCATTCAACCCTGCTTTGCCCCATGTTGTGTAAAACAGTCTTGTCTTGGAGGCAGGACCAGGTAGAGAGGGAACAAAATAGAGGGACAGAGAAGAGAGAAATAATGGAAAGGCTATTATAAATGTTTCATTAAGTTTCCAGGCACTACACCACATCAAAGCTTCTCCGACAGGGAGAGAGGGGCAGAGAGGGGGAGAAGGTGGATGAGAGATAGGGAGAGAGAGAAGTAGGCACAGGATGTTCTAATTAACTTCACAGTCATCTGCTCACCCCACTCATACATTCTCTGTGTATGTCTGCCCTGCCCACTGTCTGTGTGTGCCTTGTAAATTCATCAGTGCAGTGCGCCTGGAGAGAGAGAGAAGCGGCCCTGACTAACTGTAAGCTAACCAGAGAGGTCTGTCCTCTCCATCGTGGCACAGGGGGGCTCACTTAAACAAGTAGAGAGGAGGGGGAAATAGGAGAGGAGCAGGGAGAGTGAAAGAGCAAGGAAAAGAGTGTCAGAGGGAGGAAAAAGGAAGAGGGAGCCCTGAGGTGCCACCGCGCCCTTAAGGAGAAAGAGAAAACAAAGTCCCTTCTCTTTTCTGTTGCCTCACACAGCTTTGCTCTCCTCCACCTTTTTTCTGCTGCTCCCTTCATCTCGTGTGTGTTTGCATTAAAGAGTGAGGAACTTGTGAGTGTAATGTTTACTGTTCATTTTATTGTTTATTTCACTTTTGTTTATCATTTATTTCACTTGCTTTGGCAATGTTAACATATGTTTCCCATGCCAATAAAGCCCCTTGAATTGAATTTACTTGAGAGAGAAAGAGAGGGAGAGGAACCAAGCAGTTTTTATCATCAGTGATACTGTTTTGATTAACGGTAAGCATTAGTCTATATTACACATTAGAAACTGGGTGGTTCGAGTGCTGAATGCTGATTGGTTGAAAGCCGTGGTACATGAGACTGTATACCACTGGTATGACAAAACATTTATTTTTACTGTTATAATTGCATTTGTAAACAGTTTATAATAGCTTAAGGCACCTCGGGGGTTTGCGGTATATGGCCAATTTACCACAGCTAAGGGCTGTATCCAGGCTCTCCATGTTGTGTCGTGCTTAGAACAGCCCTTAGCTGTGGTATATTGTCCATATACCACACCCCCTCGGGCTTTATTGCTTAAATGACTCACTGGCTGATTGATATGTATCATTGATAGCAGATATTTTAGAATCCCTGAAACCCATGGGGTAATAATGGCACTTAGTATCGTATCAAGCCATTGACACTATCCAGGACTACTGTCTACAGCTGGCAACCCAACCCAGGGCCCCACGGGTAAACTCACTTGGTGGAAGGAAAACAGGCAGATATACACTGCCTTCAGAAACCCCTCAACTTTTTCCACATTTCATGGTGTGTTACAGCCTGAATGTCAAAGTGGAATTATTTATTTCTTAATTTTTTTACAAATTAATTCAAAAATAAAAGATGAAGTGTCTTGAGTCAAAAATTATTCAACCCCTTAGTTATGGCAAACCTAGTTCAGGAGTAAATGTTTGCTTAAAAAGTGACATAAGAAGTTGCATGGACTCTGTGTGCAATAAGAGTGTTTAGCATTATATTTAATTGCTACCTCATCTCTATACCCCACACATACAATTATCAATAAGGTTTCTAAGTTGAGCAGTAAATTTCAAACACAGACTCAACCACAAAGACCAGGGAGGTTTTCCAATGTATCGCAAAGGGCCCCTATTGGTAGATGGGTAAAAATAAAAAAGCAGACACTGAATATCCATTCGAGCTTGTTGAAGTTATTAATTACACTTTAGATCAATAAACCCAGTCACAACAAAAATACAGGTGTCTTACCTAACTCAGTTGCCAGAGAGGAAGGAAACCACTCAGAGACTTTAAAACAGCTAATGACTGTGATAGGAGAAAACTGTTAATGACTGTGATTGGAGAAAACTGAGGATGGATCAATAACTTTGTAGTTACTCCACAATACTAATCTATGTGACAGAGTGAACAGAAGAAAGCCTGTACAGAATAAAAATATTCCAAAATATGCATCCTGTTCGCAACAAGGCAGGTAATACTGCAAAACATGTGGCAAAGCAATTCACTTTTTTCCTGAATACAAAAGGTTATGTTTGGGGAAAATCCAATACAACACATTGCTGATGAACCACTCTCCATATTTTCAAGCATAGTGGTGGCTGCATAATGTTATGGGTATGCTTGTAATCATTAAGGACTGGGGAGTATTTCAGGATACAAAATAAATGGAATGGTGCTCAACACAGGCAAAATCCTAGAGGAAAACAAGTTTCAGTCTGCATTCCACCAGACACTGGGAGATGAATTCACCTTTCAGCAGGACGATAACCTAAAACACAAGGCCAAATCTACACTGGAGTTGCTTACCAAGAAGACAGTGAATGTTCCTGAGTGGCTGTGTTACAGATTTGACTTAAATCTGATTGAAAATCTATGGTAAGACCTGAATATGGTTGTCTAGCAATGATCAACAACCAATTTGACAGAGCTTGAATATTTTTTTGAAGAACAATAGGCAAATGTTCCACAATCCAGGTGTGGAAAGCTTTTAGATACTTACCCAGAAAGACTCACAGCTGTAATCGCTGCCAAAGGTGTTTCTGCAAAGTATTGACAAAGGGGTGTGAATACTTATGTAAATTAGAAATTTCTTTATTTCATTTTCAATACATTGGAAAACATTTCTTAAAACATGTTTTCACTTTGCCATTATGGGGTATTGGGTTTAGATGGGTGAGAAATTATTATTTTTTTAATCCATTTTGAATTCAGGCTGAAACACAACAAAATGTTGAATAAGTCAAGGAGTATGAATACTTTCTGAAGGTACTGCAATCAAAATATTTCAGAGATGACAGTTGAAAAGGAAAAAAATAAAAATAAATTTTCCAACAGTATAGAGATGGAATAGAACATGAATTAGAGATGTGACATTTGGGTGAACAAAGGAATGTTACTTCAGCTTGTAACCCTGATTGAAGGCATTCAGTTGTACAACTGACTAGGTTATCCCCCTTTCCCTTTCGCTGATTAAAATCATTCTATTTCTCTTTAACACTGAGAATGGAGTGCACTACGTAGGGGATAGGGTACAATGTGGGATGCAACCTAGTTCTTTAGCTCCCCCGGAGAAAATGTATTATTTGGGTCAACTTGTCACGTAAGTCTAAAACTGCCGCTGTTGCTTCGTTAGCTTCATACATACATCCTGATAAACTACACTTGCATTCATGTGCTCCCTAATCAAATCAGCTCTGCAATTTTTTTGTTTCCCCATAGCCAGTCATGTGCTTTAATCCCAGTAAAAGGGTTCATGCTGAGAATAACATTTACTGTACAATGGGTGACCAGAGTCCATTTATGTAGTTTTACAGGCAGTACACTCATATCAGAAATATTTTTCAAATAAGAATTGTGGCTAAAATGAATCATATTTCAAAGATGATACATGAGCATGTCCGTCAAGCATTGCATTAGTAATGTATACGTGCTGCTGTCTGTGCTGTATGAGCTGTCAGTGCTGTCTGTGCTGTCTAAGCTGTCTGTGTTTCCCTGATAAGTATGGACCTTACTACACACAAGGGGAACTGCCAACCATGAAAATCATCTTTTGAACGGTCACCAGAGGAAAATGACCTTCCCTTCAAGGGTCTGGTTTCTCTCAACATGTCCTCCTGTCATGTCCTCTAAACAGAACAGAGGAGGCTTTCACTGACACTGTCTTTGACCCAAATAGCATCACTGGCGTAGCAGTGTTTTAGAGATCAGGGATTCTTGAAAGACGGCACAATCTCCCCAAAATATTAGTCTTAATATGAACATTTTAAATATACAGTACCAGTCAAAAGTTTGGACACACCTACTCATTCAAGGGTTTTTTCATTTTTTACTATTTTTTTACATTGTAGAATAATAGTGAAGACATCAGCTGAGCATTAGCTGAGCTCAAACACATTAAGAAGGAAAGAAATTCTACAAATTCACTTTTAACAAGGCATACCTGTTAATTGAAATGTATTCCAGGTGACTACCACACGAAGCTGGTTAAGAGAATACCAAGCATGTGCAAAGCTGTCATAAAGGCAAATGGTGGCTACTTTCAAGAATCTGAAATATAAAATATATTTTGATTTGTTTAACACTTTTTTGGTGACTACATGATTACATATGTGTTATTTCATAGTTTTGTCTTCACTATTATTCTACAATGTAGAAAATATTAAAAATAAAGAAAAGCCCATGAATGAGTAGGTGTGTCCAAACTTTTGACTGGTAGTGTATTTTTTGATAGACCAAAGTATCAGCTATCAATCCATATAAACAATCTCCTATATAAACAATCTATAAAAACAATCTCCTTATAAAAAAAATGCTTTCATAAAATGCAACTAACACCAAAAAAAAGGCATTTTATTTTTACAATTATTGTCAAGTAAGTGTTTAAATGCCTTGATTGTTTAACTCTAAAATTAGATGATTTACATATGTAACACAAATCTCCAAACTTGTTTTTGTTTTGTATCTCTATTACATGTTCCAGGGTTCATTTTAGTTAGCATTTTGGCATGTTTTTCTACATTTAGAACATGAAACATTATAAAGCAAACACTATCCCTTAGGTCTAGCACAGCAAATACTTCAGTTGTTTAATCACATGTTGAAGAACAGGGATTCAAATCTTTTTTCTAGAATATTGACAAAAACATTCACTCAGTCGATGGGGGAGTTGACAAGCTACTGATGGAGTTGAATACAGATTCTCAAAACAGACATATTTTTGCCTCTTAAAATAAAAGTTCAATACAAACATTGGTAAAAAGCATTTCGCTACACTCGCATTAAGCATTTCGCTACACTCGCATTAACATCTGCTAACCATGTGTATGTGACAAATAAAATTTGATTTGATTTGATTTAAAACATGGAAAATCATTCATTTGAAAATCCCCTCTGACGGAGTTGACATTTGACAACAATCTGACGAAGTTGATCTCTTACGGAGTTGACACTTATTTGCCTTCTTCATTCAAGTGGTATAAACAGCTAGTCAATAGCAGCCTATTTCCTACGTTGTGCACTACTTTTTTACCATGTCCCATACTGCAATATATAGGGAATAGGATTCCATTTGGGAGAGACACACTGTCTATGTCCCTCAACCAGTCTCTCAGTAAGCATTCAGTTAGGAACAGGAATGAAACCAGCCAGACTCCAAACTACCACACATCCAGATGCAATAGCCTGGGAAATTGCACTCAAAAGAGAAGCATAATTGGTTTTATTGACTGTCGCAATGCAATAAAAAATGTATTGTAGTGTTGATGACAATAGATTAGCGACTGTGTGTGTGTGCACATCTGTGTGTGCTTGTGGGTGTGTGAGTGAGTGTGTGTGTGATTAGATCAGGTGGATAATGAAGCTAGTGACAGATCAGATCAGTGGAAAGCTATCCTGCCGGATATGCATTTTAAACATTGCGATTATGTGGATTGCAATGGGTATTTTGGTATTTTATTAGGATCCCAATTTACTGTTGCAAAAGCAGAAGCTACTCTTCCTGGGGTCCACACAATAGACATGAATAGACAAGAACAGCTCAAGGACAGAACTACATATATATTTTTTAAAGGAACACATATTTAATTATTTTATTTAACCCTTATTTAACTAGGCAAGTCAGTTAAGAATGAATTCTTATTCACAATGATGGCCTACCCCAGCCAGACACTAACCTGGATGACGCTGGGCCAATTGTGGGTAGCCTTATGGGACTCCCAATCACAGCCGGTTGTGATACAGCCTGGAATCGAACCAGGGTCTGTAGTGACGCCTAACACTGAGATGCAGTGCCTTAGACTGCTGCGCCTACATATCAATACCAATAAACACACACAGACTATCTAGGCCAAATAGGGGAGAGGCGTTGTGCCGTGAGGTGTTGCTTTATCTGTTTTTTAAAACCAGGTTTGCTGTTCATTTGAGCAAAATGAGGTGAAACGGAGTTCCATGCAATAATGGCTCTGTATATTACTGTACAATTTATTGAATTGGATCTATATTATTTGGGGACTGTGAAAAGACCCCTGGCGGCATGTCTGGTGGGGTAAGTGTGTGTCAGAGCTGTGTGTAAGTTGACTACGCAAACAATTTGGGATTTTCAACACATTGTTTCTTTTAAAAAGTAGTGATGCAGTCAGTCTCTCCTCAACTCTTAGCCAAGAGAGACTGGCATGTATAGTATTTATATCAGCCCTCTGATTACAATGAAGAGCAGTGCCGCTCTCTTCTGGTCCAGCTGCAGCTTAACTAGGTCTTTCCTTGCAGCACTCGACCACACGACTGGACAATAATCAAGATAAGACAAAACTAGAGCCTGCTGGGCTTGCTCTTTGGAATGTGGTGTCAAAAAAGCAGAGCATCTCTGTATTACGGACAGACCGCTCCCCTTCTTTACAACCATTGAGTCTATATGTTTTGACCATGACAGTTTATAATCTAAGTTAACGACAAGTAATTTAGTCTCCTCAACTTGTTAAACAGCCACACCGTTCATTACCAGATTCAGCTGAGGTCTAGAATTTAGGGAATGATTTGTACCGAATACAATGCTCTTTGTTTTAGAGATGTTCAGGACCAGCTTATTAATGGCCTGCCACTCCAAAACATAGATGAATGTGTCATCTCAAAGCTATAGTCTGTTTGACTGTGCCCATTTACTACAGCATGGCATAGCACCATCTGAGACGGAAGTTACTGTCAGCACGCTTGGCCATCAGGCAATGTGTTATTTTGTATTCGCATAAGTTAACAAATTCTCTGTGGTACCAAATATAATGCATTTATACAAGGCATGGTAATAAAAATACTTTATGTCAGATTTGAAATTCAATCAAAATGGCGAAAGAGTAAATGCACTTTGAACATGGATATCCCCTCTAGTCACCACAGGTTTCTCCTCTCCTCCTCTACAAATCCCTTCAGTGCACTCAACCAAAACACATTCCTTTCACCATATCTCATATTTTTCAACACTATTTGTTCCCGATGCCTCTCTGCTCATTCCCAATTTGACTTTCCACCTTTTAATATTTATCACCTTGTCTCAACCTCTCCCTCCCTTTCTCTCTGCCTCCCTCCCTCGACTCCCCCATATCTCATTTGCCCCTAGTTCGCTCCCTTACCCCATTTCTGTCATTAGATATCTGAGGCCGCTGAAGAAATGCCTGTTTGACTTCAAACACCTCTCTGTCTATTCTTCTCCTCCCCGTGTCAACTGCTTTGGAGGCATGGCCTAGCTCCTGATATCAAGCCTCTCTTCCCCTTCTCTCTCTACACTCTCACTCAATTAAATTCAATTTAAAGGCTTTATTGGCATGGGAAACACATGTTAACATTGCCAAAGCAAGTGAACTAGATAATAAACAAAAGTGAAATAAACAATTAAAATTAACAGTAACAATTACACTTACAAAAGCTCGAAAAGAATAAAGACTTTTCAAATGTCATATTATCTGAAAACAATTAAAGTACAAAAGGGAAAATAAATAAACAAAAATATGGTTGTATTTACAATGGTGTTTGTGACATAGAAGTCAGTCACTGGCCGCGGGCAGCATTTGGTTCTTTAAAGCACGCACACATTCATCACTCCTCCCTGCTCCATTATCAGATAAGGTAACAATGTGGGTCGACACACAAGTTAACTTGTCTTAGTACATACATTTCACACTTCTGCCAATGTTCATAGTTAATATAAGCAACATGTATTATAGTTATCTATGTTGTGGATGAGCATTTTGTTTGTTTGTTTGTTTGTTCTGTACCTCTCTATCTCTGTAGCTTCCGGGTATGCTGGATAAGGACCCGAGCAAAGGGAATTGGGCTAACTTTGTAGTGCCTGTCCCAAATGGCTCATTAATGTAAATGGACATATTAAAAGACACTGTCAATAGTGATGTAATTTTGTAACTGTTATGTGGTGATATTCTTTCAAAAACATGTTGCAATGTATATCCTTTAGTATGTTTAGTTAATGGAAAATGTAGGTTTGACTAGGTAATTGCTTAATTAATTAGGGTTAATTGTTCCGAGGGGAGGGGCTAGCCCTACAAAAGGAGCCTCTCTTTCAGTTAATTGAGAGGCCATTTTGGATTGAGCTGTGAATGGGGCAGCATTGTTTTTAAGCTGTACCGTAAGGTATAAGTTTGAGTTCAGTACTGTTGTTTTTGTTCTGGAATCACTATGTAAATAAACACCCTGAAGCACAGAAGAACTTTTTATTTTGACAGAGGTTAGGTTTTCCAGTATAGCCTTCTGGCCTACTCTATGTGACAGTGTTTGTTCTTCACTTGTTGTCATTATCTTGTGGCAACAGGTCACAAATCTTGCTGCTGTGATGGCACACTGTGGTAATTCACCCAATAGATATGGGAGTTTACCAAAATGGGGTTGTTTATGTATTCTTTGTAGGTCTGTGTAATCTGAGGGAAATATGTGACTCTGGTCATACATTTGGCAGGAGGTTAGGAAGTGCAGCTCAGTTTCCACCTCATTTTGTGGGCAGTGTGCACATAGCCTGTCTTCTCTTGAGAGCCAGGTCTGCCTACGGTGGCCTTTCTCAATAGCAAGGCTATGCTCACTGAGTCTGTACATAGCCAAAGCTTTCCTTAATTTTGGGTCAGTCAAAGTGGTCAGGTATTCTGCCACTGTGTACTCTCTGTTTAGGGCCAAATAGAATTATTGTTTGCTCAGTATTTTTGTTAATTCTTTCCAATGTGTCAAGTAATAAGCTTTTTGTTTTCTCACGATTTGGTTGGGTCTAATTGTGTTGCTGTCCTGGGACTCTGTGGGGTCTGTTTGTGTTTGTGAGTGACTCTCTCTCCTTTGCTTTTTCCTTATCTTTTGGGCTCTCTCTCTTTTGCTCTTACTCCTTTCCTCTTTATCTCTCCCATTCTTTGCCCTATCTCCTTCCCTTTCACAGTTACATACATTGTATGTTGCTTGCGGCTATCAGTCCTGCGTCCATCTCGGAAAGTACAGAAAAGCAAATGTAAATGTCTGTACTGTTCGGGTAGCCTAGTGGTTAGAGCGTTGGACTAGTAACTGGAAGGTTGGAAGTTCAAACCCCCGAGCTGACAAGGTACAAATCTGTTGTTCTGCCCCTGAACAGGCAGTTAACCCACTATTCCTAGGCTGTCATTGAAATGAAGAATTTGTTCTTAACTGACTTGCCTGGTTAAATAAAGGTAAAATAAAAAAAATAATTCATGTATTTTACCAATTTGTTAAGATGTGTGTCAGGGTAACATAAGAAATGTAGGTATTGTGTTATGAATACAGGAGCAAAATATAAATGTATAAAGGCATTTATGTACAGAGGGGAAAATACAACTTACGATCTGAGTGGAAGCATTAGAGTGTAGGAATATGACTGCAGTGATGCAACCAAATGAAACCTTTTAACAGAGTGTGTTCAAGTTCAGCTAGTGAGTTTCTCAGAGGGCAGGCAACAGTCTCCTGACTGGCTGCTATCTGCTGCTTCAGTGTGTTGAGAGTCTCTCTCGTTTTCTCTCTCGCTCTCTCTCTACCTATAGCACAGACTCACTGTGAATCAGGGCAGGAGAGAGAGGGAGAGAGAAATAGAGGGAGAGAGAACTAGAGTTAGGGAGAGGAGGGCCTTCAGCAGCGTCTAGATCTTCTGCACAGATCCTGTCAGACCTGGGCCCTGACTGAAAATCTCAGTAAGACAAAAAATTATGGGTGTTCCAAAAAAGGTCCAGTTGCCAGGACCACAAATACAAATTCCACCTAGACACCGTTGCCCTCGAGCACACAAACAAAACATACCTCGGCCTAAACATCGGCGCCACAGTTAACTTCCACAAAGCTGTGAACGATCTGAGAGAAGGCAAGAAGGGCCTTCAATGCCATCAAAACAAACATAACATTTGACATACAAATTAGGATCTTGCTAAAAATACTTTAATCATTTATAGACCCCATTGTCCTTTATGGTTGTGAGGTCTGGGGTCCGCTCACCAACCAATAATTCACAAAATGGGACAAACACCAAATTCAGACTCCACAAAAATATCCTCAGTGTACAACGTTAAATTCTACAACCACCTAAAATGAAGTGATTCACAAACCTTCCATAACAAAGCCTTCACCTACAGAGAGATGAACCTGGAGAAGAGACCGTTAAGCAAGCTGGTCCTGGGGCTCTGTTCACAAACACAGACCCCATCGAGCCCCAGGACAGCAACACAATTAGACCCAACCAAATTGTGAGAAAACAAAAAGATAATTACCTGACACATTGGAAAGAATTAACAAAAATACTGAGCAAACTAATGCTATTTGGCCTAAACAGAGAGTACACAGTGGCAGAATACCTGACTCAGTACTCTGAAATTGAGCTAGAATACATTACTGATGCATACATTAAACATAACCATAAAAAATGGAAGCCCTTTGACTCTGCGTTTGCAGGGCTATGTTATAATTGAATTTTTAAATATACATTCTGATAAGGGTTGGATTTTTTATTTTATGGTCGTATATATGTTTTTTGTTGAGTACAGACTCAGTGAGCATAGCCTTGCTATTGAGAAAGGCAGCGGTAGGCAGATTTGGCTCTCGAGAAGACAGGCTATGTGCACACTGCCCACAAAATGAGGTGGAAACTGAGCTAGAAAACAAATCCAATTTTGATAAACTCCCATATCTATTGGGTGAAATACCACAGTATGCCATCATAGCAGCAAGATTTGTGACCTGTTGCCACAAGAAAATAAATACAACCTATATTTATTTATTTTCCTAACTATTAGCACATCACTACAACACTGTATATAGACATAATATGACATTTGAAATGTCTTTATTATTTTGGAACTTGTGTGAGTGTAATGTTTACTGTTCACTTTCCATTGTTTATTTCACTTTTGTTTATCAATTTCACTTGCTTTGGCAATGAAAACATTTCCCATGCCAATAAAGCCCCTTGAATTTAATTGAATTGAAAGAAGGAGTTAGGGTAGAGGCAGGGGAGGAGGCCATGTTTCTCTAATCACCTTCATGTCCATCCAGACACTTCAAAGAGAGGTAGCAATCATATGATCCACGACATCTGTTGAGAAGAGGAGCGCCATCGCCTACAGCTGGTGACTCATGCAGCGACTCAAAGCAGAGTGGAACGAGGGATGAAGAGAGAGAAATGAAGAGGGAGAGAGAGATATAGTTCTGAGTGTACTCTGAAATTGAGCTAGAATACATTACTGATGCATACATTAAACATAACCATAAAAAATGGAAGCCCTTTGACTCTGCGTTTGCAGGGCTATGTTATAATTGAATTTTTAAATATACATTCTGATAAGGGTTGGATTTTTTATTTTATGGTCGTATATATGTTTTTTGTTGAATAGAGGGACAGATGAATGAGGCATTACCATAGGGAGCCCTTGCCTGGACCATCTCAGCTCTAGGCTTCAATACATTAGGAGCAGGTTGCAAATAGGCTGACAACAATACCATTCAATCATCATTCAATCAGACATGCATTGTATGTGGAGCTAGGCGCCATGCATGATAAACCAGGCCCTGAGTTTCTGCTGTCCACCGCCCCCAGAGTTCTCCTCCGGTCACTTTGACACACAGCTCACTATGGAGATTAGATGTTCTCCATAGTGAGCTCTGTCTCGTCTAGCTTTGTTCCCTCGGAGAACCAATGTTTCACATGAAAACCATAAGTGACATGGTCATTGTGGCTCTAATATGAAAGCTTCAAGTCCATTATACATGGAACAATAAGAAAGGTACATGACATGCATAATAAATTAATATTCTCTCAGAATGAGTGAGTCGTCAATCAATCAATCAATTAATCAATCAATCAATTGTATTTTATAAAGCCTTTTTACATCAGCAGTTGTCACAAAGTGCTTATACAGATACCCAGTCAAAAACCCCAAAGAGCAAGCAATGCAGATGAAATAACACAGTGGCTCGGAAAAACTCCCTAGAAAGGCAGTGTGGATCTATATGCGGCTCATATTTTCCCTTGGGTCCCACTGGTCCTATTGTCTCTTATTTGTTCAACATGATAGAATATGCTAATCATATCATCAATGTAAAATAAAATTACAAATTCGTTGTGTGAATTCACAAAACTAGCTTTGAAAAAACTCATCAGGAAACCCTTTAAATCACAGTTCACATGGTTATGCCTATAATGATGATTGGATAATGAAATCATACATAATGAATATTCATGGACCCTTTATGTTGTAAGTGCTCCCCCATGTCTTGGATGATAAGACTGTGTACTAAGATAAGAGTGAATACAGTCTTCCTTCTTATTAAGACAAAACAGAGAAATTACCATAATATTATTTAACATATTTGTTTTGATATCAAGTCTCGTTTTCATTCGACTGTTAACCAGATTTTCTCGGTCATATCAACTGAAGCTGTGAATCAGGTTCCTCTCTGTGTATGTGTGTGTGTGTCTGTGTGCGTGTGTGTGCATGTGTGCCTGCGCGCGGAAGTGTGTGTGTGTTAGTGTTTGTGTGTGTATGTGTGTGTGTGTGTGTGTGTGTGTGTGTGTGTGTGTGTGCGTGTGTGTGTGTGTGTGTGCTTGTGTGTGTGTGTCAGTCTCTGTCTGTGTTCGACTGACAGTCTCTATCCCAGCCTTCAGTCCTGAGGGTTCCTTTCTCTTCGTGCCTTTGACAGATGTGTCTGCCTTATTTTCCACCCTCCTCTCCACATGGCACTTTCAAGTCCAAGCCCAAACTCATGATTGGCCACAACAAGCAAACACGGAACGCTTGTTTACTTCCTGCCAACAAGTTAACACTGCCTGCCTCTCATGTAGGAGGATATGGGCTGTGCTGTCTTGTCAAAGAAACGTAAGTAAGTAAACAATCTGCATCTCCTGAATCAGAAGAAGCTCATCCAGCTGGGCGGGCAGGCAATGTTGTGCCGGTATGCTCAATGATGCAGCTTCAGTATGTGACGCACACCGACCCTGTTCTCCCCCTCTCTCGGCATCTCCCCTCTGCCAGACTGAGTCTGGGCTGAGTGAGTAGGGGGAGAGAGTGGGAGAAAGGGTTGGCCACAGCCCAAGAGTGTGTGAATATAACAAACAAGCAACAAACCCAGCCACGTACCATTGTTTTAATTGGGGACTGCATGTTTGCTCGCCAGATGAATCTGTGCTATTCGGTTCAGCAACATGCGAACACAAAACATTCCTCTTTTTCCACTGAGGAGAGAGAGAGTGATAGGACTTCTGTGGATTTGACACTGTAACAGATCCAGCATCCGAGCGGCCACGTTGCAGCTCTCCGAGTCAGAGCGGAGAGAGCGTGTGTTGCAATTTATTCCATGCATTTGTTCAACGTTCGTGTCTGGTTGCACTGGGTTACGACGCAGTGACATTCAGCCTGGACTTGTTGTCAGAATGTGTGAGATAGTCAGGGAAAAGAAGATTCAAATTAACTTGAGGCTAGATGGAATGTACAATTGAGTGTGCCCAAAGCAAAAATAAATACATGTATTACAACACTGGAAATCTGTAATGCTCGTTTAGATCGTGTCAGGCAGCTCATATACAGTTGAAGTTGGAAGTTTACGTACACTTAGGTTGGATTCATTAAAACTTGTTTTTCAACCACTCAACAAATTTCTTGTTAAAACAGACTATAATTTTGGCAAGTCGGTTAGGACATCTACTTTGTGCATGACACAAGTCATTTTTCCAACAGTTGTTTGCAGACAGATTATTTCACTTATAATTCACTGTATCACAATTCTAGTGGGTCAGAAGTTTACAAACACTAAGTTGACTGTGCCTTTAAACAGTTTGGAAAATTCCAGAAAATGATGTCTTGGCTTTAGAAGCTTCTGATAGGCTAATTGAAAGCATTTGAGTCAATTGGAGATGTACCTGTGGATATATTTCAAGGCCTATCCTCAAAGTCAGTGCCTCTTTGCTTGACATCATGGGAAAATCAAAAGAAATCAGCCAAGACCTCAGAAATAAATTTGTACACCTCCACAAGTTTGTTTCATCCTTGTGAGCAATTTCCAAACGCCTGAAGGTACCACGTTCATCTGTACAAACAATAGTACGCATGTATAAACACCATGGGACCACGCAGCCGTCATACCACCCAGGAAGGAGACGTGTTCTGTATCCTAGAGATGAACATACTATGGTGCGAAAAGTGCAAATCAATCCCAGAACAACAGCAAAAGACCTTGCGAAGATGCTGGAGGAAGCAGGTACAAATGTATCTATATCCACAGTAAAACGTGTCCTATATCCACATAACCTGAAAGGCCGCTCAGCAAGGAAGAAGCCACTACTCCAAAACCGCCATAAAGATACAGACTACAGTTTGCAACTGCACATAGGGACAAGGACCATACTTTTTGGAGAAATGTCCTCTGGTCTGATGAAACAAAAATAGAACTGTTTGGCCATAATGACCATCGTTATGTTTGGAGGAAAAAGGGGGAGGCTTGCAAGCCGAAGAACACCATCCCAACCGTGAAGCACGGGGGTGGCAGCATCATGTTGTAGGGGTGCTTTGCTGCAGGAGGGACAGGTACACTTCACGAAATAGAAGGCATCATGAGGAGGAAAAGTATGTGGATATCTTGAAGCAACATCTCAAGACATCAGTCCGGAAGTGAAAGCTTGGTCACAAATGGGTCTTCCAAATGGACAATGACCACAAGCAAACTTCCAAAGTTGTGACAAAATGGCTTAAGGACAACAAAGTCAAGGTATTGGAGTGGCCATCACAAAGCCCTGACCTCAATCCTATAGAACATTTGTGAGCAGAACTGAAAAAGTGTGTGCGAGCAAGGCCTACAAACCTGACTCATTTACACCAGCTCTGTCAGGAGGAATGGGCCAAAATTCACCCAACTTATTGTGGGAAGCTTGTGGAAGGCTACCCAAAACATTTGACCCAAGTTAAACAATTTAAAGGCAATGCTACCTAATACGAATTGAGTGTATGTAAACTTCTGACCCACTTGGAATGTGATGAAAGAAATAAAAGCTGAAATAAATAATTATCTCTACTATTATTCTGACATTTCACATTCTTATAATAAAGTGGTGATCCTAACTGACCTAAGACATTGAATTTGTACTTGGATTAAATGTCAGGAATTGTGAAAAACTGAGTTTAAATTTATTTGGCTAAGGCGTATGTAAACTTCCTAGTTCAACTGTATCTTCTTCAGCTATGGTTAATGAGTGTGGGTGCGTGTCTTCGTGTGTGCGTGTATGTGTGTGTGTGCGCAACCTGGACTCAGGGGTAGACGTAACATAGAAAATGTAAATGCGATAAACTCCAATTAGTATGATATGTTACATTTTTATAGTCTGTATTCATTTGTTGATGTCTATCATCCAGTTCATATGACATATGATATGTACTATTTGCAATTCGCACAATATGTTTCGAATTGCAATTTGTTGTGGCTGACGTTACAGTAGCTAGGTGGCTAACGCTAAAATTAGCTGAGTGGCTAATGGCTAACGTTAGCTAGGCTAGGAGTTAGTGTTATGAGTTAAGGTTAGGGTGAAGGTTAGGGTTAAGGTTAAGGTTAGGAGTTAGGTTAAATAGTTATTTAGGGTTAGGGGAAGGATTAGCTAACATGCTAAGTAGAAGTAGTAGAAAAGTTGCTAATTAGCTAAAATGCTCAAATTGTCCGTGATGAGATTCAAACACGTAACCTTTGGTTTGCTAGATGATGACATTATCCACCCACCAACCCCAAACAACCACCCTACTTTTGTTTTTCCCTGAAGTAACCTTCTGTCTTAAGTAACAATTGAAAAAAAAATATTTCACCTTTATTTACCATACCAAACTTAACATATGTTTACTATGTTATGTCTAGTCTATGAAACCAGGCTGGTGTGCACTTGCATTTGTGTGTTTGTGTGCGTGTTTTTGTCTGTGTGTGTGTGAAAGAGAGAGTGCTTCTCATCTACTGATACACCTCTTTGGACAATGACAAATGAAACAGATGATATGTCTGTAGGAGACACTCTACTACAGAAATTGAGAAATATGATACACAGACATCAGTATATCGACAATTGTGACCAAATGGGATTTGACCACAGTGAAATTCCATGTTTTTTCTATTGTACTCATAACGTGTCAAGGTAATACTATAAAGTTGATAATAATGTGCCATTTCAGAATACGAAATATGAATATAATAGGAAAACATCCATAAACAGTAGGTTGTGCTTCCTCTATTAACACATTATAAAAGGCTAATTTAGCATGGTTGTGTTAAAGATCATTTACGAAGCTTTGAATTAAACACTCGGGCCTTCAGGCACAAAGTTCTGCGAAACTGCCTGCGAAACAGTTATGTTCAGCTATAGAGCAGCACATTATCCCAAATCGGCGGAAAAACAGCTGAGAAAAATCTTGCCCCAATTTCAAAGGAACTTCAATCAGGATACATTTCTATGTTTGATGAATTATTGAGCACCAGCCTGAACGGCCTTGAGTAAGAGCACTTTTTAGTGATGGGCTTTTGAATAAAACACTATTTTGGCCCACAGATCTAAGCTGAGTTGTCTACTCAGAGTTTTCAGTAAAGGAATAGAATACCGTTGCTTATGTATTAACAACCTGCTCTTCAATAATGTGAGGATGTTGAGTGAATTCTCTTTCATTTCCATCCCTCTATCTCTCTCTTTTGCGCTGGTCTCTCGCTCTTCTCACTCTGTGGTCTCTATTTAGCCTCTCTCTATCTCTCACCCTCTGTCTCGCACTCTCAAATCAATTTCAATTTCAATTTAAGGGGCTTTATTGGCATGGGAAGCATCTCTCTCTCTCTCTCTCCCTCTCTCTCTCTCTCTCTCTCTCTCTCTCTCTCTCTCTCTCTCTCTCTCTCTCTCTCTCTCTCTCTCTCTCTCTCTCTCCCCCTCTCCCGGTGGTCCGTCTGATATGGAGAACACGATGGACAAAGAGATGATTCACCCCGTGTTAATCTCTGCCTGAAAAAACATCACAGCCCTTTGAATGCAGCACAGCTCTCCTGAAAGGCACTTTCCACCAAACTACCATGTCTACGTTTAAGTATATGTTTCAAGGAGGCGAAACGTAGTCCAAATTATATTGTTCTGGCAGTGAGGCTGAGATTGTTTGTTACATCAAAGCTGAGCCCGAGAGACTGATAAACAGCTTCTATCTCCAGGCCTTCAAAATGTTAAAATGTCACCTCTAGCCGGCTTCCGCCCAGTACCCTCCCCTGGACCTAATCACTGTTACTAGCCGGCTACCACCTGGTACTCTACCCTGAACCTTAGAGATTGCTGACCTACGTACATAGTCACTTTAATTATGCTTTCATACTGTTTTG
This sequence comes from Oncorhynchus tshawytscha, assembly GCF_018296145.1. Taxonomy (NCBI): domain Eukaryota; kingdom Metazoa; phylum Chordata; class Actinopteri; order Salmoniformes; family Salmonidae; genus Oncorhynchus; species Oncorhynchus tshawytscha. The sequence goes on from NC_056440.1 coordinate 21,425,797, forward strand.
CTCACTTTATATGTATATACTGTAATCTAGTCATGGCTCATCCTATATAACTACTGCTGTACACATCTTGTCTATTCATATTCTGTCCATACTCTCTAAACACACCATGATACAGTAGAAGTCGTAAGTTTACATACACTTAGGTTGGAGTCATTTTCAACCACTCCACAAATTTCTTGTTAACAGACTATAGTTTTGGCAAGTTGGTTAAGACATCTACTTTGTGCATGACACAAGTCATTTTTCCAACAATTGTTTACAGACAGATTATTTCACTTATAATTCACTGTATCACAATTCCAGTGGGTCAGAAGTTTACAAACACTAAGTTGACTGTGCCTTTAAACACCTGGGAAAATTCAAGGCCTACCTTCAAACTCAGTGCCTCTTTGCTTGACATCATGGGAAAATCAAAAGAAATCAGCCAAAATTGTAGACCTCCACATGTCTGGTTCATCCTTGGGAGCAATTTCCAAACGCCTGAAGGTACCACGTTCATCTGTACAAACAATAGTTTGCAAGTATAAACACCATGGAACCACGCAGCCGTCATACCGATCAGGAAGGAGACGCGTTCTGTCTCCTAGAGATGAACGTACATGTAAAGTGTTGGATGCTTGTTTTATGTGCTGAAATAGAAAATAAATGTTCCATACGCACAAAAAGCTGATTTCGCTCAAATGTTGTACAAAAATGGTTTACATCCCTGTTAGTGAGCACTTCTCCATTGTCAAGATAATCCATCCACAAGGTGTACCTTGTGCTGGCAACAATAAAATACCATTCTAAAATGTGCAGTTTTGTCACACAACACAAGGACACAGATGTCTCAAGTTTTGAGGGAGCGTGCAGTTGGGATGCTGACTGCAGGAACGTCCACCCGTGCTGTTGCCAGAGAATTTAATCTTCATTTCTCTACCATAATCCGCCTCCAACATCGTTTTAGAGAATTTGGCAGTATGTCCAACTGGCCTCACAAATGCAGACCACGTGAACCATGCCAGCCCAGGATTTCCACATCCGGCTTCTTCACCTGCGTGATGGTCTGAGACCAGCCACAAGGACAGCTGATGAAACTGTGAGTTTGCACAACCGAAGAATTTCACAAACTGGCAGAAACAGTCTCAGGGAAGATCTTCTGTGTGCTTGTTATCCTCACCAGGGTCTTGACCTGACTGCAGTTCGGCGTCGTAACTAACTTCAGTCGGCAAATGCTCACCTTCGATGGCCAAAGGGGAGTTGGAGAAGTGTGCCCTTTATTAATTAATCCAGGTTTCAACTGTACCGGACAGATGGCAGACAGCATGTATGGCATTGTGTGAGCGAGCGGTTTGCTGATGTCAACATTGTGAACAGAGTGCCCCATGTTGGCGCTGGGGTAATGGTGTCGGCAGGCATAAGCTACTGACAACGAACACAGTTGTATTTTATTGATGGCAATTTGAATGCACAGAGATACCGTGACGAAATCCTGAGGCCCATTGTCGTACCATTCATCTGCCGCCATCACCACATGCTTCAGCATGATAATGCACAGATCCATGTCGCAAGGATCTGTACACAATTCCTGGAAGCTGAAAACGTTGCGATGGCATATCGCTGCAGAATGCTGTGGTAGCCATGCTGGTTAAGTGTGCCTTAAATTCTAAATAAATCACTTACAGTGTCACCAGCAAAGCACCCCCACACCATCACACCTCCTCCTCCATGCTTTAATGTCTTCACTATTATTCTGCAATGTAGAAAATAGTAAAAATAAAGAAAAACCCTTGAATGAGTAGGTGTGTCCAAACTTTTGACTGGTACTGTAAACAGTATATTCCAGAGTCTGACATTGCTCATTCTTAATTTCTTGCTTTTTACTGGTTGGATTATGTGCTTATTGTTTTGTATTGCTAGGTATTATTACTGCACTGTTGGAGCTAGAAACAAAAGCATTTTGCTGCGCCTGCGATAACTGTAAACATGTGTACGCAACCAATACACTTTTTTTTTATTAGACATTGGAAGGTTTCCGCATCAATCACAGCTACAAAGTGAGAGTTTGTTCCTGGGCTCTAATGCTGGACTAAATGGCTTATTTACTTTGATTGAATATAACCATTTATTATTAAATGTCACAGAGCTACAGCTACAAATGGACTCTTTCCTCAATAGTTTACACCCAGTCCATGCACAATTGACTGTGGCAGAAGCTTCCCATTGGTTTCACAGTGCCCCCCCATGTGACGTTTGCCTGCTAGGGTGCATTTCCATTTAACTATCTTGTGTCGGACATAGTGACGTCACACCCCTCCCCCCCAAAAAAATCTCGCAAAAAACAACAGCGTTGAATAAAAATGTAGTGGTTGAAGTGTTTCAATTACCCATTTAGTCAAATTGAGCATTAAGAAATTGGCGATAGCCGGTATGCCTTCCCACCCATCTTTTTCATATCTCAGGTATAGCCTGTGAAAGCCAGCATGTATAGACTGCAATAATTGACTAATATTTGTCATATTTGAATCATTGTCATGTGCCGACATATCGCCACGGTCCGTGCCATGGTGAAACTTGCGCTCCTATAAATCTGAAATAATTGTACGGTGAAACTTGCCAGCCAACCAGAAAAGCAAGGCGAAGCAATTCAGGCATTCTTTATGGTCAGGACAATCCTGGTCCAGCAATGAAACATTCTTTCTGTTGTTGAAAAAATTGATATTGCAAGATGTAGGCTTTTATAATGAGTGTGGATTGGAGCTTTATAGTTATGTGGTGACATCACGTGCCCCGTGTACCTTCAGAATTATTCCTCAATCATCATTTATTAGAAAAACACAGTTTCCATCATCATTTGTCACAATATAGAAAGTTTGACAAAAGAAAAATCCACTCCTGGCGAACGGCTAAAAATGTTGTCGATCATTTCTCCTTTATCTGCCGTTTCCATTACAGATGTTGTAATGATTTTTGTTGTTGTTGCAATATTGCTTTTGTCTAATAAACCTGGGTCAATGGAAACCGGCCTTTTGAGTGATCCACAGGGCACCGTCTGAGAGGTCGTTACATGAGATGATGATGTCACCTCTGACTTACAGGAAATGCGTGGCAGGAGACAGAACTGGATAGGCTTGCTGTATGGTTGCGTACCAAAAGGCACTCTATTCCCTATTTAGTGCACTACTTTTGACCAGGGCCCATGGCTTGACAAGGGCTCTGGTCAAAATTAGTGCCCTATGTAGGAAATGGGGTGTGATTTGGGACATACAGTATTTCCCTGAGACAAATGAGATCCCAGATACCTAAGAGGAAACTGCTAATGATCTGTGTTCAATATTTGTTTCTCTTTTTCTGGTCCAAGGTTCTATTTTCAGGGATACAGGGGATAAAGTTAGATGAAGACACACTAAATCCCTTAAGGACATGCAAATGAGTTTATGTGATGTTTAAATTGTGGGTTATGGAGTGTGTAGTGCACAGTGTTGGGGAAGCTACTCTGAAAATATATTTTGCCAAGCTACCAATTACTTCACAATGGAAGAAGATAAGCTACACTAAAGCTACCGTTACGCAAAAATATTGTTACATTGAAAAAGTAGTTCACTAAATACAAAATTATTATAGGTAAATCTGAAATGTCATAGGCTACAAATTGCAAGACAGATCACTTTGGGTTCATATGTTAACTCAATGTAATTTAGCCTATTAAACACAAAAAAATGTTTAAAGTGAGAATTAGGCAGGTCTGATGCCAAAAACGAAAGGAAATTACTGCCTATTTCACCCATATTTAATTACATTTTTTTTTTCAAAAAAGTAGTCTGTAGTTCCAGGAGTTAGCTACACCGCTAAATGGCAAAAAGTAAATAACTACTGAAAAAATGTCACTGTTAGTCTACACCTGTTGTTTACGAAGCACATGACAAATAACATTTGATTTGGAAACACTACCTAGATTTGAATTTAGTTTAACTACCACCAAGCTACTGCAAAAAGTAGTTCAATTACTAGTTGAACTACATGTAGTTCACTACTCCCCAACACTGGTAGTGCAGGACGGCTCATAATAATGGCTGGAATGGAGCGAATGGAATGGTATCAAACACATGAAAATCATGTTTGATGCGCTCGATACCATTCCATTGATTCCGTTCCAGCCATTACTATGCGCCTGTGGTGTGTGCATGCACATGTGTGTGTTGAAAGGTGCATGTGTAGGTGCATATGTGTGCTTGTGTGTGTATGTAGCCAAATGTAGGTGTGTACGTGTGTGTGTGGTTAAACCTTGTCAGCAGTATACGTTCAAGGCTTTTCGCCTGCGCTAACTGGGACTGGGATCATTGCCAGCAGTCTCAACTGAGCCAAGGGCAGTGAAGGCAAGGAAGAGGAGGACATCCTGCCCTCACTACCACTCTTAGAAAAAAGGGTTCCAAAAGGTTCTCCTATGCGGTTGTACCCATAAGAGAACCTTTTTTGGTTCCAGGTAGAACTCTTTTGGGTTCCATGTAGAACAGTCTGGGGAAAGGGTTCAACATGGAACCCAAAAGCATTCTACCTGGAACCGAAAAGGTTCTACAGTGAACCAAAAGGGTTCTCCTATGGGGACAGTAGACAATAACCCTTTTTGATTCTAGATAGCACCTTTTTTTCTAAGAGTTTACACGACCTCTGACCCTGGATTTCCTTCTGTAGACCATGCCTTCTCCACTGACCGACCAACCATACCAAAGCCATAGTACAGCACTTCCTCTACCAGGCCCGTCACAAGCCCTGATGTTTGTCCTACCTACCAAAAACCTGAAGTTGAATTATGACTTGGAGTGACTTGCCTCGTCAAATTATGACTTCAATGATGCAAGGACCTTCCAGGGTTGAGGACTATGATCATTTAAATGCTGATATGAATGTACGTTACGGATGAATCGGCATTAGTGCCCACCTTAGCTCTGTGTTAGGACAGTCTAAATGAGTATATTCACAATGTGATAGAGCTCTGTTACCTTGTTGTTGTTTCGCATGCGTGGGCCCTGAAATCCAATCAAGATAAGCAATGTGCCTTTGTACATAATCAAGACTGCTTTGTAACTTCATTCTAGAACACGTTCATCTTCATCAGCTCCTCTGGTTAAACAGCCACCACTAACATTGAGTGGCTGCTGCCAACACACTGACTCAACTCCAGCCACTTTAATAATGGGAATTGATGGGAAATTATGTAAAATATATCACTAGCCACTTTAAACAATGCTACCTAATATAATGTTTACATACCCTACATTATTCATCTCATATGTATACGTATATACTGTACTCTATATCATCTACTGCATCCTTATGTAATACATGTATCACTAGCCACTTTAACTATGCCACTTTGTTTACATACTCATCTCATATGTATATACTGTACTCGATACCATCTACTGTATCTTGCCTAAGCTGCTCTGTACCATCACTCATTCATATATCTTTATGTACATATTCTTTATCCCCTTACACTGTGTATAAGCCAGTAGTTTTTGGAATTGTTAGTTAGATTACTTGTTGGATTATTACTGCATTGTCGGAACTAGAAGCACAAGCATTTCGCTACACTCGCATTAACATCTGCTAACCATGTGTATGTGACAAATAAAATTAGATTTGATTTGGTAATTGATGTGTCCCAAATGGCACCCAATTCCCTTTATAGTGCATTACTTTTGACCAGGGAATATGGTACAATTTGGGACATACCCATTGACCAGCTATAAAAGGATAACTGAAAATGTATTAGAGGATCGGTCTCCTGTTTTAGCAATGATCTAAATAACCTGGGAACGCTTCAATAGCAGATAAAGCAGATACCTGGCCAATATGGTCATGGATACCAATATCATGGGGCTTGTAGACAAGACATATTTATGTGTGTGAGTGCGTGTGCACATGCGTGCGTGTATTATGTGTATTAGTGTGTTAGTGTGTGTGTGTGTGTATGTGTGTGTGTGCATATGATAATGGCGCCGGAGTGGATGGCTGGCGTTTTAAGGGCTCATAACCAACTGTGCTATTTTGTTTTGGTTTTTAGCATTGTTTGCAACTTATTTTGTACATAATGTTGCTGCTACTGTCTCTTATGACCGAAAAGAGCTTCTGGACATCAGAACAGTGATTACTCACATTGAATTGGACAAAGACAGGAGGGATTGAGTCGGACGAGAGGGATTTACTCCAGACACCCGAACAGGCCCTCATCCCCGTCATTCGCAGGAAAAAGAGACAGAGGTTTCGAGGAAGGAGATCAGGGTGTCTTGTGAGGATCCAGCGACGAGTGGCTAATCTGCCTTTGCCATCAGTACTATTGGCCAACATACAATCGCTGGATAATAAAGTAGACGAACTAAAAGCATGTATAGCCTACCAACGGGACATCATATAAAGATGGTGCCGATAGAGATGGTCGCCTCGCTTCGAGTCCTTAGGAAACTATGCAGTATTTTGTTTTTTTAATGTATTATTTCTTACCTTGTTAGCCCAGAAAATCTTAAGTGTTACATACAGCCGGGAAGAACTATTGGATATAAGAGCGTCGTCAACTTACTAACATTACGACCAGGAATTTGAGGAATAGGACTTTCCCAAAGCGGATCCTTTGTTCGGACCACCACCCAGGACAGGGGATTTAATCCCAGAAGCTGACCCAAAATAACGTCTCTGCAGAAGAGGCAGAGAGAGCGGCCTCCTGGTCGTGCACACCGCCCACCGTTTCAGAGTATACTACTCGCCAATGTTCAGTCTCTTGACAACAAGGTAGACAAAATTAGAGCAAGGATGGCCTTCCAGAGAAACATCAGAGATCGTAACATTCTCTGTTTCATGGAAACATGTCTCTTTCGGGATACGTTGTCAGTCAGTTCAGCCACCGGGTTTCTTCATGCGTCGCGCCGACAAAGATAAACACCTCTCTAGGAAGAAAAAGGGGGGGGGGGGTATGCTTCAGGATTAACGACTCATTTTGTAATCATAAAAACATACAGGAACTCAAGCAAGTCACCCGATCTAGAATTCCTTACAATCAAACGCCAGCAATATTATCTCCCAAGAGAATTCTCGTCAGTTATTGCCGGAAGTTTACATACACTTAGGTTGGAGTCATTAAAACTTGTTTTTCAACCACTCCACAAATTTCTTGTGAACAAACTATAGTTTTTGCAAGTCGGTTAGGACATCTACTTTGTGCACGAGACAAGTGATTTTTCCAACAATTGTTTACAGACATATTAATTCACATATGGGTTAGAAGTGGTTCAGAAGCTTACATATACTAAGTTGACGGTGCCTTTCAACAGTTTGGAAAATTCCAGAAACTTATGTCATGGCTTTAGAACCTTCTGATAGGCTAATTGACATAATTTGAGTCAATTGGAGGTGTACCTGTGGATGTATTTCAAGGCCTACCTTCAAACTCAGTGCCTCTTTGCTTGACATCATGGGAAAATCAAAAGAAATCAGCCAAGACCTCAGAAAAATAATTGTAGACCTCCACAAGTCTGGTTAATCCTTGGGAGCAATTTCCAAACACCTGAAGGTACCACATTCATTTGTACAAACAATAGTACGCAAGTATAAACACCATGGGACCATGCAGTCGTCATACCGCTCAGGAAGGAGACGCGTTCTGTCTCTTAGAGATTAACGTACTTTGGTGCGAAAAGTGCAAATCAATCCCAGAACAACAGCAAAGGACATTGTGAAGATTGTGAAGATGCTGGAGGAAACAGGTACAAAAGTCTAGAGAAAAACGAGTCCTATATCGACACAACCTGAAAGGCCGCTCAGCAAGGAAGAAGCCACTGCTCCAAAACCTCCATAAAAAAAGCCAGACTACGGTTTGCAACTGCACATGGGGACAAAGATCGTACTTTTTAGAGAAAAAGTCTGATGAAACAAAAATAGAACCGTTTGGCCATAATGTCCAAATGGACAATGACAAAGGAGATGATTGTGGACTACAGGAAAATGGAGGACTGAGCATGCCCCCATTCTCATCGACAGGGCTATAGTGGAGCAGGTTGAGAGCTTCAAGTTCCTTGGCGTCCACATCACCAACAAACTAACATGGCCCAAGCACACCAAGACAGTTGTGAAGAGGGCACAACAAAACCTATTCCCCCTCAGGAGACTGAATAGATTTGGCATGGGTCCTCAGAACCTCAAAAGGTTCTATACCTGCACCATTGAGAGAATCCTGACCCATTGCATCACTGCCTGGTATGGCAACTGCTCAGCCTCCAACTGCAAGGCACTACAGAGGGTAGTGCGTACGGCCCAGTACATCATTGTCTTGGGTCCAAGCTTCCTGCCATCCAGGACCTCTATACCAGGCGGTATCAGAGGAAGGCCCTAAAAATTGACAATGAATCCAGCCACCCTAGTCATAGACTGTTCTCTCTTTACCGGTACCACATGTATATAGCCTCGCTATTGTTATTTTACTGCTGTTCTTGAATTATTTGTTACTTTTACTTCATATTTTTGGGGGCTATTTTCCTTAAGACTGCATTGTTGGTTAAGGGCTTGTAGGTAAGCATTTCACCTACACCTGTTGTATTCGGCGCATGTGACAAATTCAATTTTATTTTATTAGTATGTGTATTTGTGTGCAGATATTGTATAGGCCTATGTGTATGTGTGTGAGTGAAGGGGTAAGCAAGGTGTTATCAGAGCAGAAACGCAACACTTCCTCCAAGAGAATTCCTGGAAGGGAGTAAAGGCTCGCACAAAGACAGGAAGGTAGATTGTGACGGACAGAGAAGGAGAGGCAGCCGGAGATTGGGATGGAGGGAAGGACGCCCCAGAGTAGTGTGATGCGTTGCAGAATGGGTCACAGTGCGTGGCTCAGAACCGGTCACAGAAACCCATAGCCACGGCCCTCTCAGGGTGGCAAACACTGCCTCTCCTCTACCAATCAGTTTAGTTGTTACTGGCTGTTCAGGCCTGAAGTGTCCAGGGTTATGGGTTAAGCTGGCAGATAGATCCAAACAAAGCTCGGCAGTGGTGTAGTGGAGGGTATGTGCAGGTATACGCCGTATACCCACTTATTTGTTGGTGGGCGTTGCGTATACTCACTTCCTAAGAGCAAATGTTCCAAAATGCAATTAGCAGGAAAACACTGTTCTAAAATGCGCACCGCACATGTGAGCAGTTTCAAGGACAGAGGTGGAGATATCCGTTCTAAATTTAAAAAGGGAAATCTAAAGATGCAACAACTATCATGGGTTGCTAATATGACTAGGATAAGGCCTTATGCTGACAATGAAATAAAGTTGAAAGAAAACCAATGAAACAGGAGAACGCACATGAGGAAGTAACGTCCACAAATTAATGGTGGGATTTTGGCTAAAGGCTAATTTGCAGTGGTGGAAAAAGTACCCAATTGTCAAACTTCAGTAAAAATAAAGATCTCTTAATAGGAAATTACTTAAGTAAAAGTGAAAGTCACCCAGTAAAATACTGCTTGAGTTTAAGTCTAAATGCATTTGGTTTTAAATATACTGAAGTATCAAATGTAAATGTAATTGCTAAAATATACTTAAGTATCAAAAGTAAGTATAAGTCATTCAAAATTCCTTATTTTCCACCATAATTTTTCTCATTTTGTCTGTCATAGTACGTAGTATCATATTACGGAAAACCAGATTCACACCCAGATTCACACTAACACTCAGACATCATTTGCAAAGTATTTGTGTTTTGTGAGTCTGCCAGATCAGAGGCAGTAGGGATGACCAGGGATGTTCTCTTGATAAGTGCGTGCATTGGAAAATGTTCCTGTTCTGCTAAGCATTCAAAATAGAATGAGTACTTTTGAGTATCAGGGGAAATGTATGGAGTATAAAGCAAATGATTTGCTTTAGGAATGCAGTGAAGTAAAAGTTCAAATAGAAATAGTAAAGCATAGGTTTTCAGTAGTTCACACCACTGAAAGTCTGAAAGTATTTGGTTTTAAATATACAGATGTACTTTAGTATTAAAAGTAAATGTAAGTTCTAAAATTATACTTAAGTATGAAAAGTTACAGAATAAATCATTTAAAAGGAACAGGACAAATATAGTGATGCTAAAGATAGGCCTAACCATCTTCTGCTAGATAGAAAGGCTTTCCCTAAAACCTTCTCAGTTAAATGTTAACCAGCTACAAAGTAGTCTATGCCAACCTGGTAGAATGATATCATGATTATTGCATCAATCCAGTGGCCATTTGATTTGTAAACTCCATATCAAGTGTTCCAGAACCCAGCTAACCAAACAGTGCTAGGTGCCTGTGCACCTGAATTAAAGGTAACTACATTTTTAAATCTACATTTCTTAGATTTTTCCCAGACCTCAAAAATGATATTATGATGTGATTTAAGCATTGTTATGGACTTAGAACATCCAATTTAGTTGTTTTTCTATAAAAAAGTGTGACTTTGCATTTTATTTAGAAAAATCTGAAACCTGGGAATTTCTAAATTCTCAATTAGCCTACTTGCACAGTACAGCTTGGGTTGCCCTGACTGGAAAATACCAATATGGGATTTATCGTTTTAGGTCATTCAGAGTGTATGTGACTGTTTCTCATAGAAATTTTCACACGGGTGCCTTTCCATTTGTCAGGTGGGCCGTGTGGCAATTTTGTTTAGCAAAATTAGAATATACTCACTTCTCCAGGCACCATTACACCGCTGAAGCCAGGTGTTCCACCCTCCAACATCCACCCTGCCCTCACCTCTGAACTTCACCATTTTATTTTCTCATCTCCTCTCACTGCAGGAGATCTAATTTTATTAGAGGGATCACTGAAAAGAAGAACACCTCCAGCAGCACAATGACATATTAATCAACAGTCTACAGGTAACTGCCAAAATAATGGAAACACTTCAGTAAATGAGGGATATAAAGTATAGTATTTAAAACAGGTGTTTCCATGCAGGTGTGGTTTCTGAGTTAATTAAGCAATGAACATCTCATGCTTAGGATCATATATAAAAATGCCCAGTTGACCATTATTTTGCCTACTATGGCTAGAAGAAGAGATCTCAGTGACTTTGAAAGTAAGGAGCATAGGGGGTTTAAAGTGTGTGTGTCTGTCAGTCACCAGATCTCAACCCAATCAAACACTTATGGGAGAGTTTTCACCCACCATCAACAAAACACCAAATAGAGTTCCAGACACTTGTAGAATCTATGCCAAGGTGCATTGAAGCAGTTCTGGCGGCTCGTGGTGGACAAACACCTTAAGACACTTTATGTTTGTGTTTCCTTTAGTTTTGCTATGTCCTGTACATCACTAAGAATTAGAAATGAACAAGGAGTTGTGCATTATGTGCTTTCTTTTCACAACACTGAAAATGATTTGAAGAAACCCCAATCTCTAGCAGGGCGACAAAGGTTGAAGGTCTAAATCACAGACAACTAGTTTAAGAGGAGGAGGAGGATGGGGAGGAGCAGAAGGAGGTGTAAGAGCAGAAGGAGAAGGAGAAATAGGAGGAGGTGGAAGAGAGGGTGAAGGAGGAGGAATAGGAGAAGAAGGGAGGAGGAGATGGAACAGGGGTGAAACGTAGAAGGTTAGGAGTGAGTCTGTGTGGAGCCAACAGCATCAGTGTGAATTATCTCAGAAGGACTTGGCCTTTTCCTGCAGCGCTCCTCCAAACTTCACTTCATCTTCAGTCAGGTGGAGAGGCCTGACAGTGTGACCTATAGAGAGGGTTTTTCATCCTGTTGAATGGAGTGAAAAACAAACAGATGAAGTGGAAACTCTGGCCCGGATAGATCTAGGTCACTGACACACGCTGTTTTCCAATGAAAAAAGAAAGGGGCTTACCCCATCCAAATACCATCTCAAAATACTCCCATGCCACAACACTGAGAGAGAGAGAGAGAGAGAGAGAGAGAGAGAGAGAGAAAGGGGACTGCTGTCCGTTTGGAACAGCTGGGGCGCGATGCCTGTTAATGGGCGTCAGGGTTAAATCCCATGTTTGGGTTGGTGCAGCCACAGCACCTATGACCGAGACCACTTCCCAGGCCTGTTACCCTGGCCACAGGCAGCCCCAAACAGCGGTGAGCATCAGCCTGATGAGCAGCGATAGCGATTAGTGATGTCTGAAGCCAAACAGCCATGGCCATGAGGCCCTGCAGTGCAGAGAAAGGGTGAGACGGAGCCACAGAGAGAGAGAAAGAGGGAGAGAGAGTGAGAGCAAGCGAGAGAGAGTGAGAGCAAGCGAGAGAGAGTGAGAGCAAGCGAGAGAGAGAGAGAGAGAGAGAGAGGGAGGGAAAGAGGGAGAGGGAAATGGAGAGAGAGAAATAGGGAGAGAGAGGGAAAGAGGGAGAGGGAGAGGGAGAGGGAAATGGAGAGAGAGAAAGAGGTAGAGAGAGGGAAAGAGGGAGAGCAGGAGAGAGAAAAGGAAAGAGGGAGAGAGAGGAAGAAGAAAAGATGGAGAGAGACATAGAGAGAAAGAGGGAGGGAGAAAGAGGGGAAAAGGGGGAGAGAGATCAGCTATGATGTAGGGAGCATGTGCAGGTGTCGGATTAATTCATTTTAATGACTTTGTTTTGGAGTACTCCATCTTACCCAGTCGTTCACATTTCATGTTGAAAAAGTTGCAAATTTCTTCCCCAGAGAGCTGAAAGTCGAGGTGACTGTTGAGTGTGTGTGTGTGTGTGTGTGTGTGTGTGTGTGTATCTGTGTGTGTGTTTGTGTGTATGTTTGTGTGTGTGTGTGTATCTGTGTGTGTGTTTGTGTGTATCTGTGTGTGTGTTTGTGTGTATCTGTGTGTGTGTGTGTTTGTGTGTGTGTGCATCTGTGTGTGTGTGTGTGTGTGTGTGTGTGTGTGTGTGTATCTGTGTGTGTATGTGTGTGTGTGTGTGTGTGCATGTGTGTGTGTGTGTGTGTGTGTGTGTGTGTGTGTGTGTGTGTGTGTGTGTGTGTGTGTGTGTGTGTGTGTGTGTGTGTATCTGTGTGTGTGTCTGTATGAGGGGAATAGAGAATGGTGAGAGACGTATTCCCCATCCTGCCTCCTGGCTCCTTCAGGTTGGATTATTTGCGAAGTTGTTTCCTGCTCCATCTTATTTTAACCCCTCTGCAGGGCTGAATGGAGGAAACTCAACCAGCTGTCCATTATGTCAGTACTCTCCCACAAACATACAGTGCCCTCAAACTCCTGCAGTTACATGGACACTATATACTATACACTATACACTAGACACACACACACACACACACAGCATATGTTTTACTATCCTTGTGGGGACCTAAAATGTATTTCCATTCAAAATCCTAATTTCCGTAACCCCTAAACCTAACCCTAGCCTTAACCCCTAAATCTAACCCTAACCCTAACCCTAAACCTCAACCCTAATTCTAACCCGAATTGTAACCCTAAACCTAAACCTAAGCCCTAAGCCTAAAATACCCTTTGTCCTCGTGGGGACGTCGGAAATGTCCGCACAATGGAGAATTTTTCTTGTTTTACTATCTTTGTGGGGACTCTTGGGGATTTCACACTCACACCCATTTTAGGCAGCATGTAGAACTTAATATGCTCCTCCTCAACTTCAACTCTAACCTAGTTTCTCTGGATCACTTGACTGGCTGCTGTCTTGGACCAAAAGGACTGTTTGGAACAATAAGCCATTGTCAGACTGTGTGCGCAACTGGTCAACTGGAGTCAGGTGCAGGAGAGCAGAGATGAGTGAACAGGCACACTTTAAATCGTCAGAAGCAAAACAGTCGGACGCAACAGCGTCACAACACTCCAGCCAAAGGCAGAAGCGAATAGCGCCCTAGTCACACAAAATAATGTACAACAATACAATACCCCGGGTTCAAAGCAATACCCGGGAAAAAACCAGCCTGACGCATCACACAATAAACGTAACGAACAATTTCACACACAGACATGGGGAGGAACAGAGGGTTAAATACACAACAAGTAATGAGGGATATGTAAACCAGGTGTGTGGAAAACAAGACAAAACAAATGGAAAATTAAAGTTGGATCGGCGATGGCTAGAAGACCGGTGACGTCGACCACTGAACGCCGCCCGAACAAGGAGAGGAACCGCCTTTGGCGGAAGTCGTGACAGCTATCTAATGTTGGGTTGATTTCCTATTACCACTGAGAAGAGCTTACCAGGAAAAACGTCCAAAAGGACTAACTCAAGACAGAAAGGTGTTGGAGCATTCATCAAAAAAAGCTGAGATTGATTTCTTTTAGCAAATCCATTGTACAGGATGCGAACAGGTGAGGGTTGGATAACGGAAACGGAGAAGGACTTTCTCATTATGCCATACCCTGCCTGTTTATTATGGCTTACCGAAAATACATACAAGTATGGATAAACCTCCTTAACGTCCCATAGTGTCAGGTAACAGTAGCCCTTTTGAACCCTTAGCTCAGTATGATGCATTGCCAGCCCTTTTAGTTGATACCAGGGATGTGCATAAGATCATCAATAACTATAGATGCCACACTGAAAGCATGTTGGTTACTCTTGACGTTCAGTAGCTCTTCACTAATATCTTCATGAAGCAGGCCTACGAACACTCTCTCGCTATCTCGACACTAGACGGGAGGGTATCTTGCCTCCATCTGACTTTGTTCTGTCTCTCTCACAAAAAGCCCTCACATCAAATTAATTCCAATATGTGGGAAATTTCTACCATCAGAATCGGGTTACAGCGATGGGAGTTGCCAACACTCCTAACTATGCAAATGTATTTATGGGACACTGGGAGGAGACCTTCATTTAGGATGTCCACAAAAACCAATTTTTCCAGAATGTCACCCTTTGGAAAAGATACATAGACCACATCCTACTGTTATGGAACAGAACTAACGCTCTCCTCTTAGAGTTAACTTCTTATATGAATTTATCTGACCCCAATCTCATATTCACAGCAGAGAGAAGTCAAGAAAAAAATCAAAGTCTACTATCTTCCGCAAACCGTAGAGTAGGAATACAGTTTTACATGCATACAGTGTGTACAGTACATTGTGACAACAGGACCAATACAAACATTTTTTTTACCATCCAAGAACAGGTAAAGAATACAAAATCCTAAGCTTCATTAACTGTAGCACCACAAATGTCATACACATGCTAAAATGCATCTGCAGGGCTGTTTATATTGGTTAAACTAAACAAGCATTGAAACTCCACATTGCAGAACATAGGGCTGCCATTCTTAATAAAAACACAAACTATGTGATTGCATACCACTGCATAGAAGCCAACCATGACTCATTCCGCTTTCACATGCTAGTCGGAATTAGGAAACGCAGAAGTTTCTGACTTGCTGATTCGTTGAACACTGCACGTGCATAACTACAACCAGTTAGCAAGTCGAACATTTCAGAGTTTCCTGACTAGCACGTGAATGCAGCATCACCAGAGCTGCATCACCCAAAATGGCGACTGGAGTATTTTTCAAATCACATTTTATTAGTCACATGCACCGAATACAACAGTGAAGTGCTTACTTACAAGCCCCTAACCAACAATGCAGTTTAACAAAATACGAATAAGAATAAGAAATAAAAGGAACAAGTAATTAAGGAGCAGCAGTAAAATAACAATAGCGAGACTATATACAGGGGGTACCGGTACAGAGTCAATGGTTAGTCAAGGTAATTGAGGTAATATATACATGTAGGTAGAGTTACTAAAGTGACTATGCATAGATAATAACAGAGAGTAGCAGCGGTGTAAAAGAGGGGGTGGGGGCAATGCAAATAGTTTTTGTAGCCATTTGATTAGATGTTCAGGAGTCTTATGGCTTGGGGGTAGAGGCTGTTTATATATAAGCCTCTTAGACCTAGATTTGGCGTTCTGGTACCACTTGCCATGCGTTATCAGAAAGAACAGTCTATGACCTGGGTGGCAAGAGTCTTTGACAATTTTTAGGGCCTTCCTCTGACACCGCCTGGTATAGAGGTCCTGGATGGCAGGAAGCTTGGCCCCAGTGATGTACTGGGCCGTACGCACCACCCTCTGTAGCGCCTTGCGGTCTTAGGCGTGTGGTTGTTTCAAAATGAAAGTAGTGGGCGTATGGAAAGGAGTCGGTGTGTCAAAAGGAAAGTTGTGGGCATGTGGAAAGGAGTGGGTGTGTCAAAAGGAAAGTTGTGGGCGTGTGGAAAGGAGTGGGTGTGTCAAAAGGAAAGTTGTGGGCGTGTGGAAAGGAGTGGGTGTGTCGAAAGGAAAGTTGTGGAAAGGAGTGGGTGTGTCGGAAGGAAAGTTGTGGAAAGGAGTGGGTGTGTCAAAAGGAAAGCAGTGGGCGTGTGGAAAGGAGTGGGTGTGTCAAAAGGAAAGAGTGGGTGTGTCAAAAGGAAAGCAGTGGGTGTGTGGAAAGGAAAGTTGTGGGTGTGTCAAAAGGAAAGTTGTGGGTGTGTGGAAAGGAGTGGGTGTGTCGAAAGGAAAGTTGTGGAAAGGAGTGGGTGTGTCGGAAGGAAAGTTGTGGGCGTGTGGAAAGGAAAGCAGTGGGCGTGTGGAAAGGAAAGCAGTGGGCATGTGGAAAGGAGTGGGTGTGTCGAAAGGAAAGTTGTGGCTGTAACAGTATAACTTTTGTCCATCCCCTCGCCCCTACCCGGGCTCAATCCAGGGACCCTCTGCACACCGACAACAGTCACCCACGAAGCATCGTTACTCATTGCTCCACAAAAGCCACGGCACTTGCAGAACAAGGGGAACCACTACTTTAAGGTCTCAGAGCGAGTGACGTCAACTATTGAAACGCTATTAGCGCGTACCACCGCTAACTAGCTAGCCATTTCACATTGGTTACACTCACACCCCCTCCTCCTTTTTTTCAGCAACCAGTGATCTGGGTCAACAGCATCAATGTAACAGTATAACTTTAGTCCGTCCCCTCGCCGGGCTCGAACCAGGGACCCTCTGCACACGCAGACAACTGACACCCACGAAGCATCGTTACCCATCGCTCCACAAAAGCCACGGCCCTTGCAGAGCAAGGGGAACTACTACTTCAAGGTCTCAGAGCGAGTGACGTCACCGATTGAAACGCTATTACCACGCACAACCGCTAACTAGCTAGCATTTTCACATCGGTTACATGGGCGTGTGGAAAGGAGTGGGTGTGTCGAAAGGAAAGTTGTGGGCTGTGGAAATGAGTGGGTGTGTCAAAAGGAAAGGAGTGGGTGTGTCAAAAGGAAAGTTGTGGGCGTGTGGAAAGGAGTGGGTGTGTCAAAAGGAAAGGAGTGGGTGTGTCAAAACGCTCTGCTATAGGTTAGGAGGTTTTTATTGAGTTTGTTTTTACCACGCAACTTCCATACCGCTGGTGTTTAGACTTACCAGTCTTGAGTCTATTTCACTGTTTTAGAAAAATAATTGTACACTTTCAGTTATCAAACTGACGAGTGTTTATTTTTGATGAAAAGTATTGATGATGGGTGTACTTCATGAGTTGTAAGCTGTGCAGCTGTCACCCTGATATTGGCTACTAGGTAGCTACTTCCCACGCAGTCGCCGGACAGTAATGCTTGTTTCATCGGGAGTGAAGGGCACTGTGTCCCGTTGTTGTTGCCGTTCCTCCTCATTGCGTAGTAGACTGTATGTATACATTAAGGTGACATCGATATGGTTATCAACATTAACTATTTATTGTGTAGGCTGCTATCCTACTTGAAATAAAATCATGTGAGAGAAAGAAGTGCTGGTTAGCTACCGCCTGCGACATGACCGTGATACAGAGTAGGAAGCACATCATTCAACACCCGGTGCACTGGTCGTTGTTGTGCAGTCTAATCAGCCACACAAAACGTTCTTGAATGGCAACAAATCTGCCCAATTAGCTGATTTTTTTTCTCACACACCCACTCCTTTTGACACACCCACTCACCCAGACTCTTGTTGCCATATTGGGCGGCAGTTATCCATACTTGCAACACCTTCCTCCTTGCGCGTTGTAGCCATAGAACACATCCACATTTCACCAAGAGGAAGTAACATCTTACATAGACTAAAACAAAGAGAGGCTTTCTGGTAGTACTCCTTAGACACTGTGGATCCTAAGGGGCTAAACAATGATTTTTCACTGCCTTCGTTTCTATAATGTTGTTGCCTTGATTTGGGGGTCTCTGTGTCTCTGGATTCACATAGACCCAAATATCATGTCTGTATATTTTTACTTGGCTTATTGATTAACGAGACACATCATTTATCTATAATTACTGTTATTTTGTATTATAATTTGCTATTTACCTTGAAACATTTTAGCATTATTATTTTCTTACATTGTTGTGTCTCAATGAGGCACTAGGCTATAAATAGGAGCTAAGTGCAATGGTCAGGTCACACTGAGGAGACAACAGCTTGACTTCAAAAAGTCAGTCACCTGTTTGCATCCTGTACAATGGATTAAAGTGAGGTAAAATAAATACATCTTTGATTTTTTAAATTGAGTGCGCCTGTCACGTTCTGACCTTTATTTCCGTTGTTTTGTCATTATTTAATATGGTCAGGGCGGGAGTTGGGGTGGGCAGTCTATGTTTGTTTTTCTATGATTTGGGGATTTCTATGTTTCGGCCTAGTATGGTTCTCAATCAGAGGCAGGTGTCATTAATTGTCTCTGATTGAGAATCATACTTAGGTAGCCTGGGTTTTACTGTTTGTTTGTGGGTGTTTGTTTCCGTGTCTGTGTTTTTCACCACACGGTACTGGTTTGGTTTTTGTTCGTTTTCACGTTTATTGTTTTTGTATTCAGTCGTGTTCATGTTGAGTGTTTCTTATTAAAAGAACCATGGACACTTACCACGCCGCATATTGGTCCTCCGATCCTTCTCGCCTCTCCTCTTCAGACGAAGAGGAGGAAATCCCTTACAGCGCCAACTCCTTTTACGTCGAATTAGTCCTTTTGGAAGTTTTTCTTGGTAAAACCCTTCTCATGATTTTTGTCATTGTTGTTGCGCACCCATCCTTTTCTTTGTTGGTTGAAGCATGAAGGACCACATGAACTCTTTCCTATTACCACTGCTAGAGTGGGACTTCTTTGTCTTTCTGCGAAAATTACAACATAATGGAAGCCAATGAGAAGAAGATGGTGGTGCAGTTTGAGCCTAAGTATCGGGCAGTAACACAACAAGACTATGAGGCCCAATCTCCCTTTAATGTGTTTGACTTTGTAACGACCTGTTTCCGTATGCTGTCAGTGTTTAATGGTGTTAATATTTTAGCCCTCCCTGACGGCTCTTTAGATAGCCTCCTGATTTGTGTGTCTGGGTCTGGAGTTTTTCTCCTTTTCTCTCTCGCTTTGCCATGGGTACTATCAGTGTCCCCTTCACTCTATCGCTTTACCGTGGGGGCTATCAGTGTCCCCTTCTCTCTATCGCTTTACGGTGGGGGCTATCAGTGTCCCCTTCTCTCTGTTGCTTTACGGTGGGGGCTATCAGTGTCCCCTTCTCTCTTTCGCTTTACCTTGGGGGCTATCAGTGTCCCCTTCTCTTTCACTTTACCGAGAGGGCTATCAATGTCCCCTTCTCTCTATCGGTTTACCTTGGGGGTTATCAGTGTCCCCTTCTCTATCGGTTTACCTTGGGGGCTATCAGTGTCCCCTTCTCTCTATCGGTTTACCTTGGGGGGGCTATCACCTTGGGGGTGTCCCCTTCTCTCTATCGGTTTACCTTGGGGGCTATCAGTGTCCCCTTCTCTCTATCGGTTTACCTTGGGGGCTATCAGTGTCCCCTTCTCTCTATCGGTTTACCTTGGGGGCTATCAGTGTCCCCTTCTCTCTATCGGTTTACCTTGGGGGCTATCAGTGTGCTCTGCGCTTTGCGCTTCCTCACTCTGATTTCTGTCTGTTCCTCTTTTCTCCACAATCTCCCACTCTGTATCCATCTCCTCACCCTATCTCTCTCTTCCTGCCTGCCTGAGTCTGAGGGGTATAACTGTGTGTATCTTTCCTGCTCTCTTACTTCCTGCCTGACTGAGTCTTTGGGGTATAACTGACTGTATTTTTCCTGTTCTCTCTCTCTTCCTGCCTGCAGATTTCTTTTATCACTGTTTTATGTCCAGAGAGTGTGCCATCCCGCGTAGAGAGAGAAATAGGGAGATGGGAGGGGAGAGAAAGAGAGTGGCAGTGTTTATCTAACTTCCCCCTGTTATCTTCATTTTCTCTTTATCCCTCCCCTCTTTTTTTCTACCCTCTCGCCTGTTCTCCCTGTATTGGCCTCCTATAACTCATGCATGCTCCCCATTTGCTGCTAGACATGAATCTTGCTATCTTGTGTCACTACTGGCCGAAACTTCCGGCAACCTTTATCACATTCAATTTGAAAAGCCATGATTGGCTTAGCCAGCTAAACCTATTGGAAGACATTTATACATTTACGGTGTCAGCTTTTCTCTCCTTCTTTGGACCCCCTTAATTATCTCCTTCACTCAGAGAGGACCATTGTAACAAATGCATAATTCAAAGTAGTTTTAATGACATGATTAAAAAGTCATTTCACATTCCCTCTCTAATCCCCTAACTTCCTTTCTCTCTCTCTCCCCCTGAGTATCTCTCCCTCTCTGTTTTTCTCTCTCTCCTGCCATCTCTCCATTGTAACAGCCAGAGAAAAGTTTATTTGTCTTTTATGAAGACTAACTCTTAATAAGCTTACTCCCTCTTGTTTTCCTATTCTCTGCTTCGCTTTGATCTTTTACAGCATGTCAGATAATGTGTTGTTCTGTATCTTCGCTGCTGGTTTTTGAATGAATCTAAAGCTGTGTGTAACGGTCCTCTGGGAGGGGTAGTAATAAATATGGGTGGTGAGGTACGTGATCTGTGGCGAGGCTGGGACTGTGACGTTGTAATAGGTTAGATAGAGTCAGGCCTTCAGGACCTGGTGTTGGACAAACCTGACAAGTTCATGTAAAGGGATCATTTTTCTGGCTATCAAAATACTCAGTGTCTTCTAAACCTCTATCTCAGAGCCAACCTGTGGTCTGTCAGTGGTTGTGTGTGAGAGGGAGAGAAAGAGAGAGAAAAGAGAGAGAGAGATTGATGGACCCATGAGGACAGTAGCTATTAGAGAACTGGCAGCTCCATTCAATCCATTAATAAAAAAGCACAAAAGATGTGGTTGAATTTTTCCCCTGTTTACCCTGGATATTCCCAGTTTTTTTCTCCACAATGTGTGTAAGCCATCTACCATTACATAGAGAACAGGCCAGAATAATACGCCTGGCACACTGTGTCCTATCCTGACTCATCACAGTGATACTGAATGTGTGTCAGTCAGGGAGAAACCAAAAGGGCCCACTATGGTCTCAGGTTATTGGGAGAAAGTGTATAAGACAGGCATGGGGTTTGTATGTATGAGGAACGGGTTGGGAGGTCCTCTGTGTGTGAAGGTGAACAGTAGGCGTCTGTGTGTGTGTGTGTGTGCGTGTCTATGTTTGAGATGACTGGGTCCTGTTGCTGTGCTTCCAGCCAGCCATACAGTCTACTCTTGTCACTCTGGGGATTGATACATTTTGTATACAGTACATGACGTGTGCAGAGATCTGAGGACAGCCAGTATTATAGTCCCCTATGTGAGGCTATGTGAGGAGAGTGGGCTGGATGGGGATCTGATTTGGTTCCAGTCTTCAGCTTTTATGTAAAAACCATTGCTACTTCCAATCAAAAGCAAGCACACACATGGCTGCAGACACCACACACAAACCACACAAAAACACAGACCTAAGACATCCACAATCAAACCCATCACATATGATGCTTCCAGAGAGAACGAAAA
The DNA here is from genome assembly GCF_018296145.1 of Oncorhynchus tshawytscha. Lineage (NCBI taxonomy): Eukaryota > Metazoa > Chordata > Actinopteri > Salmoniformes > Salmonidae > Oncorhynchus > Oncorhynchus tshawytscha. Next base: position 21,447,534 of record NC_056440.1, read on the forward strand.
TTAGGGAAAGAAACAGTACACTTGTCAAGCAAAACGTTATCTCTGAACAAAAACCGTGGAAGTGACTGGTGCCAAGGCAACAGCTACTCTTCCTGGGGTCCGGCAAAATTAAGGCAGTAATACAATTTTAAAACATTGCAATACATTCCTAACAGATTTCACAACACCCTAAATATGTGCCCTCAGGTCCCTACTCCACTACCACATATCTACAACACTAAATCCATGTGTACAGTGCCTTGCGAAAGTATTCGGCCCCCTTGAACTTTGTGACCTTTTGCCATATTTCAGGCTTCAAACATAAAGATATAAAACTGTATTTTTTTGTGAAGAATCAACAACAAGTGGGACACAATCATGAAGTGGAACGACATTTATTGGATATTTCAAACTTTTTTAACAAATCAAAAACTGAAAAAGTGGGCGTGCAAAATTATTCAGCCCCTTTACTTTCAGTGCAGCAAACTCTCTCCAGAAGTTCAGTGAGGATCTCTGAAGGATCCAATGTTGACCTAAATGACTAATGATGATAAATACAATAGCCCCCAAGATAAACCTGATAGAAGGGGACACTGATAGCCCCCAAATCAAGTCTCCGTATAAATGCACCTGCACTGTGATAGTCTCAGAGGTCCGTTAAAAGCGCAGAGAGCATCATGAAGAACAAGGAACACACCAGGCAGGTCCGAGATACTGTTGTGAAGAAGTTTAAAGCCGGATTTGGATACAAAAATATTTCCCAAGCTTTAAACATCCCAAGGAGCACTGTGCAAGCGATAATATTGAAATGGAAGGAGTATCAGACCACTGCAAATCTACCAAGACCTGGCCGTCCCTCTAAACTTTCAGCTCATACAAGGAGAAGACTGATCAGAGATGCAGCCAAGAGGCCCATGATCACTCTGGATGAACTGCAGAGATCTACAGCTGAGGTGGGAGACTCTGTCCATAGGACAACAATCTGTCGTATATTGCACAAATCTGGCCTTTATGGAAGAGTGGCAAGAAGAAAGCCATTTCTTAAAGATATCCATAAAAAGTGTTGTTTAAAGTTTGCCACAAGCCACCTGGGAGATACACCAAACATGTGGAAGAAGGTGCTCTGGTCAGATGAAACCAAAATTAAACTTTTTAGCAACAATGCAAAACGTTATATTTGGCGTAAAAGCAACACAGCTCATCAACCTGAACACACCATCCCCACTGTCAAACATGGTGGTGGCATCATGGTTTGGGCCTGCTTTTCTTCAGCAGGGACAGCGAAGATGGTTAAAATTGATGGGAAGATGGATGGAGCCAAATACAGGACCATTCTGGAAGAAAACCTGATGGAGTCTGCAAAAGACCTGAGACTGGGACGGAGATTTGTCTTCCAACAAGACAATGATCCAAAACATAAAGCAAAATCTACAATGGAATGGTTCAAAAATAAACATATCCAGGTGTTAGAATGGCCAAGTCAAAGTCCAGACCTGAATCCAATCGAGAATCTGTGGAAAGAACTGAAAACTGCTGTTCACAAATGCTCTCCATCCAACCTCACTGAGCTCGAGCTGTTTTGCAAGGAGGAATGGGAAAACATTTCAGTCTCTCGATGTGCAAAACTGATAGAGACATACCCCAAGCGACTTACAGCTGTAATCGCAGCAAAAGGTGGCGCTACAAAGTATTAACTTAAGGGGGCTGAATAATTTTGCACGCCCAATTTTTCAGTTTTTGATTTGTTAAAAAAGTTGGAAATATCCAATAAATGTCGTTCCACTTCATGATTGTGTCCTATTTGTTGTTGATTTTTCACAAAAAAATACAGTTTTATATCTTTATGTTTGAAGCCTGAAATGTGGCAAAAGGTCGCAAAATTCGAGGGGGCCGAATACTTTCAAGGCACTGTATGTGTGTGTATTGTGCGTATGTTATTGTGTGTGTATGCATGTGTCTGTGCCCATGTTTGTGTTGCTTCACAGTCCCCGCTGTTCCATAAGGTGTATTTTTATTTTTTTGAAGTAAATCAAATTTGACTGCTTGCATCAGTTACTTTATGTGGAATAGAGTTTCATGTAGTCATGGCTTTATGTAGTACTGTGCGGCTCCCATAGTCTGTTCTGGACTTGGGGACCGTGAAGAGACCTCTGGTGACATGCATGGGTGTCTGTCTGCTAGTAGTCTAAACAGACAGCTGGGTGTGTTCAACATGTCGATACCTCTCACATATACAAGTAGGGATGAAGTAAATCTCTCCTCCACTTTGAGCCAGGAGAGATTGACATGCATATTACAGTTTTTCTCAGCCGCTTTGGTGCATTTCTTAGATCAAAAGTGCAATTCTTGATACTACTTGTACAAATTCCAAATCATCTAGTCACTTGTGCACATCATTAAAGCAATTTCTTATTCCTTTGAACAAATTGCAATTGATAATGTACAAGTGTCAGCTTTTTTCCACATTATCAATTGCTCATGTCATGTTGATCAAAATATAGTAGATGGTTCCCTGTTGAATAGTCTTACCCCTCAAAACATCTAGGCATTAGTTCCTTGCATAAGCCATTACATGCAAAATTGTTGAACTATTTGTCATAAACTGTCAAGCATAGTTTTACACATTTCTATTAGACCTTTTGTACAAAAACGTGACTTGATGAATCGTGCAGGTGAAATTGACCCTCACTCATGAAGGAATGTAAAGTGTTAGTTCCATCAACAATCAACCAGTTGTCTAAATTGCTCAAAGTTGCATCTCATGAAGAATCAATTGGCAAGCATATATAGACAGACCACAACACACGGTTGGAATTTTCCAATAATGGATGGACCAGGAAACGAACAGGGTCAACAGCCAAGAGGAGGAAGAAGAGGAGCAAGGATGCATGGTGGAAGGCAAAACAGAGGAAGAGGCAGAAGAGGACATAGGCGCATATCTGATGACATAAGGGCCACTATTGTAGACCATGTTGTCAGTCATGGCCTTACAATGGCTGAGACGCGTCGAAGGGTGCAGCCGAATATTGGGAGATCAACCGTGTCCTCAATAGTTCAAACGTTTCGAAGAGAGAACAGGTATGTCCACCAATGTACAGTGCACTGTTACTGTATATAAGCAGTATACTGTATACTTCCTACATATTACAGTAGTCCACTTGTATTTCACAGCATACAGAAATATACTCTATACAGATACATACTGCACCTTACATGCACCCACCTGTATGTTTTACAGTAAAATGTGTGTTTGCATAGTTTTTGTCTCTGTGAAAGTGTGCGATGCATCACTGCATCTTTCCCCACATAGGACTGCAAGATTACCTCAAACCAGTGGCAGAGGACGCCTTTTCACATATCAACAGGAGGAGGCTATTTGCACCATGGTCCGAGCAAACAATGCCATGAGACTCAGGGAAATACAAAGGACCATTATAGAAGACAACCATGTCTTTGAAAACATCCATACGGTTAGCATCTCAACCATCGACAGGGTGCTGCATAGAAACCAGATGAGTATGAAACAGCTGTACCGTGTACCATTCCAAAGGAATGAGGACAGAGCTACGGTACCACTATGTACAGGTAAAACATATATCTATGTAACTACTTTACAGCAACATTTTATAGTGATACATAGTACAGTAAGCATAAACTGCACACATTTCCATTGCTGTGGAAGGAACATGCAATATACGTACATTTTATGTCACTCTTCCTTACCAAAACAAATTCAACTGTTCTGGGATATAGTGTATAATGGAGTTGGAATCAAGTAAACCCTCTCACAACTTTGTATACGTGGATGAGGCTGGCTTCAATCTGACCAAATGCAGAAGGCGGGGTCGGAATATCATCGGTCACAGAGCTACTGTGGATTTGCCAGGCCAACGGGGAGGAAATATCACCATGTGTGCTGCTATTTCGGAGTATGGTGTCCTAACCCATATCCCCCTTATAGGGCCATACAACACCCAGCATCTACTCAACTGTTTAGAGACTCTCTACAGGGCTCTCATGCCTGATGATGAGAGGGGTCTGTTTAGAGAGGATTTGCCAAAGTATGTGGTCATTTGTGATAATGTGAGTTTCCATCGATCAAACATCATAAGGCAATGGTTTGTGACCCACCCGAGGATGCTCATAGAATTCCTCACACCTTATTCACCATTCCTTAACCCAATTGAGTTATTTTCAGCATGGAGGTGGAAGGTGTACTATCGTCAGCCACACACACAGATGACCCTGCTGGCTGCAATGGATGCAGCATGTGAGGACATCACAGTAGACGGCTGCAGAGGATGGATAAGGCATTCCAAAAGAGTCTTTCCACGTTGCATTGGAAGGGAAAATATCCGTTGTGATGTGGATGAGAATATTTGGGCCGACAGACAGGAGCGTCTGGATGTGTAGAGACAGCACAACAGTGCTGCGGGCAAAGTTGTGCCTTAGGGGTGGTTTCCTGTGTTTCTTTCTAATTTAGTTTTTTTTCCTTTGTGCCCCTTGGGTTGTCCAGTCTCTTTCAATCAACAACCCACATATAGTAATATGTAAATAGTACTGTTGAAATTGATATATGCCATAGAAGTGCAGTCTTGTGCATTTTCAATACAGTAACTGTCATCCCCAAACTGTAGCCTAAGTTTACATCAGGTAATACTGTCAAAGTACACAGTTACATTGACAACATGCCTAAACATTTTGACGACCTTGTTCGTGAACAATGACTCAATGACTTATCATTCTGATGACACTGACATGATCATTGGCATGAATATTTACTTTTGAGAGATGTCCTAAGGATTTTTAGTGACTGACTAGCTTTAGAAACATATCTATTGTATATTGCAGTTTGTACAAATTGTTCTGAGAAATGCACTTATTCTTTTGCACATGTTAGGGATGATGTGAAAAATGCATCAAAGCGACTGAGAAAAACTGTATTAATGTTAGCTCTCTGTGTACATCCGATGGCCAGCCGTGCTGCCCTGTTCTGAGCCAATTGAAATGTCCTTAAATCCCTCATTGTGTCATCTGAACAGTAGTCTATTTCTTGAACTACATAGTTGGTTAAGGGCTTGTAAGTAAGCATTTCACGGTGAGGTTGTATTCAAAACTAGAGCCTGTCGGACCTGCCTTGTTAAGGCAGAGTAATGCTTTATTATGGACAGACTTCTACCCATCTTAGCTACTGTTGTATCCCTCCCTATGTTTTGATCATGACAGTACTGTATATCATGTTGTAATAACAGATGACATTTTCAGATTAATCAACTTAAGGTGTAAAAGGTACGTAGTAAAGTATAGAGATAATGGTGTATGGGGATTGTGCTACGTAGTGATTACCATGTAATGTATGTAGTCTCTTCTGTTACCCTCCATAAAAGACACACACACTGGAAGCACTTATGCATAAAATACCATCATTATCATTCATCATTCAGGACCGCATCTCTTCGTAACCTTTCAGACACTCCCCTCCTCCCCCTCTCCTCTCAGTGTCTGAAATACCTGCACACAAACACAGACTCATAATGGTTCACAAATCCCCACTGTTATTGGAGGGAGGGAGGGAGGGGATGTTGGAGGGAAGGAAATGAATAGATTTGGTTACGCGCAACCTGAGAACTCTGTGGGAGAGAGAGAAGGCAGAGAGAGAAGGCAGAGAGAGAAGGCAGATAGAGAGAAGGCAGAGAGAGAAGGCAGAGAGAGAGAAGGCAGAGAGAGAGAGAGAGAAAGAGAGAGCGTTACATCGTTATATACATTGTTACAACACTGTATATAGACATATTATGACATTTGAAATGTCTTTATTCTTTTGGAACTTCTGTGAGTGATGTTATCTATTCATTGTTATTGTTTATTTCATTTTTGTTTATTATCTACTTCACTTGCTTTGACAATGATAACATATATTTTCCATGCCAATAGAGGCCTTTAATTGAATTGAATTGAGAGCAGACCGACAGAGAGAGAGAGAGAGAGAGAGAGCAAGAGAGAGAGAGAGAGCAGAAAGAGTGAGAGAGAGAGAGGGGTAGAAGGAGACAGAGAGAGAAAGAGAGAGCAGAAAGAGTGAGAGAGAGAGGGGTAGAAGGAGACAGAGAGAGAAAGAGAGAGCAGAAAGAGTGAGAGAGCGAGGGGTAGAAGGAGACAGAGAGAGAAAGAGAGAGCAGAAAGAGTGAGAGAGAGAGGGGTAGAAGGAGACAGAGAGAGAAAGAGAGAGCAGAAAGAGTGAGAGAGCGAGGGGTAGAAGGAGACAGAGAGAGAAAGAGAGAGCAGAAAGAGTGAGAGAGAGAGGGGTAGAAGGAGACAGAGAGAGAAAGAGAGAAGATAAATAAATACAGTATATAGAATGAAGACTTTGAGAGCAGGAAGAGGTAGAGTGAATGAAAACAAGACTGAGGGGAAAAAAGCAAAAGGAAGCCAAGCCAAACAGGAAATATTCAGCTTCATCATTAGTGAGTTTGACCTCTGATCTATCGACATCCCCATCCATCCCAGAATAATCCCCTCACATCGATCCAATGACCTGCAGAGCCACTGCCTTTGTTGTTATCAACTGGTGGGTGGTGCACATATTACTAATGTGTCTCTCAAGATATCTTAGGGTAGGATAGCTTGGGTAAGACTTGAACTCTTCACAAATTAGCTTGGGGTTTTGGGTATGCTTCAAATTGCAGCAACAGCTCTATCTCCTATGAGCCCTTCTAACACAGATTAATCTGATTACACTGGAGCATACACACACACACACACACACACACACACACTGCTCCCCGCCTGGAGTGTGTGTGTGTGTGTGTGTGTGTGTGCTATAGCACCCTAACACAATCTAATCAGCCGTCCAATCAGTGAGCCTGCTCTGCTCATGTTCTATCCCGCAGGCCTGGAAACGGGGATAAAGTCTGAATAACAAATATATATAAAAAAACATGTTGCTTCTGAATTTGATCTTTGATGCATCTTTGATGCAGCTTGTTGGGGCCAATGGCAAAGGGAGGATCAGAGAGAGCTGTTAACCGCCAGCTCCCTTGAGCCATAGTAGTCATAGTGATGAGAGAGAGGTGGACACAGGGTCCTGGGGACTCTAATCTGGTTGGACGGCTCGTACAAAAACACAATTACCAACGCAGGGAGGAAAGGTACTCCCTACTGCACCCAAGAAACTGACCAGCTGTATGGTGAGAAAGGCTGGAGCTACAGAGCATTTAGATAAAAGACATATGCATTAGCATGCACAGAGAACACTTACACAAAAGTGTGCACACACACACACACACACACAATGAAAGCCGAAAGGGGGACTAATGTAATCTGGGGAAAAAAGGAATAACAATGAAATGCATAAATAGTTGTGTAAGAAGATGAGTGATTCAGAGGACTGGATTTTTCTTTCAGGGAAGTTCTGTTTATACTATGTTCCATCTGTATCATGCTACGTTTCAGTGCTACTCTGATCCATGGGGGCTCAGCCAACAGAGAGAAAGAGAGGGGTAGGAGGTGAGAGAGGGGCTGAGGGAGGGAATACGAGGTCACAAAAGATATACTTTACTCCTATTCAGAAACTAGTTTTTCAAGAAAACCCGAACAATAGAAGATAGAAAAAAAAGGATTGAGACAGGCCATATGGGGATTGATAGCACAGTAAAGGAGAGACGTATTGAAAGAGGAAGGTGAGAAGCCCCCAGTTCAATCTCAGGGGATCCCTCCGTTGGCGTGGCATCAAAGCACTTCAAAATTGAAAAAGTGATTTGAGAGCGAGTGGGGGAGCAATAGAGAGAGAGAGGGAGAGAGAGAAGGATAGAGGGAGAGGCCACAGAGGGAGAGAGAAGGATAGAGGGAGAGGCCACAGAGGGAGAGAGAGAAGGATAGAGGGAGAGGCCACAGAGGGAGAGAGGAGAAGGATAGCCACAGAGGGGAGAGGCCACAGAGCCACAGAGAGAGAGAAGGATAGAGGAGAGGCCACAGAGGGAGAGGAGAGAAGGATAGGGAGGGAGAGGTCACAGAGGCAGAGAGAGAAGGATAGAGGAAGAGGCCACAGAGGGAGAGAGAGAAGGATAGAGGGAAGAGGCCACAGAGGGAGAGAGGAGAAGGATAGAGGAAGAGGCCACAGAGGGAGAGAGAGAAGGATAGAGGGAGAGGCCACAGAGGGAGAGAGAGAAGGATAGAGGGAGAGGCCACAGAGGGAGAGAGAGAAGGATAGAGGGAGAGGTCACAGAGGCAGAGAGAGAAGGATAGAGGAAGAAGCCACAGAGGGAGAGAGAGAAGGATAGAGGGAGAGGCCACAGAGGCAGAGGCCACAGAGGGAGAGAGAGAAGGATAGAGGGAGAGGCCACAGAGGCAGAGAGAGAAGGATAGAGGAAGAGGCCACAGAGGGAGAGAGAGAAGGATAGAGGGAGAGGCCACAGAGGGAGAGAGAGAAGGATAGAGGGAGAGGCCACAGAGGGAGAGAGAGAAGGATAGAGGGAGAGGCCACAGAGGGGGGAAGGTGAGGTTCCCCATGGATGAGCTTTGCATTTGAATTTGAAATTGGAGACGGAGTGGCAGGTCACTCCACAGCACTGCTGCTAATACTGCTATCTCAGCTCGCCTCGGAGTGAATGTTCTCTCCTCTCCTCTCTTCCTCCCTTCCCCCTCTCCTCTCAGTCTGAGCAGTGCAGATGGTGCAGTATTAGCCTGCAGATATTAAGAAACCCAAGAGGTTGAGCATGTGAGAATGTTCTCTGTCAAGGCATTATTCATACACATGCATTCAAACAACAGAGCCGTCTTCAAAACCTCTCTATTACTTACAGTGCACGTCTCACATTTAGATTATCATCTACACACACACAAACAACAGAGTACACACACACACAAACATGTGCATACACACACACACCAGACCTGTGTTCAAATACCTGTGTATTTGAGAATCTGGTACTTAAAATACTTTTTTCATGTTCATCTTAGTATTTTCAAATACACAGCCCAAAGCACTTTTATTTGAGCATTTGAATGGTTATTTGTAAAAACCAAATAGTCGACCAAATTGTATTTAAATTGTATTTTGCATTTAATATGTTTTCAAATATTTATTTCAAATACCATTTTTAAATACCTATCTAAAATGTATGGAAGTGTATTTGAGTCAGTGTATTACAATTTTCTTTCCGTAAAAAAATACATTAAAATGTTCAAGTACTTCTCTTTTCAAATGAAGTATATCTGAATACTTACTTTGAATGTATGTCTTCACTATTATTCCACATTGTAGAATAATAGTGAGGAAATCAAAACTATGAAATAACACATATGGAATCATGTATTAACCAGAAATGTGTTCAACAAATCTAAAAATATTTTAGATTTGAGATTCTTCAAAGTAGCCACCCTTTGCCTTGATGACAGCTTTGAACACTTTAGGTGTATGAGTGGTGTATCCAAACTTTTGATTGGTACTGTAAGTGAAAGTAATTGAGATATTTTATATAGTATTTCAACCCAGGTCTGACACGCACGCACGCACGCACACACACACACACACACACACACACACACACACACACACACACACACACACACACACACACACACACACACACACACACACACACACACACACACACACACACACACACACACACACACACACACACACACACAGGGGAAAAGAGTATTGTGCCTCTGCAAATAACCTGCAATTATGTGGCTATGATGTCACTGATTTTCTGCATTGGTTGAGCTGTGTGTTGCTGGGGCTATCAGGAGCCACGGAAAGTGCTTTACCGTGCAGAATACTAATATGCTAATTTCTGGATAAAAGGAAATGTTTTTCTTCACTGAGCACCGCTCCCTTACACAGTTTAGTCCCATTGAATTGAGACTGACTGGCCGATGAATAAAGGACAGCTAATTGACACACCAGCTCAGCTTTGACTGACACTCTTGTTTCTGGCAAACCACCCAACAGGGTCGAGAGAAGGAGTGGACAGAGAGAGAGAGAAAGTAGCTAGGGAAAGTAGCTAGAAAGATAGTGGACCACTAGAGAGAGAGAGGAAGGGATGTGCTGATGGCTTCGCAAAGCCTCTCTGTTACATTGATTATCGTATTAGAGGAGAGGAGGAGGAGGGAAAGAGGAGAGGAGGAGGAGGGAGAAGAGGTGGGAGAAGAGGAGGGAGGAGAGGTGGGAGAAAAGGAGGGAGAAGAGGAGTTTGAAGAAGAGGAGGGAGTAGAGGAGAGGAGGGGAAAGAGGAGAGGAGGAGGAGGGAATGAGGAAAGGAGAGGAGGAGGGAAAGAGGAGAGGAGAGGAGGAGTGAGGAGGAGGGAGGATGGAGAAAAGGAGGGAGAAGAGGTGGGAGAAGAGGAAGGGAGAAGAGGAGAGGAGGAGGAGGAAGAAGAGGAGGGAGTAGAGGAGAGAGAGGATAAGGGAGAATAGGAGAGGAGGAGGAGGGAGAAGAGTAGGGAGAAGAGGTGGGAGAAGAGGAGGGAGAAGAGGAGAGGAGGAGGAGGGAAAAGAGGAGAGGATGAGGGAGAAGAGGAGAGGAGGAGGAGGGAGAAGAGTAGGGAGGAGAGGGGGGAGGAGAAGGGAGAATCAGGAGGCGGAGGATGAAGGAGGAGAGGAGGAGGGAGAAGAGGAGGAGAAGAGGAGGAGGAAGAAGAGTAGGGAGGAGAGGAGGAGAAGAGGAGAGGAGGAGGAGGGAGAAGTGGAGTGGAGGAGGAAGGAGGAGAGGAGGAGGAGGGAGAAGAATAGGAGAAGAGGAGGGAGAAGAGGAGGGAGAAGAGGAGGGAGAGGTTAAGTGTAAGGAGCTGCTCCCCTCCATTTCAAGAGGTCTTTTGTGTCCAACAGCACCAGACAGAAGCGCTGTGTCACAAGATCTAATGTTATAAACCTCCAAATCTGATCAAACAAACACCATTAACTGGGCTCTGGCCTTCAGTACAGGACGAGCACAAGCTCCTCTAATCCAATTTCAGCCAATTTAAGTTAATACTGTGGGATTATTCCACTCAATGCGTACTGTACATCAGGACTCCTCTAGACCTTACATAACAAGGCTGAAGAGCTGACGAGACACACACACACATCCTTTCATATTGCCTGCACACTTGCATACACTGACGAATGTCACACACACACCTAAAAGTGAAACATTACCCGCTCAATCAGGCAGCACCATGAGCACCACAACTAATATGATACTCTCTCTCTCTCTCTCTCTCTCTCTCTCTCTCTCTCCCTCTCTTCCTCTCTCTCTCTCTCTCTCTGTTCCTTCTGGCCCTTATTGCAACAAATTCTCTTTGTTTTTGTCCTGATTTCAGGTCTGATGGTATTAGTGGTGTATCATCAGAGGTGTGTAGTAGACATTGTTTTGTCTTGGCAAAGAGACCCACCCAGGAGGCCATATGGTGACAGCTGTCCTGACCCCCCCCACCCTGCCTCCCTGCCTCCCTGCCTCCCTGCCTCCCCACACAGACGGATGTGGAAGATGGGGGCTCATAATGCGACTGGGATTTAGTGGATTAGCTTGATGAGGCTAATTTGTCTGTGATACACTCTGTAGTACGAAAAGTCAATCTGGCAGCCGGACAGGGAGGGAGGGAGGAATTAATGGAGGGAGGGAGTGATAGGAGGAAGAGGAATGAGAGAGGAAGAGAAGGAGAGCGTATGCTGCCTATATTAACGTAATGTCTTAGAGATGAGCTAGGGAGCATGTAGGAAGGAAAGTAGGAAATTAAAGAAAGAAAGAAAGAAAGAAAGAAAGAAAGAAAGAAAGAAAGAAAGAAAGAAAGAAAGAAAGAAAGAAAGAAAGAAAGAAAGAAAGAAAGAAAGAAAGAAAGAAAGAAAGAAAGAAAGAAAGAAAGAAAGAAGGTTAGACAGTACAGGCCTATTTTCTACCAAATTGATCTTTCTCTCCAAATGAGCACTGCAGTGTAGCTAGGCCCTCATTTAGACTTAAACATAATCCATTTACGGGAATCAAAAATTCCAGTGCTCTCTTGTACATGCTCACAGCAGCTAATTGGGCAGGTCGGTTAAACGAGGCTGCCACTACCCGCCGACGTCACTGCCACATCTACCTCGGAACGAGAGAACGTGAAAAATATGTGGAACGAACGAGAGGGGAAAGCTACAGTAAAGCAGCCAGTGTCTGGAGAAACAGAGCAGGGGGAAATCTGCATGACATAAAACAGAAAGCTTGATCAATGGATCCCTCAGTTACCTCGTTAATAACCACCACCGCTTTTATTAAATGTGGATGAAATATTTATACCATCAATATTTCAGAGCCCCAGTAGGGGAATGAGAATGAGAGGAAGGAAGATGGGGAGCTAGTCCTCTTAATAACCCCCCTGCTGCACTCAACCACCGAAGAATACAGTATCTATCCCGTGGAATAGAAATGATGAAAACACCCTGGGCAAGCTGGATCCAAAGCTTCTTATCTCTAGCCGTCTACTGTATCTTTTCATACTGTATAAGGCTCAGTTCAGGGCCTCTATGGGTGAAGGTATAATAAAGAGGTCAGGGACATTGGTGGGTCCATTACATTTTTGTCATTTAGCAGACGCTCTTACAGGAGCAATTAGGGTTAAATGCCTTGCTCAAGGGCACATCGGAAGATGTTTCACCTAGTTGGCTCTGGGATTCAAACCAGCGACTTTTTGGTTACTGGCCCAATGCTCTTAACTGCTAGTCTCTCTCTCTCTCTCTCTCTCTCTCTCTCTCTCTCTCTCCATGCCTGGAGTGTTTGGTGCATGCCTGTTTTAAATTGCCTGTTTTTTCCTTCTCGTTTTACATTTCTTGGTGGTTTTCCTTTTTTGATGCATGACTAAGGTGATTATTTATTTGTTGTGGTAGAATTAAGTATATGGTTTTCGTGCACCAGCGACCCCTGTGGCGGGCTGGGTGCAGTGCAAGTTAACCAAGGTCGCCAGGTGCACAGTGTTTCCTCCGACACATTGGTGTGGTTGGCTTCCGGGTTGGATGCGTGTTGTGTTAAGAAGTAGTGCTGTAGGTTGTGTTTTGGAGGACGCATGCCTTTCAACCTTTGTCTCTCCCGAGCCCGTACGGGAGTTGTAGCGATGAGACAAGATAGTAATTACTAACAATTGGATACCACGAAAAGGGGGTAAAAAAAAGTAATGAAACAGAAAAGACTTAATGTAGTTTTTCTACAGGAGACACAGTGATGAGGCTAATGAGTCTGTGGTATATGGTCACTGTGATACCACATGGTACTAATGTGATATCTACAACAGAGATTGTCATGGGTCGGGTTTTATTGGTCAAGGCGGATGTTAAGGGTTTTTTGTTTGTTGTTTTGAATGATTATGCAGCGTATTGCTGTATTTGATAAAATAAAACCTTAAGATTGTGCAACCAAGAGGGGTGTATGGTTTTAGGGTGGGACTGGAACTGTACAGTGGATTATACTGTTGACCGCTGTCGTGTCTTTGGCTATGCCGGATTAAGTGATATGACATGCTATTCTATGAAATCCTTTCTCTGCAATTAATATTACCTGATTGAGCTAATCATGTAAATGTAATTAACTAGAAAGTCGGGGCACCACGAAAGAGTGTTTATAGAGCTGTTATCTTCCGAATAAACTCTGAAAGACCTAGCAATATTTTACATCATGGCCACCCGAGATCTTCCTGTCCTCGGAAGAATGTCACTGGTGGTAAATTGGATACGTTGTAGTATCGTCGTTGTGTGTTAGACTGGATACATCTTCCGTCCTTTCCTAGCCCCCGTTTACAGCTGCTGTTGCTAACCCAACGGCTAGGTTGTCTCACTTCTTTAATGAATAAGAGTTCAAAGTTTATACCATTCACAACCAAAGCTCACGCTGAGGTTGGCTTAGTTCTGTAGTTGACATGTTAGTCCTTTTAACGTATGGACCGTCATCCTATCGTCCTCGGAACAGAGTTACATTTTCGTCAAGGGCTTATATAGTGGAGGGAGAGAAGGGTGTGTTTCATAGTTTATAACCCATGTTTCTTCACAGGGACGGGCCACTGACTGAGCAGTGCTCTAACTTTTTGAAAACCCAAATCTCTCATTTGGAAGCTAAAATTACATTTAATCTTTTCACAAATAGTGTTATATTTAAACATTTAAATTGCACAACAATTCCATGTGAATCTGATAACTAGAATGTGTAAACTTTCCCAGATACAATTTATGTCGTCCGGTCATCAGTCATAATGTCTCAGATGACAACCGAACTGACATCATATTCATTAAGTACAAACGCATATTTTCAACTGGTTCTATTACCGAAATATGGTTCCTTTCCCCCACTTGTTTGATGTTCCCAGACTCTATGTTTAACAAAGGCTATTCAAGAGTCCTTCAGTAGAGTCAGAGAGAGAGGGAAGGGAGAATGTTATTTATGGGGGGGTCATAAACCTTACCCACAGGCCAACATCATGACACCGCACTGCTGAAGAATCTCGCCTACGGTCAGCTACTTGCCTGTCTGGCCTATTAACTGAGTTTGAGCTTTCTGATGTGTGGAGAGAAAGGAAAAGTTAGGCAGTACACATGGTTAAACATTAATGAAGGTGGTGTCAGTGCAGCCAGGTTAGACAGGTTGTATGTATCTGATCACTACTGTAGTAGTTAATGAAGGTGGTGTCAGTGCAGCCAGGTTAGACAGGTTGTATGTATCTGATCACTACTGTAGTAGTTCATGAAGGTGGTGTCAGTGCAGCCAGGTTAGACAGGTTGTGTGTATCTGATCACTACTGTAGTAGTTAATGAAGGTGGTGTCAGTGCAGCCAGGTTAGACAGGTTGTATGTATCTGATCACTACTGTAGTAGTTAATGAAGGTGGTGTCAGTGCAGCCAGGTTAGACAGGTTGTATGTATCTGATCACTACTGTAGTAGTTAATGAAGGTGGTGTCAGTGCAGCCAGGTTAGACAGGTTGTATGTATCTGATCACTACTGTAGTAGTTAATGAAGGTGGTGTCAGTGCAGCCAGGTTAGACAGGTTGTATGTATCTGATCACTACTGTAGTAGTTAATGAAGGTGGTGTCAGTGCAGCCAGGTTAGACAGGTTGTATGTATCTGATCACTACTGTAGTAGTTAATGAAGGTGGTGTCAGTGCAGCCAGGTTAGACAGGTTGTGTGTATCTGATCACTACTGTAGTAGTTAATGAAGGTGGTGTCAGTGCAGCCAGGTTAGACAGGTTGTGTGTATCTGATCACTACTGTAGTAGTTAATGAAGGTGGTGTCAGTGCAGCCAGGTTAGACAGGTTGTATGTATCTGATCACTACTGTAGTAGTTAATGAAGGTGGTGTCAGTGCAGCCAGGTTAGACAGGTTGTGTGTATCTGATCACTACTGTAGTAGTTAATGAAGGTGGTGTCAGTGCAGCCAGGTTAGACAGGTTGTATGTATCTGATCACTACTGTAGTAGTTAATGAAGGTGGTGTCAGTGCAGCCAGGTTAGACAGGTTGTGTGTATCTGATCACTACTGTAGTAGTTAATGAAGGTGGTGTCAGTGCAGCCAGGTTCAGGTTGTATGTATCTGATCACTACTGTAGTAGTTAATGAAGGTGGTGTCAGTGCAGCCAGGTTAGACAGGTTGTGTGTATCTGATCACTACTGTAGTAGTTAATGAAGGTGGTGTCAGTGCAGCCAGGTTAGACAGGTTGTATGTATCTGATCACTACTGTAGTAGTTAATGAAGGTGGTGTCAGTGCAGCCAGGTTAGACAGGTTGTGTGTATCTGATCACTACTGTAGTAGTTAATGAAGGTGGTGTCAGTGCAGCCAGGTTAGACAGGTTGTATGTATCTGATCACTACTGTAGTAGTTAAGGAAGGTGGTGTCAGTGCAGCCAGGTTAGACAGGTTGTGTGTATCTGATCACTACTGTAGTAGTTAATGAAGGTGGTGTCAGTGCAGCCAGGTTAGACAGGTTGTATGTATCTGATCACTACTGTAGTAGTTAAGGAAGGTGGTGTCAGTGCAGCCAGGTTAGACAGGTTGTGTGTATCTGATCACTACTGTAGTAGTTAATGAAGGTGGTGTCAGTGCAGCCAGGTTAGACAGGTTGTATGTATCTGAGCACTACTGTAGTAGTTAATGAAGGTGGTGTCAGTGCAGCCAGGTTAGACAGGTTGTGTGTATCTGAGCACTACTGCAGTAGGGTTGGAAGGTGTGACATTACTCCTGTGGGTTTTTCTAATCACCATAATGTGTCTGTTGAGATTCACTTGTCCTGTCCACGAAGGTCATCACTTTATTGGTATTTTAATGTTACATAGTTACATTATGTCATGTCCTGTGAAAGGTTTTTGTTGTTTTGGGAAAAATTGAGGGTTACAAAAGGAAATTTTGAGTCCTTGAGGCAATGGTGGGAGGTTGTTTTGTCAACAGTATACTGCTCTGTCTCGTATTGAAGTTAAAGAGACTATCAGGGCCCTTGAACAGGACATCAAATCGATTGAATTGAAGTTGCTCACTCAGATTGACCCCGGACTAGTTATGAATTTACAGGACAAGAGACATGAACTGAGGTCGTTTCAACATGAAAGAGTGAAGGGTGCCTTGATTAGGTCTGGCTTTGCTACCCTCAAGGATATTGATGCTCCTAGTGCTTTTTTTTAACCTAGGGCAGTCAACATTGCAACATAAACAGATGGTCTGCCTTCGTCTCCCTGATGGGAAGGTGATCACGGATGACAGTGAAATGTGCCAACATGCTGTGGATTTCTACTCTGCCATCTATAAGGTGGAGGATTGTGATTCTCTGTGTACTGAACAGTTGTTACATGGACTTCCTCAATTTGGGCCGGCAGGTAGCCTAGTGGTTAGAGCATTGTGCCAGTTACCCAAAAGGTTGCTGGATTGAATCCCCGAGCTGACAAGGTAAAAATCTGTCCTTCTGCCCCTGAACAAGGCAGTTAACTCACTGCTCCCCGGTAGGCCTTTATTGTAAATAAGAATTTGTTCTTAACTGACTTGCCTGGTTAAATAAAAATAAATAAATAAATAAATTGGGCCGTGAGCAGAGAGTTACTTTGGACTCTGACATTACTCTGCAGGAGCTGCCCACAGCAGTTATGTACCTCTCATCAGGCCGAGCCCCTGGCATCAATGGTTTATCATCTGAGTTCTATAAGCACTTTTGGGTGTCTATTGGGGGGGATTTTTATTAAATGATGTGTGAATCTTTTCATGAGGGTTCTCTTCCTGTATCCTGTCAACGTGCAGTGCTTTCATTGTTGCCAAAAAAGGGGGATTTGGCTCTTCTAAAAAATTGGCGACCTGTTGCATTGCTGTGTGCAGAATACAAAATTGTATGTAAATGTCTCTCAAACAGGTTGAAAGAGTATCTGGAGCTGAAAGAGTACAAGAACCAGTCTTACTGTGTACCTGACCGCTCTATTGTTGATAACATGTTTCTAATGAGATGTTTTAGACATTTGTAAACTGTCTGATGTGAATGTGACTTTACTTTCTTTGGATCAGGAGAAGGCCTTTGACCATGTGGACCACCAGTACTTGTTCAAAACAATGAAAGCCTTTGGGTTTGGGGATGTTTTTTGTCGAGTTTACTGTGTGCTGTGGCCTCATGTATGGTGAAGGTAGGGGGTGGTTTGAGTTGCTCCATCCCCGTCCAAAGGGGTATCATGCAGGGATGCCCAATTTCAGGGCAGTTATATTGTCTGGCGATTGAACCAATGCTTTGTTTTTTAAGAGCGAGGCTTACTGGTTTCTCTGTGCCAGGGGTAATAAAGGGTCCCGCGATAGCACTGTCTGCGTATGCAGATGACGTGACCGTTTTTATTACAGGGGGTGAGGATGTTAATGGTTTCTCAACACTTTAAAGGTGTATGAGGGGGCCTCTTCAGCTAGAGTCAATTGGGAAAAGAGCGAATTGCTGTGGGCAGATCAGCTTCAGATAGGGTCCACTCCACGGTTACCAGGGTTATTCAGTGGGGCAGAAATAGGATGAAGACTTAGTTTTTTTTCTAGGCTCTGATGTCTTTCAGAAAAATAATTGGGAGGTTGTAGTGGAGAAAGTGTGTGCCAGATTGTCATGGTGGAAATGGGTGCTACCCCAGCTGTCTTATAGGGGAAGGGTGCTGGTAGCCAATAATCTAGCTGCCTTTACCCTGTGGCACATACTAATGATTTTACAGAAACCGGGGGGTCTGATACAAGAGGTTCAGAGGACCCTTGTCAATTTATTTTGGTCTGGACAACACTGGATTAAAGCTGCAGCCCTGTACCTACCACTGCACGAGGGTAGACAAGGCCTGGTGGACATTTCTTCCAGGATCATGGCTTTCCGGGTTCAAGCAGAGACGAGGAGAGCGGGCTGTTTGGGATTAGACAAGCATCTTTTCCTGTTAAAGCTAGAGGGGGGTGATTTGTCTGGCTTGACTCCATTTTATGAGTCTGTTTTGCAGGCTTGGAGAGTTTTTGTCATGTCCTGTAAGGCCAGCATATCACCAGGGATGTGGCTTTTTGAAGAGCCTCTTTTTACAACACTGCCATCGACTCCCATGTTATGGGTTTAGCCAGCCTATGTTCTTGTCTGTTAGGTGTGGGGTGTACCAAGCTGGGTCCTCTGATGCGGAGTAGGAACAGATCTTTGGAGGAGCTGGGAGAAAGAGCGGGGATCCGATCATCTCGCCTACTGAGGAAGGTCGTAGCTGAGGTCTGTAATTCCTTGCTAGTATTTCAGTATGTGACTGACACTTCCAATTCTGATCGGTGGATGGAGGGTCTGGATTAGGTGTCCCCTGCGCTGAATGTTAGTGCTGCGGCGGGGGCATTCGAGGAGGATGTGAGGATGCTGCTTTCCTTCGATACCCCAGAGCTGGGGGAGTTCAAGGCGGTTGGAAAGAAGGCCATGTACAAAATCTGTGTAAAAATGTCCCGTGCTTCTTCCCTGGAAGGGGTAAAATCAACAAGGTGGACGGGTGTGTTTGGTCCAGATGCCTCCCCAAGAGGCTGTTGGTGGTCTTTATACAAACTGTCTATTGAAAAGACGACAGCTGACCTCCAATGAAGGATAATACATGGAGCCATAGCCACCAATATGCATCTGGTACATCTGGATGCTACTGTTGGGGAGGGGTGTCCATTCTGTGCTAAGTCTGAAACTCTGGCACATCTGTTCTTACAGTGTCCCAGGTTGGTCGGAATGATTGACCTGATCACTAGCTGGTTCTCAGCTATGAGAGAGATTTTCTCTTCCCTAAAGTACAGGTTTGTCAAAGGGGTGCAGTTCTTTTGCTTAATTTTGTGTCAGGGGCAGCTAAATTAGCAATATGGAAGACCCGAAAAAACAGTATTCGAGGACAGTTGTCTGTGGATGTGGTGGGAATGCTGGAGAGGATGTTGACAGCGAGACTGAGGGTTGAGTTTACCTATTACAAAATGGTTAACAATATTGATCTGTTTATGAGTATATGGGGTATTCAGAGGCTGTTGTGTTTAGTTACTGTGGAGGAAGATTTGGTGTTGTGTTTTTAATTGATGTGTAACCATGGTTTTGTATGAGTGTTTATCGTGTTGTGGGTTCCCAGACCCAATAAAGGTTATTTAAACCTTTTGCTTTTTTCCCCTCTGTCTTGTTTTCATTCTCTCTACCTCTTCCTGCTCTCAAAGTCTTCATTCTATATACTGTATTTATTTATCTTCTCTCTTTCTGCTCTCTCTCTCTCTCTGTCGGTCTGCTCTCAATTCAATTCAATTTAATGGCTCTATTGGCATGGGAAACATGTTATTATTGCCAAAACAAGTGAAGTAGATAATAAATAAAAGTGAAATAAACAATAAAAATGAACAGATAACACCACAGAAGTTCCAAAAGAATAAAGACATTTTAAATGTCATAATATAACAACAAATTGTAACAATGTATATAACGATGTAACGCGCTCTCTCTCTTAGGTATGCATCATCAAGTGCACATTTATGTGAGCCCACCCCTTTCTTTCTCTCTCCTTCTGTCTCTCATTGTTCCCCCGGGTGTGACAGTCACTTCTGACATTCTGTGGCACACTCCACCGTCATCACTCCCTGAGAGATGAACTGACATGTGTATGAATTAATGTGTGTGGGTGGTGGTGGGGTGACATTTGGTGTGTGTGTGTCTGTATGTGTGACCGTGTGAAGGTGGATATGTGAATATTTGTGAGGAAGTTTATAGTCTAGTTGGGTATTTGTGAGTATTTGTATAGAAAATGTGTGTGTGTGTGTGTTTTGGCACACCGTGACAACAGCGCAGAGAGTGTGATGGTTACACATTTTCTGGCAGACTCTTACAGACCCTCAGGCAGACATGTGTGACTGTCTGCCTCCTGTCCATTCAGGCTACGCTGCCTCACCAAGCACCCACCATACACCTCCTGCACTGTCCACACATGCTCGCTCAACACAACGTACGCACACAGGGACGCACGTATGCACACACAGAAATTATGCCCCCACCCATATAGACATGCACCAGTGCTCTAGGCTGGTTAAACAACCCTGCTCGATGGTAAACCTGATAGTGTACATTATATAACAGATATCAGAGACACACAGGCAGCCTTTACAAGTCCCAGACTGTTCCAATTTAACCAATTAGACTTACCAACAGTATCATGCCTTAAATCTGATGTTTGTACCCCTAACATGCATGCTGCTCATTATTCAATTAGTCAAGGTCTACACTGTAACTCCAAGCCCAATTTACTGTTATAGCCTCCACGGTGTCTTCAAATCAAATCAAAACAACTAACAGTGGAATAAAACTTACAACAGTATAGTTCTTGTCATCATCATGAATCCAAGATGGCGTAGCAGTCAGACGTCTTGTCCTGTCGTGTCCCTTGTATATATCGTTTTTGACATATTTTTGCATATCTTTTAAAATATTTTGCTAAAATTCAACATCTAAATACTCTCCTGCAACCCGCCTCACCCAATGTAGCGTGGATCTGCTTTTTTTTCTAAAGTATTTACATTTACTTCGGATCTGGAACCCCTGAACTGAAGCTAGCCAGCTAACTACCAGCTATCAGTCAGCAAACCATTGCTAGCGGTCATCAGCTAACCTTTAGCTCGGAAAGCTCTCGCCAGTTCGAACAACGCGACTCTAACCAGAGCATAACGGACCTATTATTTTTATCCCCGGATTCCCAACGAAAACTGAACATTTTCATCTGGATCTTCACAACTAGCTAACCGCAACCCCGGATGACTACTCCTGGCTAGCGTTTCCATCCACTTAGCTTGAAGCTAGCCCGGCCAGAGCTCCTGCGCTACCACCGAAGCATACTCCTGGGCTACAATATCCGGACCCACGACCGGTCTATCGATGTCACCGCATGAAGAGGCATAAACAGACTTAACCCCATCGCGACGTCCCCCAAAGCCCTTGCTATCTACTTGCTTGCTAATTCGGCCTGCTAACTGCTAGCCTGCCCCAGGCTACTAACTGCTAGCTTGTTTAGCCCCGGTCTGCTAACTGCTAGCTTGTTTAGCCCCGGCCTACTAACTGTTAGCTTGTTAGCACAGGCCTGCTAACTGTCTGAATCGCCGTGTCCCCAGCCAGCCCAACCACTCACTGGACCCATATTTAATTTCTCTTTTCGATTTTTAATTCGATTATACCTTCCGGTAACCTGCCTCACCCAATGTGATACGGAATCGCTATTATTTTTAATTTTTAGAACACATTCAAGAACCTCCAGAAGCTAACCAGCTAACTAGCTATAAGCTATTTAGTCATTGTTAGCACAGCCAGCCAGTTTAAAAAAAAATATATATATATATTTTTTTAATATATTTTTTTTAGCCTGGATAATACTCGCCAGTCTACCAATATCGAACTGTCTCTCCACAACAACGCCGGATTCCTGCCGTAATCCCTGGACCACTACTTCTGATCTTCACAGCTAGCTTGCACGCAGTACCGAAGCTATCCCTGAGGCCCACTTCCCGGCCTACTCAGCTGTTCACCCGAACCACACTCATACACGGCTAGAGCCCAATACTCCACCGGATCCTTGCTGTAAACTCTGGACCTTGGCTGACGCCACTGCCACGAAGCTAGCACCAGTTAACCATGAGCCAGACACATCCCCCTGCTAGCAGGCTCATCTCCCTGCCAACCCCCCTACCATCCCCGGGCTACTAACTTTAAACGCAGTGTCACTAGCGTAGTGGCGGCTTATCTGTCCCATCTACTGCTGCCCCCTGGACACTGTGATCACTTGGCTACATAGCTGATGCCTGCTGGACACTGTGATCACTTGGCTACATAGCTGATGCCTGCTGGACTGTCCATTAATCACGGTACTCCATTCTGTTTGTTTATGTTTTTATCTGTCGGCCCCAGCTGCACTCAGGCTCTGTGTGTAGTTAATCCGACCCTCTCTGCCTAGTCAACGCCATTTTACCTGCTCTTGTTGTGCTAGCTGATTAGCTGTTGTTGTCTCACCTACTGTTTTAGCTAGCTCTCAATCAACACCTGCGATTACTGTATGCCTCGCTGTATGTCTCTCTCAAATGTCAATATGCCTTGTATACTGTTGTTCAGGTTAGTTATCATTGTTTTAGTTTACAATGGAGCCCCTAGTTCCACTCTTCATACCTCTGATACCTCCTTTGTCCCACCTCCCACACATGCGGTGACCTCACCCATTAAAACCAGCATGTCCAGAGATACAACCTCTCTTATCATCACCCAGTGCCTGGGCTTACCTTCGCTGTACCTGCACCCCACCATACCCCTGTCTGCGCATTATGCCCTGAATATATTCTACCATGCCCAGAAATCTGCTCCTTTTATTCTTTGTGCCCAACGCTCTAGGCGACCAGTTTGATAGTCTTTAGCCGCACCCTCATACTACTCCTCTGTTCCGCGGGTGATGTGGAGGTAAACCCAGGCCTTGCATGTCCCCAGGTACCCTCATTTGTTGACTTCTGTGATCGAAAAAGCCTTGGTTTCATGCATGTCAACATCAAAAGCCTCCTCCCTAAGTTTGTTTTACTCACTGCTTTAGCACACTCTGCTAACCCTGATGTCCTTGCTGTGTCTGAATCCTGGCTTAGGAAGGCCACCAAAAATTCTGAGATTTCCATACCCAACTATAACATTTTCCGTCAAGATAGAACTGCCAAAGGGGGAGGAGTTGCAGTCTACTGCAGAGATAGCCTGCAAAGTAATGTCATACTTTCCAGGTCCATACCCAAACAGTTCGAACTACTAATTAAACAAATTACTCTCTCCAGAAATAAGTCTCTCACTGTTGCCGCCTGCTACCGACCCCCCTCAGCTCCCAGCTGTGCCCTGGACACCATTTGTGAATTGATCGCCCCCCATCTAGCTTCAGAGTTTGTTCTGTTAGGTGACCTAAACTGGGATATGCTTAACACCCCGGCAGTCCTACAATCTAAGCTAGATGCCCTCAATCTCACAAAAATCATCAAGGAACCCACCAGGTACAACCCTAAATCTGTAAAGTCAAACGGCCACCCCTCATCAGTGTCAAACGCTCCCTAAAACACTTCTGCGAGCAGGCCTTTCTAATCGACCTGGCCCGGGTATCCTGGAAGGATATTGACCTCATCCCGTCAGTTGAGGATGCCTGGTCATTCTTTAAAATTAACTTCCTCACCATTTTAGATAAGCATGCTCCGTTCAAAAAATGCAGAACTAAGAACAGATATAGCCCTTGGTTCACTCCAGACCTGACTGCCCTCGACCAGCACAAAAACATCCTGTGGATGACTGCAATAGCATCGAATAGTCCCCGCGATATGCAACTGTTCAGGGAAGTCAGGAACCAATACACGCAGTCAGTCAGGAAAGCAAAGGCCAGCTTCTTCGGGCAGAAATTTGCATCCTGTAACTCCAAAAAGTTCTGGGACACTGTAAAGTCCATGGAGAACAAGAGCACATCCTCCCAGCTGCCCACTGCACTGAGGCTAGGTAACACGGTCACCACCGATAAATCCATCAGCTGGGCTTGACAATCTGGACCCTCTATTTCTGAAACTATCCGCCGCCATTGTCGCAACCCCTATTACCATCCTGTTCAACCTCTCTTTCATAGCGTCTGAGATCCCCAAGGATTGGAAAGCTGACGCAGTCATCCCTCTCTTCAAAGGGGGAGACACCCTGGACCCAAACTGTTACAGACCTATATCCAACCTATATCCATCCATCCTATATCCAACCATCTCGAATCCCACCGTACCTTCTCCGCTGTGCAATCTGGTTTCCGAGCCGGTCACGGGTGCACCTCAGCCACGCTCAAGGTACTAAACGATATCATAACCTTCATCGATAAAAGACAGTACTGTGCAGCCGTCTTCATCGACCTGGCCAAGGCTTTCGACTCTGTCAATCACCATATTCTTATCGGCAGACTCAGTAGCCTCGGTTTTTCTAATGACTGCCTTGCCTGGTTCACCAACTACTTTGCAGACAGAGTTCAGTGTGTCAAATCGGAGGGCATGTTGTCCGGTCCTCTGGCAGTCTCTATGGGGGTGCCACAGGGTTCAATTCTCGGGCCGACTCTTTTCTCTGTATATATCAAATGATGTTGCTCTTGCTGCGGGCGATTCCCTGATCCACCTCTACGCAGACAACACCATTCTGTATACTTCCGGCCCTTCCTTGGACACTGTGCTATCTAACCTCCAAACAAGCTTCAATACCATACAACACTCCTTCCGTGGCCTCCAACTGTTCTTAAACGCTAGTAAAACCAAATGCATGCTTTTCAACCGTTCGCTGCCTGCACCCGCACACCCAACTAGCATCACCACCCTGGATGGTTCCGACCTAGAATATGTGGACATCTATAAGTACCTAGGTGTCTGGCTAGACTGTAAACTCTCCTTCCAGACTCATATCAAACATCTCCAATCTAAAATCAAATCTAGAGTCGGCTTTCTATTCCGCAACAAAGCCTCCTTCACTCACGCCGCCAAACTTACCCAAGTAAAACTGACTATCCTACCGATCCTCGACTTCGGCGATGTCATCTACAAAATAGCTTCCAATACTCTACTCAGCAAACCGGATGCAGTTTATCACAGTGCCATCCGTTTTGTTACTAAAGCACCTTATACCACCCACCACTGCGACCTGTATGCTCTAGTCGGCTGGCCCTCGCTACATATTCGTCGCCAGACCCACTGGCTCCAGGTCATCTACAAGTCCATGCTAGGTAAAGCTCCGCCTTATCTCAGTTCACTGGTCACGATGGCAACACCCACCCGTACCACGCGCTCCAGCAGGTGTATCTCACTGGTGATCCCTATAGCCAACACCTCATTTGGCCGCCTTTCGTTCCAGTTCTCTGCTGCCTGTGACTGGAACGAATTGCAAAAATCGCTGAAGTTGGAGACTTTTATCTCCCTCACCAACTTCAAACATCTGCTATCTGAGCAGCTAACTGATGCTGCAGCTGTACATAGTCTATCGGTAAATAGCCCACCCAATTTTACCTACCTCATCCCCATACTGTTTATATTTATTTACTTTTCTGCTCTTTTGCACACCAGTATCTCTACCTGTACATGACCATCTGATCATTTATCACTCCAGTGTTAATCTGCAAAATTGTAATTATTCGCCTACCTCCTCATGCCTTTTGCACACAATGTATATAGACTCATTGTTTCTAACGTGTTATTGACTTGTTAATTGTTTACTCCATGTGTAACTCTGTGTTGTCTGTTCACACTGCTATGCTTTATCTTGGCCAGGTCGCAGTTGTAAATGAGAACGTGTTCTCAACTAGCCTACCTGGTTAAATAAAGTTGAAATATATATATTTTTTAAATTACCGTTATCTTCATCTTCAGAAAAAGGAAGCTGGAAAAAATACATACAAAATCAACATCCTCTTCATCTTCTTTGTCTTCAGTGTTATTATCTCCATGAAATACAAAATAATATCAAATAATATAGGTAGAGATAAAGTGACTAGGCAACAGGGTAGACAATAAAAGCAACAGCAGCATATGTTATGAGTCAGAAGAGTTAGTGCAAAAAGGGTCAATGCAGACAGTCCGGATAACTATTGGTTAACTATTTAACTACCTATTTACCAGTCTTATGGCTTGGGGGTAGCATCGGTACCAATTGCCGTTTGGTAGCAGAGAGAACAGTCTATGACTTTGGTGGCTGGAGTCTTTGACAATTTTTAGGGCCTTCCTCTGACACAGCCTGGTATTGAGGTCCTGGATGGCAACGAGATGGATAGCATGGAGCTCGGCCCCAGGGATGTACTGGGCCATAAGCACTACCATCTGTAGCGCCTTGCAATCGGATGCCAAGCAGTTGCCATTCCAAGCGGTGATGCAGTCAGTCAAGATGCTCTCAATGGTGCAGCAGTATAACTTTTTGAGGATCTGAGGGTCCATCCCAAATCTTTTCAGCCTCCTGAGGGGGAAGAGGCGTTGTCGTGCCCTCTCAGGAGGCTGTGTTGGTGTGTGTTAACCATGATACTTTCTTAGTGATGTGGACACTGAGGCACTTGAAGCTCTTGACCTGCTCCACTACATCCCCGTCAATGTGGATGGGGGGTGTGCTCAGCCCTCTATTTCCTGTAGTCAAGCTCCTTTGTTTTTCTGACATTAAGGGAGAGGTTGTTGTCCTGGCACAACACTGCCACTAATACAATGCATCTCTCTGTGCAGTGGAGGCTGCTGAGGGGAGGACAGCTCATAATAATGGCTGGAACGGAGCGAATGGAATTGCATCAAACACATGGAAACCATGTGCTTGATGTTGTTGATATCTTTCCACTTATTCCACTCTAGTCATTACCATGAGCCCGTCCTCCCCAATTAAGGTGCCACCAATCTCCTGAGTGCCCCAGGTATTTCTTTCTTTCCTCATCTGTTTTCTGCACAAACTCATCCCCCTCTCTCTTCCCCACGTCCAACTCCCTCTATACTTAAGAGAATTCCTACAACCAGAATTAATTGATTATTTGATTACAAATTGAGAAATGAATCTAAGGTAGGCAGGCTGGAACTGCTAGGAGAAGTGTTCTGTTCTGTACGGCTCCATTACAGCCTCTCTAGTAGTAGAACACTCCAAGTCGTCATGCTTAGAAGCTATAAAATAATGCCTTAAAATAATACGGTACGTACTACCGAGGCCCTCTGAGAGCACTGCTGCTGTTTGTTCCAGAGTTATTACCCCAAATATGAAATTAACTTTCTCCACTGGAGAGGAACGCCTGCCTCACTAATATATCTGGCTGTGATGCTGACAGGGTCCACTGACGGGTTTTGGAGAATTACTACAACCGAAAGAGGAAGCTGGAAATAAAACGTTCAACATTATAGTTCTTGTCATCATCATTATCGTCATCTTCATCTTCAGAAAAAGAAAGCTGGAAATAACACTTACAAAAGCAGCATCCTCTTCATCATCTATGTCTTCAGTGTTATTATCTCCAAGGAATACAAAAAAATAGAAAATACAACTTTATCGACCACACAATTGTGGACATTCACGAAAACATTTTGAGCACTGCAGCATTATCATTAACGCCTTAATCATTTTCATCTTCATCACCCTCTTCATTATCATCAGCAGCAAAAGCAAAAGCTAAAGAATCTAAATGTTCATTATCATCTTCATCATCATCACCACCATCATGGTTCACGTTTAAATAAAACGTTTTTTTGCTGGGCCAGTGAAATGCTTACTTGCTGGCCTTTCCCAACAATGCAGAAAGAAGACAAATATAAACAATAGAAAAATAATAACATGAGGAATAAATACACAATGAGTAACGACAGCTTGGCTATATACAGTGGGGCAAAAAAGTATTTAGTCAGCCACCAATTGTGCAAGTTCTCCCACTTAAACAAATGAGAGAGGCCTGTAATTTTCATCATAGGTACACTTTAACTATGACAGACAAAATTATATATTTTTTTCTCCAGAAAATCACATTGTAGGATTTTTAATGAATTTATTTGCAAATTATGGTGGAAAACAAGTATTTGGTCACCTACAAACAAGCAAGATTTCTGGCTCTCACAGACCTGTAGCTTCTTCTTTAAGAGGCTCCTCTGTCCTCCACTCGTTACCTGTATTAATGGCACCTGTTTGAACTTGTTATCAGTATAAAAGACACCTGTCCACAACCTCAAACAGTCACACTCCAAACTCCACTATGGCCAAGACCAAAGAGCTGTCAAAGGACATCAGAAACAAAATTGTAGACCTGCACCAGGCTGGGAAGACTGAATCTGCAATAGGTAAGCAGCTTGATTTGAAGAAATCAACTGCGGGAGCAATTATTAGGAAATGGAAGACATACAAGACCACTGATAATCTCCCTCGATCTGGGGCTCCACGCAAGATCTCAACCCGTGGGGTCAAAATGATCACAAGAACGGTGAGCAAAAATCCCAGGACCACACGGGGGGAACTAGTGAATGACCTGCAGAGAGCTGGGACCAAAGTAACAAAGCCTACCATCAGTAACACACTACGCCGCCAGGGACTCAAATCCTGCAGTGCCAGACGTGTCCCCCTGCTTAAGCCAGTACATGTCCAGGCCCGTCTGAAGTTTGCTAGAGAGCATTTGGATGATCCAGAAGAAGATTGGGAGAATGTCATATGGTCAGATGAAACCAAAATAGAACTTTTTGGTAAAAACTCAACTCGTCGTGTTTGGAGGACAAAGAATGCTGAGTTGCAGCCAAAGAACACCATACCTACTGTGAAGCATGGGGGTGGAAACATCATGCTTTGGGGCTGTTTTTCTGCAAAGGGACCAGAACGACTGATCCGTGTAAAGGAAAGAATGAATGGGGCCATGTATCGTGAGATTTTGAGTGAAAACCTCCTTCCATCAGCAAGGGCATTGAAAATGAAACGTGACTGGGTCTTTCAGTATGACAATGATCCCAAACACAACGCCCGGGCAACGAAGCAGTGGCTTCGTAAGAAGCACTGGTCCCACGCACCAGGTCTCCAGTGTGCCTTCACAGCCCAGTGCATCCTGTGCTAGCTTCCCGCACATGCCAGGCTGGAGTGAGCATCCAGTCAGGAAGGGTTGTGCCAGCTCTGCGCTCTAGACCTCCAGTGCGCCTCCACAGTCCAGTGCGTCCTGTGCCTTCTCTCCGCACTCGCCCTGAGGTGAGTGTCATCAGCCCGGTGCCACCTGTACCGGTCCCACGCATCAGGTCTCCAGTGCACCTCCACAGTCCAGTGCGTCCTGTGCCTCTTCCCCGCACTCGCCCTGAGGTGCATGTCATCAGCCCGGTGCCACCGGTACCGGTCACACGTATCAGGCCTCCAGTGCGCCTCCACAGTTCAGAACTTCCGTTGACAGTTCCCAGTCCAGAGCTCCCGGCAACAGTTCCCAGTCCAGAGCTTCCGGCGACAGTTCCCAGTCCAGAGATTCCGGCGACGTTTCACAGTCCGTAACCTCCAATGACGGGCCACAGTCCGGAACCTCCAGCGACGGTCCGCAGTCCGAAGTTTCCATCGACCGTCCCCAGTCCGGAGCCTCCAGCGACGGTCCGCAGTCCGGAGGTGTTTTTGTATTTCTATGGTGGCCTGATATGGTTCCCAATCAGAGGCAGCTGTTTATCGTTGTCTCTGATTGGGGATCATACTTAGGTAGCCATTTCCTCATTTGTGTTAATGGGATCTTGATTATGTGTAGTTGCCTGTCAGCACTATTTTGTATAGCTTCACGTTTCGTTTGTTCATTTTGTTGGTTTGTTCGGTGTTCATTCATTAAAAGAGAATGTAGCATACCACGCTGAGCCTTGGTCCATTCCCTATGACGATCGTGACAAAGGGTCAATGCAGATAATTAAATATTTAACCAATAGCTATCCAGACTAACTATTTACCAGTCTTATGGCTTGGGGGTAGCATCGGTACCAATTGTTATGTGGTAACAGAGAGAACAGTCTATGACTTTGGTGGCTGGAGTCTTTGACAATTTTTTGGGCGTTCCTCTGGCACCGCCTGGTATAGAGGTCCTGGATGGCAATGAGTTGGACAGCATGGAGCTCGGCCCCAGTGATGTACTGGGCCATATGCACTACCATCTGTAGCGCCTTGCAATCGGATGCCAAGCAGTTGCCATTCCAAGTGGTGATGCAGTCAGTCAAGATGCTCTCAATGGTGCATCAGTATAACTCTTTGAGGATCTGAGGATCCCTCTTCACGACTGTGTTGGTGTGTGTGGACCATGACACTTTCTTAGTGATATGGACACTGAGGAACTTGTGGACACTGAGGAAGCTCTTGACCTGCTCCACTACAGCCCCGTCAATGTGGATGGGGGGCGTGCTCAGCCCTCTGTTTCCTGTAGTCAAGCTCTTTTGTTTTTCTGATGTTGAGGGAGATGTTGTTGTCCTGGCACAACACTGCCACTAAAATAATGCATCTCTCTGCTCCAGCAGTGGAGGCTGCTGAGGGGAGGACAGCTCATAATAATGGCTGGAACGGCGTGAATGGAATTGGATCAAACACATGGAAAACATGTGCTTGATGTTGTTGATATCTTTCCACTTATTCCACTCTAGTCATTACCATGAGCCCATCCTCCCCAATTAAGGTGCCACCAATCTCCTGAGTGCCCCAGGTATTTCTTTCTGTTTTCTGCACAAACTCCTCCCCCTCTCTCTTCCCCACGTCCAACTCCCTCTATACTTAAGAGAATTCCTACAACCAGAATTAATTGATTATTTGATTACAAATTGAGAAATGAATCTAAGGTAGGCAGGCTGGAACTGCTAGGAGAAGTGTTCTGTTCTGTACGGCTCCATTACAGCCTCTCTAGTAGTAGAACACTCCAAGTCGTCAGGCTTAGAAGCTATAAAATAATGCCTTAAAATAATACGGTACGTACTACCGAGGCCCTCTGAGAGCACTGCTGCTGTTTGTTCCAGAGTTATTACCCCAAATATGAAATGAACTTTATGCACTGGAGAGGAACGCCTGCCTCACTGTCACCCAAGTCATAGACTGTTTTCTCTGCTACAGCACGGCAAGCGGTACCGGAGCGCCAAGTCTAGGACCAAAAGGCTCCATAACAGCTTCTACCCCAAGCCATAAGACTGCTGAACATTAATCAAATAGCCACTGGACTATTACATTGACCCCCCCCCTCCTCCCCCCAGGGGGACTGTTTGTGCACTGCTGCTACTTGCTGTTTATTATCTGTGCATAGTTACTTCACCCCTACCTACATGTACACATTTTGTCAACGAAACTGTACCCCCGCACACTGACTCGGTACCAGTACCCCTGTATATAGCCTCGTTATTGTTGTGTTATTGTGTTACTTTTTAGTTTTTTATTATTATTATTAAATATTTGCTTAACTTTTCTTGAACTGCACTGTTGGTCAAGGGCTTTTGTAAGTAAGCATTTCTCGGTAAGGTCTACACTTTGTTTGATTTGATTTGATCATCACCATCATCATCTTCAGTTTTTTTTTTACATAAAAAATATAGAATACTATAACATACAATCTACCTGCAGTAAAGCATTTACATTACATTCAGCCATCTTACCGTCTCCCATCCAGAGGGATCCACAGGAGCAACCAGGTCCAAGCGCCCCACCCAAGGGCACACCGACAGATGTCCCACCAAGTGTAAAAAATGGGGACCTGAAT
Source organism: Oncorhynchus tshawytscha (assembly GCF_018296145.1). Lineage (NCBI taxonomy): Eukaryota > Metazoa > Chordata > Actinopteri > Salmoniformes > Salmonidae > Oncorhynchus > Oncorhynchus tshawytscha. The sequence continues at coordinate 21,479,149 of NC_056440.1, forward strand.
CAGCGACCTATCGGCCACCGGCCTCAATGCCACCAACTGTCCAAGATCCCCCACAGTTCCCTGAGAGCTGCACCTCAACCATCCGAGACCCCCCTCCCTCACCTCTCCCACCATTTTATCAACTAGCACATTTGAGTTCAACCATAATATTTGTTATTTTCTGGGGGATGAAATTTAAATTTTTATTGTAACCACCTTTGCATTGCTTATTTGAAAAAAAAGAGATACTTTGAACAAGGTTTCATTTTCAATTAACAAAAAATTAGACAATGCAATCTGCACAAAGGCAAAAAAGGCCATTTTTAAACAATGGATGAGCTTTTCTTAGTAATCTACTTGAGAACCATTTTGGGTTCAAGAAAAACTTTGGTATAAGTGAAGCTTTTAAAGAGAGGTTAAGTGCTTTTATATTGAATTATCTCAACCGACCCAGTTCATACTCTGTGACACCCTGATCTGTTTCACCTGTCTTTGTGATTGTCTCCACCCCCCTCCAGGTGTCACCCATCTTCCCCATTATCCCCTGTGTATTGATACCCGTGTTCTCTGTTTGTCTGTTGCCAGTTCGTCTTGTTTGTCAAGCCAACCAGCATTTGTCTCAGCTCCTGCTTTCCCCCAGCCTCTCTTTTCTCATCCTCCTGGTTTTTGACCCTTGCCTGTCCAGACCCTGTGCCCACATGCCAGACCACTCTGCCTGCCCCTGAGCCTGCCTGCCGTCCTGTACCTTTGCCCCACCTCTGGATTACCGACCTCTGCTTGACCTGACTCTGAGCCTGCCTGCCGTCCTGTACCTTTGCCTCTGTTGCTGTAATAAACATTGCTACTTCGACACGGTCTGCATCTGGGTCTTACCTTGATACCTGATCATATTCATTACAGGTAAATAGGCATGCTTTATATTGTCTGGTTTAGCATCCCAGAAAAAGAAGAAAAAAATTGCTCATATGATTTAAAAAATGAATCATCAGGAGTAGGCAGGACCATAAGTGAGAAAACGGATATATGACTAAGGAGTTACTTAGTGTAATTTTTTCCATAAATAAATAATTTACCTCTCCATGGTTGCAGGATCTTGTCTATTTTTACTAGTTTTCTATTACAATGTGTGGTGAAGAGCTCATTTATATATTTTGTGATATGAATACTAAGTATGTCTACTTCACCATCAGCCCATTTTATAAAGGTTGTGTTTTTTTAAAGATCCAAAACGTATGGGGTACACTTATCATAAATGAGGTTTTAGTTCAAAGAGGCCAGAAAAGAGACATTGCAGGGATCTAGCTTACAGACTTTTTATAAAACTTGAGTCATCAGAATACATGGAAACCTTTGTTTTTCAGCCTTGGATTTCTAATCCTCAAATGTTGTTATTTCATCTGATTTTAATATCTAGCATTTCAATGGCCATAACAAATAGATATGGTGACAGTTCAAAATAATCATGGCATTTATATATAAAATCCAGTCTTACTTTATCAAAGTGTAACGGATTTCCTCCTCTTCGTCTGAGGAGGAGTAAGGATCGGACCAAAGCGCAGGGTCGTAAGTGTTCATGATGATTTTTAATTCAAACTCAGAACACTAAACAGAAAATAACACCGTGAACTTACAAAACCGAAACAGTACTGTGTGGCCAAAACACTTACACGGAAACAAACACCCCCAAACCAAAAGCGAAACCCAGGCTACCTAAATATGATTCTCAATCAGAGACAACTAACGACACCTGCCTCTAATTGAGAACCATACTAGGCCGAACACAAAAATCAACCTAGAAAAACAAACATAGACTGCCCACCCCAACTCACGCCCTGACCATACTAAAACAAATAATAAAATAACAGAACTATGGTCAGAACGTGAGAGTACCCCCCCCACCCCCCAAATGTGCGGACTCCGGCCGCCAAACCTGAACCTATAGGGGAGGGTCTGGTTGGGCGTCTGTTCGCGGTGGCGGCTCTGGCGCGGGACGTGGACCCCACTTCACCATAGTTTTTGTCCGCCTCCTAAACCTCCCCCTTGGCCTCTTATGAGCGGCGACCCTCGCCGCCGACCTCGGACTGGGGACCCTCGCCACGGGTCCCGAATGGAGACAGGCGGGAGACTGTTGTAAAAAAACAATATGTAATGGTGTGTGGGTAAAATCACTGGGGAAGCAATATAGTCCAATCAACACAAGCTAAATATGATGTGGCTGTCCATGGTTCTGATTTCTGTTTGCGTGTGTGTGTGTGTGTGTGTGCGCGCGTTTGTGCAAGTACAAAAACATGCTGACTCCCCCTACTTGTAGAGAAACACCAAAGCCATCCTCCTCTCTTTCATCTTGATGAAATGGTCTATCACTCCATCAAACAGTACAGGCTTTTAGTTTTTGTTGTCCTAGGCTACTTGGCTAAAATGCTTGCTCTCTAGAATAACTTCCATTCATGGGCAACGTCTAATGCTGTCTGATCCAAACAAGTATGACATTGTTGCTGCCAGTCACATTGAATGCAAGGGAAGCCAGAGAGCATTTGGACTCCCTTGACAAAAAAGCATACAACATTTATCAGTCAGCGCTGAGCTGTACTGGAAAGAATTCAGCACGTGGTAATTCTGTAAGTTGGGCTCCCGAGTGGCACAGTGGTCTAAGGCACTGCATCTCAGTGCTTGAGGCATCACTACAGACACCCTGATTTGAGTCCAGTCTGTATCAGACCGGCCGTGATTGGGAGTCCCATAGGGCAGTGCACAATTGGCCCAGCGTCGTCTGGGTGTCGTCTGGGTTTGGCCGGTGTAGGCCGTCATTGTAAATAAGAATTTGTTCTTAACTGACTTGCCTAGTTAAATTTTAAAAAGGCCAATTAGATGATCGCATTCTGTCTCCTATCAATACTTTTAAAATATTTGATCCAAGAGAGAAAGAGATAAGAAAGTAGTCAAGACAACTAGCATGATCAAGTATACTCCCTGTGTATTTCACTAGGTCTCCAAATATCCACTATTTCTAATGTGTCCATAATATTTGTGATCTCCTTAAGGGCATGGTGATGATAGTATGTAGAGTGATTTCCTTTGCGGTCCCCCACCATAAGGATTTGATCGCTTTTTGCCTGTAAGTTCAGTAAATTGGTATAAATATTTTCAAAGAAGTATGTATCATCCTGATTTGTAACCATGTAGATTAATGAGCCAAATCTGTTTTTCATCCACTTTTATATTTAAAAGGATCCACCTTCCTTGCGAATCATTCCTATCATTACTATTCGCACATTCGGATTGACATTTTTGTTAATTAATATCGTCATACCTTTTGAGTTCTTTTGTCGATGACAGAAAATTGTTTCACCACCCCATTCCTTTTTCCACGCAACTTCATCTAAGGATGAAGAGTGAGCATCCTGTCAACAGTATATGTATTCCTTGTCTTTTAGCCACATAAATACCAATTGTCTTTTCTGATAATCTGCTGAGCCATTACAATTATAACTAGCTATACTTATTTAATCTCTTACCATAACTAGATACTATTCTCAGTCTAAATTGACCATAATGAGTGCATGTAAAGTTAGTGCCATAAGAGCTATTATGACGGTCAAAATAGAGATTTCAAATGTCTGATGTTTAGAATATTAAAAAACAGATTCTAGCAATATGCACAAAGCAACTGGTGGTTTCATTTTTTGATTCCCTTGCCTGTTTGGCTGTGAGTCAATGCAACAGATGTTAGAACATTGAGTCAGAATATTATGTGTGTAGTAGATCTAGGTAGGTTTAGTGAGAGTGTGTATGATGTCTGGATAAGAGTAAGACTATATTGTGCGATGCCTAAATAAATAATAACCCAGCCAATTTGCATGGTTGAGTGTCTATGTGTGTAACATGAAGTGAGTATATTCATGATCATTGTAATTCATATTGTATCACCATCATAGTTGCATCACAATTACATTAAACATCACTTCCATAGAAAAACACATCCCGGCATTTCCATAGTAACTGACATTTCACATGATTATGAATGAGACATTGCATTACTATAGAGACGGCTTCATGACAGTACTAATGTACCCCGTACAATATGTTACTCCCCAACGTTCCTGTTCTGATATCTTCCCTTTTCTTGTTGTAACATAGATAAACATGTAGACAAAGACAACGTTCCTGTTCTGATATCTTCCCTTTTCTTGTTGTAACATAGATAAACATGTAGACAAAGACAACGTTCCTGTTCTGATATATTCGTCTTTCTTGTTGTAACAAAGATAAACATGTAGACAAAGACAATGTTCCTGTTCTGATATATTCGTCTTTCTTGTTGTAACAAAGATAAACATGTAGACAAAGACAATGTTCCTGTTCTGATATATTCGTCTTTCTTGTTGTAACATAGATAAACATGTAGACAAAGACAATGTTCCTGTTCTGATATATTCGTCTTTCTTGTTGTAACATAGATAAACATGTAGACAAAGACGTACAAAAGATACACAAACAAAAAACATCTTAAATTATAAAAAAGTTATTGACAATGGAGAGAGATAGAGAGTGAGAGAAGAGAGAGAGATCAAGTGTGTGTGTGCATCCGTATGTGTAAGCGAGCGTGTAATTGAGTGTATGTGTGCGTGTATTACTTCATTGTGTTCAGATATTTAACAGTCCCCATTATTTTTTCCGTAACCTGATGTCCCCGTAGAATTTTGTACAGCCGTGTTGTTATGGAGCTGTCTCAGAAAAGCTGTTCGTCTATAAAGATTTTGTCCACAGTGAGAAAGGCACGCTTGCCCCTCTCCCTCTGTTGCCTCTGTACAGGATACAGCTCCTCTTCAGTGTTATTACCTCCATGGAAACGAAATAATAGAAAATAAAACTTTACTGACCACACAATTATGGACATTCACAAAAACATTTTGAGCACTGCAGCATTATCAATAACAAGATCATAACCTTCATAATGTTCATCTTCATCATCCTCGTCATTATCATCAGCAGCAAAAGCAGTAGCTAAAGAATCTAAATGTTCATCATCATCATCATCATCACCACCATCATGGTTCATGTTTAAATCAATAGTGTGGGCTGGGCCAGCTTGCAGCTAATGTAACAGAGGGGCTGTGCATTATCCGGAGTGGACCAATTTCAAAAGTGCTTTGCCATTGTTTTATTACAGCTCAAGGTCAGCTGAGGAAGATGAAGTAGCCTGTGCTTCCCATCTAGCACGGCCTAATTTATCACTCTCATTCCCCCACTACACCCTCTCTCCCACTGGGGACGCAGGCAGCACCGCAGCACCGCAGCACTGCAGCACAGGGTCCTGGATATTACAGCTGGGGCTGACCTGGGGATGGTTCAACCTGAACGCAGCATGCCACAGGGCCATGCACAGGCCCATGCCAACAGCAAGATGCTCCCATGGGTGAAGGGGGGAAAGAAGGGTGGCTTGTGGGGGAGGGTGACAGGGGTAAGGGAGGAAGAACGTAATGTGTGTGTGTTGTGTGTTGTTGTGTGTGTGTGTGTGTGTGTGTGTGTGTGTGTGTGTGTGTGTGTGTGTGTGTGTGTGTGTGTGTGTGTGTGTGTGTGTGTGTGTGTGTGTGTGTGTGTGTGTGTGTGTGTGTGTGTGTGTGTGTGTGTGTGTCCGTGTGTGTGTGTGTCTATATGTTTCTATGTGTGTCTGTGTGTGTGCACAATATTCAAAAGTTGTTTGTGTAAAACAGATGAAGAAAGAGAATATGCAAGAGAGAAAGAGAGAGAAGTGGAGAGAGATAGAGAAAGGGGAAATGTGAGTGGGAGTGTTGTAGAGTTCAGCAACATGGCAGGGCTCCATCACTTTTTGGAGCTCATTGTGTTCACCTGCTAAATGGGTGCTTAGATTATTACTCAGAATATGGTCAGGATTATTATTGTCACTACAGCTTTTGTGCAAGGTAATTGTTGTAGCCCCAGCGGAGGACATTTCTTGTTGCGACCTACTACTCTCCCTCCTCCCCTTGCCCTATGCCACACACACACACAATCATCAGACACACACGCAGCAGACTGTCCGGCAGTTCTCATTAGCCCAAACCGTAATAGCCCTCAGGGACCAGGCTGAAGTCTGGGCTCTGATGAAACCCAGGAGATCAGAGGGTTTAATTCTGACCGGACTAGAGACCCAGGACACACACACACACACACACACACACACACACACACACACACACACACACACACACACACACACACACACACACACACACACACACACACACACACACACACACACACACTTCCATCACACAACCCTTCCCATACTCTACACACCTCCCTCCCTCACCCCTCCCTTCCTTCCTTCCTTCCTTCCTTGCTCTCAGATCCAGCCTAAGTTGTCTCTCTCCTCTCAGCGCCTCAGGCAGTGGCCTTCCTCTTTGTCCTGCGTCTGCAGAGGTTTCGTCTGTGTACACTCACTCTCAGGCAGGCCGGCACAGTGCTCTGACTGTTTGATGGTGCTTGGACTGACTGCAACAGTGAACAGCAGTGTGCCTGCCTGCCTAGTTGCCTGGTGCATGGGCTAATACAGATGAAGTGTATCTAGGCCACAGTGCAGTCTCATCAGCCCTGAGTAATTAAAATTCAGAGATATGTTAGACCCAAGGATGCTTTAAAGAGCCTCCTATATATAAATAGAGGACGAGTATCTAATTAAGAGCTCATTCTTCTCTCAGTCAGATTGTATCTCCTTTCTCATTCTCTCCAATTATGACACCCTTGCCCTTTTCTGTTTCATGTGTGCTGGGATTTCAAGGCTGAGGAAGAGTGTGAGGACACTTTCAAAACACCAAGGAGATGTTGGTGAGCAAGGGCAACATCTGTGTCTGTCTGGGAGAGGGAGAAGAGTGTGTTGGTGGGAGGGGAGAGAGAGAGAAAGAGAGGGAGTGAGGGAGGGAGAGAAGGACAGAGAGAGAGAGGGAGGGAGGGTGGGATAGCGTTGGCCGGTGTAGGCCGTCATTGTAAATAAGAATTTGTTCTTAACTGACTTGCCTAGTTAAATAAAGGTATAAAACATTAAAGAATAAAAAAGAAAATGAAAGAGAGGGAGGGAGATAAAGTGAATGTGTGTGTGCACTTGTTTGTTGGTGTATGTGTTAGTTTATTTGTTTGTGTATGTGTTTGAGCTACAGCTCGTAATCAGTTTATACGTGCATACGGCGCATCCCCTACACAGACATTCACACACAGAGACATACACACGAACACTCACTCGCACACACACACGTGCACACACCTTAATTACCTGGCCTCCTGAGCCCTGTGCCGATAGTCTGTCAGCAGATTCACCTCATAATCTCCCAACCCCGCCCTGAAACAACAGCTGCACTGTCCTACGCAGACACTATAACACCACCACCACCAAATATACAGATAGTAGCAAAACCACCTAGCTGTACAGACACTATACATTAACACCACCAACTATACAGATAGTAACATCACCACCTAGGTATACAGATAGTAACATCACCACCTAGGTATTCAGATAGTAACATCACCACCTAGCTATACATGCACTATAACACTAACAACAACAACTATACAGATAGTAACATCACCACCTAGCTATACATGCACTATAACACTAACAACAACAACTATACAGATAGTAACATCACCACCTAGCTATACATGCACTATAACACTAACAACAACAACTATACAGATAGTAACATCACCACCTAGGTATACAGATAGTAACATCACCACCTAGGTATTCAGATAGTAACATCCCCACCTAGCTATACATGGACTATAACACTAACAACAACAACTATACAGATAGTAACATCACCACCTAGCTATACATGCACTATAACATTAACACCACCAACTATACAGATAGTAACGTCACCACCTAGCTATACAGACACTATAACACTAACAACACCAACTATACAGATAGTAACATCACCACCTAGCTATACATGCACTAAAACATTAACAACACCAACTATACAGATAGTAACGTCACCACCTAGCTATACAGACACTATAACACTAACAACACCAACTATACAGATAGTAACATCACCACCTAGCTATACATGCACTAAAACATTAACAACACCAACTATACAGATAGTAACATCACCACCTAGCTATACATGCACTATAACACTAACAACACCAACTATACAGATAGTAACATCACCACCTAGCTATACATGCACTATAACATTAACACCACCAACTATACAGATAGTAATATCACCACCTAGCTATACAGACACTATAACACTAACAACACCAACTATACAGATAGTAACATCACCACCTAGCTATACATGCACTAAAACACTAACAACACCAACTATACAGATAGTAACATCACCACCTAGCTATACATGCACTATAACACTAACTTCACCAACTATACAGATAGTAACATCACCACCTAGCTATACATGCACTATAACATTAACACCACCAACTATACAGATAGTAACATCACCACCTAGCTATACAGATAGTAACATCACCACCTAGCTATACAGACACTATAACACTAACAACACCAACTATACAGATAGTAACATCACCACCTAGCTATACATGCACTATAACATTAACACCACCTAGCTATACAGATAGTAACATCACCACCTAGCTATACAGACACTATAACACTAACAACACCAACTATACAGATAGTAACATCACCACCTAGCTATACATGCACTAAAACACTAACAACACCAACTATACAGATAGTAACATCACCACCTAGCTATACAGATAGTAACATCCCCACCTAGATATACAGATAGTAACATCCCCACCTAGCTATACATGCACTATAACACTAACAACACCAAATATACTGATAGTAACATCACCACCTAGCTATACATGCACTATAACATTAACAATACCAACTATACAGATAGTAACATCACCACCTAGATATACAGATAGTAACATCCCCACCTAGATATACAGATAGTAACATCCCCACCTAGCTATACATGCACTATAACACTAACAACACCAAATATACTGATAGTAACATCACCACCTAGCTATACATGCACTATAACATTAACAATACCAACTATACAGATAGTAACATCACCACCTAGATATACAGATAGTAACATCCCCACCTAGCTATACATGCACTATAACATTAACAATACCAACTATACAGATAGTAACATCACCACCAAGATATACAGATAGTAACATCCCCACCTAGCTATACATGCACTAAAACATTAACAACACCAACTATACAGATAGTAACATCACCACCTAGCTATACAGATAGTAACATCCCCACCTAGCTATACATGCACTATAACACTAACAACACCAACTATACTGATAGTAACATCCCCACCTAGCTATACATGCACTATAACATTAACACCACCAACTATACAGATAGTAACATCACCACCTAGATATACAGATAGTAACATCCCCACCTAGCTATACATGCACTATAACACTAACAACACCAACTATACTGATAGTAACATCCCCACCTAGCTATACATGCACTATAACATTAACACCACCAACTATACAGATAGTAACATCACCACCTAGATATACAGATAGTAACATCCCCACCTAGCTATACATGCACTATAACACTAACAACACCAACTATACAGATAGTAACATCACCACCTAGATATACAGATAGTAACATCCCCACCTAGCTATACATGCACTATAACACTTACAACACCAACCTATACAGATAGTAACATCACCACCTAGATATACAGATAGTAACATCCCCACCTAGCTATACATGCACTATAACACTTACAACACCAACCTATACAGATAGTAACATCACCACCTAGCTATACATGCACTATAACACTAACAACACCAACTATACAGATAGTAACATCACCACCTAGCTATACATGCACTATAACATTAACACCACCAACTATACAGATAGTAATATCACCACCTAGCTATACAGACACTATAACACTAACAACACCAACTATACAGATAGTAACATCACCACCTAGCTATACATGCACTAAAACACTAACAACACCAACTATACAGATAGTAACATCACCACCTAGCTATACATGCACTATAACACTAACTTCACCAACTATACAGATAGTAACATCACCACCTAGCTATACATGCACTATAACATTAACACCACCAAATATACAGATAGTAACATCACCACCTAGCTATACAGATAGTAACATCACCACCTAGCTATACAGACACTATAACACTAACAACACCAACTATACAGATAGTAACATCACCACCTAGCTATACATGCACTATAACATTAACACCACCAACTATACAGATAGTAACATCACCACCTAGCTATACAGACACTATAACACTAACAACACCAACTATGCAGATAGTAACATCACCACCTAGCTATACATGCACTATAACATTAACACCACCAACTATTCAGATAGTAACATCACCACCTAGCTATACAGATAGTAACATCCCCACCTAGATATACAGATAGTAACATCCCCACCTAGCTATACATGCACTATAACACTAACAACACCAACTATACTGATAGTAACATCCCCACCTAGCTATACATGCACTATAACATTAACACCACCAACTATACAGATAGTAACATCACCACCTAGATATACAGATAGTAACATCCCCACCTAGCTATACATGCACTATAACACTAACAACACCAACTATACAGATAGTAACATCACCACCTAGATATACAGATAGTAACATCCCCACCTAGCTATACATGCACTATAACACTTACAACACCAACCTATACAGATAGTAACATCACCACCTAGATATACAGATAGTAACATCCCCACCTAGCTATACATGCACTATAACACTTACAACACCAACCTATACAGATAGTAACATCACCACCTAGCTATACATGCACTATAACACTTACAACACCAACCTATACTGATAGTAACATCCCCACCTAGCTATACATGCACTATAACATTAACACCACCAACTATACAGATAGTAACATCACCACCTAGACATACAGATAGTAACATCCCCACCTAGCTATACATGCACTATAACACTAACAACACCAACTATACAGATAGTAACATCACCACCTAGATATACAGATAGTAACATCCCCACCTAGCTATACATGCACTATAACACTTACAACACCAACCTATACAGATAGTAACATCCCCACCTAGCTATACATGCACTATAACACTTACAACACCAACCTATACAGATAGTAACATCACCACCTAGATATGCAGATAGTAACATCCCCACCTAGCTATACATGCACTATAACACTTACAACACCAACTATACAGTTAGTAACATCCCCACCTAGCTATACATGCACTATAACACTTACAACACCAACCTATACAGATAGTAACATCACCACCTAGATATACAGATAGTAACATCCCCACCTAGCTATACATGCACTATAAAACTAACAACACCAACTATACAGTTAGTAACATCACCACCTAGATATACAGACACTATAACACTATAGCTAGATGTTACTATAAAACTAACAACACCAACTATACTGATAGTAACATCACCACATAGCTATACAGACACTATAACATTAACACCACCAACTATACAGATAGTAACATCCCCACCTAGCTATACAGACACTAGAACACCACCACCACCTATACAGAAATAAACATTACCACCTAGCTATACAGACACTATAACATTAACACCACCACCTACTAGATACTAAGCAACACACCACCTCAACACCTCGATACAAAATTACTCCACAAAATGCCTCAACATTAATACAACACCCTTGAACAACAAGACAACCAACCACCTGAACTCAAAACAACAACAATGTATACCAACTAAATAGAAAACACCTTTGATACAATACCACCTCAACACAAAATAACTAATAATTCAAAACTTCAAAGTTCAGAACAACCATCACCATCACACAGTTCAACATCATGACAGACGCACTATAACTAAAACATCATTTCCTGGCTGCAATCATAGCTCACAGCATTGTTACCTACAAAATACTATCATTACAAGATCTCCTCAAAGTCCTTCAGTGAACTAGAACTGAACCACTATCACTGCATCATCATCATCATCATCATCATTCAGTCAAGGGCAGAGAGGAGGGTGGCCATCTTGAATTATAGTGTCCTTTCTTCAAGCCTCATTGTATCCCCTGCTGCCCTGACAGGCTTTGGCAGAGGTAGACCGCTAGTGTTGCAGTGCTAAAAACAAAGTCTAATGACACGACGTAATATGATCGCTTGATTTAGAACAAAGGGTCTGGCAATGGCAGTACTGGTACTATTAATTCAGTTTAAAAACAGAAAGTGACGTTTACCTCAGTTTGAATCTCCAGGCTGTATAGAGGCTCAACTCCATGGTTGTGTCCCAAACGGTTCGATATTCCCTTTAAAGTGGTCTACTTTTTACCGGGTCAATTTGATAATGAATAGTGTTATTGTTTAACAGGTTGAGGAGACTAAAATTACTTGGTGTTACCTTAGATTGTAAACTGTCATGGTCAAAACACATACAGTTGAAGTCGGAAGTTTACATACACTTAGGTTGGAGTCATTAAAACTCGTTTTTCAACCACACGACAAATCTCTTGTTAACAAACTAGTTTTGGCAAGTCGGTTAGAACATCTACTTTGTGCAAGACACAAGTCATTTTTTAACAATTGTTTACAGATTATTTCACTGTATCACAATTCCAGTGGGTCAGAAGTTTACAAACACTAAGTTGACTGTGTCTTTATTAAACAGCTTGGAAAACTCCAGAAAATGATGTCATGGTTTTAGAAGCTTCTGATAGGCTAACTGACATCATTTGAGTAAATTGGAGGTGTACCTGTGGGTGTATTTCAAGGCCTACCTTCAAACTCAGTGGCTCTTTGCTTGACATCATGGGAAAATCAAAAGAAATCAGCCAAGACCTCAGAAAAAAATGTAGACCTCTACAAGTCTGGTTCATTCTTGGGAACAATTTCCAAACCCCTGAAGGTACCACGTTCATCTCTACAAGCAATAGTATAAACACCATGGTATAAGCACCGCTCAGGAAGGAGAGCATTCTGTCTCCTAGAGATGAACGTACTTTGGTGCGAAAAGTGCTAATCTATCCCAGAACAACAGTAAAGGACCTTGTGAAGATGCTGGAGGAAACGGGTACAAAAGTATCTATATCCACAGTAAAACGAGTCCTATATCGATATAACCTGAAAGGCTGCTCACCAATGATGAAGCCACTGCTCCAAAACCGCCTAAAAAACCCAGACTACGGTTTGCAACTGCACATGGGGACAAAGATCGTACTTTTTTGGAGAAATGTCCTCTGGTCTGATGAAACAAAAATAGAACTGTTTGGCGAAAATGACCGTCGTTATGTTTGGAGGAAAAAGGGGGAGGCTTGCAAGCCGAAGAACACCATCCCAACCGTGAAGCACGGGGGTGGCAGCATCATGTTGTTGGGGTGCTTTGCTGCAGAAGCGACTGGTGCACTTCTCAAAAAAGATGGCATCATGAGGCAGGAAAATTATGTGGATATATTGAAGCAAAATCTAAAGACATCAGTCAGGAAGTGAAAGCTTGGGCGCAAATGGGTCTTCCAAATGGACAATGACCCCAAGCATACTTCCAAAGTTGTGGCAAAATGGCTTAAGGACAACAAAGTCAATGTATTGGAGTGGCCATCACAAAGCCCTGACCTCAATCCTATAGAACATTTGTGGGCAGAACTGAAAAAGCATGTACGAGCAAGGAGGCCTACAAACCTGACTCAGTTACACCAGCTCTGTCAGGAGGAATGGGCCAAAATTCACCCAACTTATTGTGGGAAGCTTGTGGAAGGCTACCCGAAACGTTTGACCCAAGTTCAACAATTTAAAGGCAATGCTACCAAATACTAATTGAGTGTATGTAAACTTCTGACCCACTGGGAATGTGATGAAAGAAATGAAAGCTGAAATAAATCATTCTCTCTACTATTATTCTGACATTTCACATTCTGAAAATAAAGTGGTGATCCTAACTGACCAAAGACATGGCATTTTTACTTGGATTAAATGTCAGGAATTGTCAAAAACTGAGTTTAAATGTATCTGGTTAAGGTGTACGTAAACTTCTGACTTCAACTGTAGATTCAATGATTGTAAAGATGGAGAGAAGTCTGTCCATAATGAAGAGATTCTCTGCTTTTTGACACCAAACTCCACAAAATCCTGCAGGCTCTAGTTTTGTCTTATCTTAATTATTGTCCAGCCATGTGGTCAAATGCTTCCACGAAATTCCTAGTTAAGCTTCAAATGGCCCAGAACAGAGTGGCATGTAATGCTCTTCATTGTAATCAGAGGGCTAATATAAATACTATGCATGCCAGTTGAGAAGAGATTCATTGTTATAAGAAACAATGTGTTGAAAATTCCAAATGATTTGCGTAGTCAACTTACACACAGATCTGAAACACACACTTACCCCACCAGACATGCCACCAGGGGTCTTTTCACAGTCACCAAATCCAGAACATATTCAAGAAAGAGTACAGTATTATACAGAGCCATTATTGCATTGAACTCCCTTCCATCTCATATTGTTCAAATGAACAGGTTTCAAGAAATAGACAAAGCAACATCTCATGGCACAACACCTCTCCCCTATTTGACCTAGATATTTTGCGTGTATGTATTGATATGTAAGCTATGTGGGCCTTTTTAAAATTGATGTAGTTCTGTCCTTGAGCTTGTCTATTAATGTTCTGTATTATGTTTCATGTTTTGTGTGGACCACAGGAGAGTAGCTGCTGCTTTCGCAACAGCTAAAGGGGATCTTAATAAAATACCAAATACCAAATACCTCTACCACAGCTATAAAAGGTCAAGCTGGCAAAGTGAAAGAGGCACAGTCGGAAAATAACAGGTTGAAGGAAGAGAAGGACAAACAAAACCAATTTCAAAGCAGCAGTATCAGCCATTCTCCCTCTGTCCGGAAGGGAAGGTGAGCGAAGAGGTAGTATCAGCCATTCTCTCTCTGTCCGGAAGGGAAGGTGAGCGAAGAGGTAGTATCAGCCGTTCTCTCTCTATCCGGAAGGGAAGGTGAGCGAAGAGGTAGTATCAGCCATTCTCTCTCTGTCCGGAAGGGAAGGTGAGCGAAGAGGTAGTATCAGCCATTCTCTCTCTGTCCGGAAGGGAAGGTGAGCGAAGAGGTAGTATCAGCCATTCTCTCTCTGTCCGGAAGGGAAGGTGAGCGAAGAGGTAGTATCAGCCATTCTCTCTCTGTCCGGAAGGGAAGGTGAGCGAAGAGGTAGTATCAGCCATTCTCTCTCTGTCCGGAAGGGAAGGTGAGCGGAAGGGAAAGAGGTAGTATCAGCCATTCTCTCTCTGTCCGGAAGGGAAGGTGAGCGAAGAGGTAGTATCAGCCATTCTCTCTCTGTCCGGAAGGGAAGGTGAGCGAAGAGGTAGTATCAGCCATTCTCTCTCTGTCCGGAGGGAAGGTGAGCGAAGAGGTAGTATCAGCCTCTCTCTGTTCTCTCTCTGTCCGGAAGGGAAGGTGAGCGAAGAGGTAGTATCAGCCATTCTCTCTCTGTCCGGAAGGAAGGTGAGCGAAGGTGTATCAGCCATTCTCTCTCTGTCCGGAAGGGAAGGTAGTATCAGCCATTCTCTCTCTGTCCGGAAGGGAAGGTGAGCGAAGAGGTAGTATCAGCCATTCTCTCTCTGTCCGGAAGGGAAGGTGAGCGAAGAGGTAGTATCAGCCATTCTCTCTCTGTCCGGAAGGGAAGGTGAGCGTAGTATCAAGAGAAGGTAGTATCAGCCATTCTCTCTCTGTCCGGAAGGGAAGGTGAGCGAAGAGTAGTATCAGCCATTCTCTCTCTGTCCGGAAGGGAAGGTGAGCGAAGAGGTAGTATCAGCCATTCTCTCTCTGTCCGGAAGGGAAGGTGAGCGAAGAGGTAGTATCAGCCATTCTCTCTCTGTCCGGAAGGGAAGGTGAGCGAAGAGGTAGTATCAGCCATTCTCTCTCTGTCCGGAAGGGAAGGTGAGCGAAGAGGTAGTATCAGCCATTCTCTCTCTGTCCGGAAGGGAAGGTGAGCGAAGAGGTAGTATCAGCCATTCTCTCTCTGTCCGGAAGGGAAGGTGAGTCCGGAAGAGGTAGTATCAGCCATTCTCTCTCTGTCCGGAAGGGAAGGTGAGCGAAGAGGTAGTATCAGCCATTCTCTCTCTGTCCGGAAGGGAAGGTGAGCGAAGAGGTAGTATCAGCCATTCTCTCTCTGTCCGGAAGGGAAGGTGAGCGAAGAGGTAGTATCAGCCATTCTCTCTCTGTCCGGAAGGGAAGGTGAGCGAAAGCAGTAGTATCAGCCATTCTCTCTCTGTCCGGAAGGGAAGGTGAGCGAAGAGGTAGTATCAGCCATTCTCTCTCTGTCCGGAAGGGAAGGTGAGCGAAAGAGGTAGTATCAGCCATTCTCTCTCTGTCCGGAAGGGAAGGTGAGCGAAGAGGTAGTATCAGCCATTCTCTCTCTGTCCGGAAGGGAAGGTGAGCGAAGAGGTAGTATCAGCCATTCTCTCTCTGTCCGGAAGGGAAGGTGAGCGAAGAGGTAGTATCAGCCATTCTCTCTCTGTCCGGAAGGGAAGGGGAAGGTGTATCAGCCATTCTCTCTCTGTCCGGAAGGAAGGTAGTATCAGCCATTCTCTCTCTGTCCGGAAGGGAAGGTGAGCGAAGAGGTAGTATCAGCCATTCTCTCTCTGTCCGGAAGGGAAGGTGAGCGAAGAGGTAGTATCAGCCATTCTCTCTCTGTCCGGAAGGGAAGGTGAGCGAAGAGGTAGTATCAGCCATTCTCTCTCTGTCCGGAAGGGAAGGTGAGCGAAGAGGTAGTATCAGCCATTCTCTCTCTGTCCGGAAGGGAAGGTGAGCGAAGAGGTAGTATCAGCCATTCTCTCTCTGTCCGGAAGGGAAGGTGAGCGAAGAGGTAGTATCAGCCATTCTCTCTCTGTCCGGAAGGGAAGGTGAGCGAAGAGGTAGTATCAGCCATTCTCTCTCTGTCCGGAAGGGAAGGTGAGCGAAGAGGTAGTATCAGCCATTCTCTCTCTGTCCGGAAGGGAAGGTGAGCGAAGAGGTAGTATCAGCCATTCTCTCTCTGTCCGGAAGGGAAGGTCAGATTCTCTCTCTGTCCGGAAGGGAAGAGGTAGTATCAGCCATTCTCTCTCTGTCCGGAAGGGAAGGTGAGCGAAGAGGTAGTATCAGCCATTCTCTCTCTGTCCGGAAGGGAAGGTGAGCGAAGAGGTAGTATCAGCCATTCTCTCTCTGTCCGGAAGGGAAGGTGAGCGAAGAGGTAGTATCAGCCATTCTCTCTCTGTCCGGAAGGGAAGGTGAGCGAAGAGGTAGTATCAGCCATTCTCTCTCTGTCCGGAAGGGAAGGTGAGCGAAGAGGCGGTATCAGCCATTCTCTCTCTGTCCGGAAGGGAAGGCGAGCGAAGAGGTAGTATCAGCCATTCTCTCTCTGTCTGGAAGGGAAGGTGAGCGAAGAGGTAGTATCAGCCGTTCTCTCTCTGTCCGGAAGGGAAGGTGAGCGAAGCAGCAGTATCAGTCATTCTCTCTCTGTCCAGAAGGGAAGGCGAGCGAAGAGGTAGTATCAGCCGTTCTCTCTCTGTCCAGAAGGGAAGGTGAGCGAAGAGGCAGTATCAGCCATTCTCTCTCTGTCCGGAAGGGAAGGTGAGTGAAGAGGTAGTATCAGCCATTCTCTCTCTGTCCGGAAGGGAAGGTGAGCAAAGAGGTAGTATCAGCCATTCTCTCTCTGTCCGGAAGGGAAGGTGAGCGAAGAGGTAGTATCAGACATTCTCTCTCTGTCCGGAAGGGAAGGTGAGCGAAGAGGCAGTATCAGCCGTACTCTCTCTGTCCGGAAGGGAAGGTGAGCGAAGAGGTAGTATCAGCCATTCTCTCTCTGTCGGGAAGGGAAGGTGAGTGAAGAGGTAGTATCAGCCATTCTCTCTCTGTCCGGAAGGGAAGGTGAGCGAAGAGGTAGTATCAGCCATTCTCTCTCTGTCCGGAAGGGAAGGTGAGCGAAGAGGTAGTATCAGCCATTCTCTCTCTGTCCGGAAGGGAAGGTGAGCGAAGAGGTAGTATCAGCCATTCTCTCTCTGTCCGGAAGGGAAGGTGAGCGAAGAGGTAGTATCAGCCATTCTCTCTCTGTCCGGAAGGGAAGGTGAGCGAAGAGGTAGTATCAGCCATTCTCTCTCTGTCCGGAAGGGAAGGTGAGCGAAGAGGTAGTATCAGCCATTCTCTCTCTGTCCGGAAGGGAAGGTGAGCGAAGAGGTAGTATCAGCCATTCTCTCTCTGTCCGGAAGGGAAGGTGAGCGAAGAGGTAGTATCAGCCATTCTCTCTCTGTCCGGAAGGGAAGGTGAGCGAAGAGGTAGTATCAGCCATTCTCTCTCTGTCCGGAAGGGAAGGTGAGCGAAGAGGTAGTATCAGCCATTCTCTCTCTGTCCGGAAGGGAAAGGGAAGGTGAGCGAAGAGGTAGTATCAGCCATTCTCTCTCTGTCCGGAAGGGAAGGTGAGCGAAGAGGTAGTATCAGCCATTCTCTCTCTGTCCGGAAGGGAAGGTGAGCGAAGAGGTAGTATCAGCCATTCTCTCTCTGTCCGGAAGGGAAGGTGAGCGAAGAGGTAGTATCAGCCATTCTCTCTCTGTCCGGAAGGGAAGGTGAGCGAAGAGGTAGTATCAGCCATTCTCTCTCTGTCCGGAAGGGAAGGTGAGCGAAGAGGTAGTATCAGCCATTCTCTCTCTGTCCGGAAGGGAAGGTGAGCGAAGAGGTAGTATCAGCCATTCTCTCTCTGTCCGGAAGGGAAGGTGAGCGAAGAGGTAGTATCAGCCATTCTCTCTCTGTCCGGAAGGGAAGGTGAGCGAAGAGGTAGTATCAGCCATTCTCTCTCTGTCCGGAAGGGAAGGTGAGCGAAGAGGTAGTATCAGCCATTCTCTCTCTGTCCGGAAGGGAAGGTGAGCGAAGAGGTAGTATCAGCCATTCTCTCTCTGTCCGGAAGGGAAGGTGAGCGAAGAGGTAGTATCAGCCATTCTCTCTCTGTCCGGAAGGGAAGGTGAGCGAAGAGGTAGTATCAGCCATTCTCTCTCTGTCCGGAAGGGAAGGTGAGCGAAGAGGTAGTATCAGCCATTCTCTCTCTGTCCGGAAGGGAAGGTGAGCGAAGAGGTAGTATCAGCCAGTTCTCTCTCTGTCCGGAAGGGAAGGTGAGCGAAGAGGTAGTATCAGCCATTCTCTCTCTGTCCGGAAGGGAAGGTGAGCGAAGAGGTAGTATCAGCCATTCTCTCTCTGTCCGGAAGGGAAGGTGAGCGAAGAGGTAGTATCAGCCATTCTCTCTCTGTCCGGAAGGGAAGGTGAGCGAAGAGGTAGTATCAGCCATTCTCTCTCTGTCCGGAAGGGAAGGTGAGCGAAGAGGTAGTATCAGCCATTCTCTCTCTGTCCGGAAGGGAAGGTGAGCGAAGAGGTAGTATCAGCCATTCTCTCTCTGTCCGGAAGGGAAGGTGAGCGAAGAGGTAGTATCAGCCATTCTCTCTCTGTCCGGAAGGGAAGGTGAGCGAAGAGGTAGTATCAGCCATTCTCTCTCTGTCCGGAAGGGAAGGTGAGCGAAGAGGTAGTATCAGCCATTCTCTCTCTGTCCGGAAGGGAAGGTGAGCGAAGAGGTAGTATCAGCCATTCTCTCTCTGTCCGGAAGGGAAGGTGAGCGAAGAGGTAGTATCAGCCATTCTCTCTCTGTCCGGAAGGGAGGGAAGGTGAGCGAAGAGGTAGTATCAGCCATTCTCTCTCTGTCCGAAGAGGTAGTATCAGCCATTCTCTCTCTGTCCGGAAGGGAAGGTGAGCGAAGAGGTAGTATCAGCCATTCTCTCTCTGTCCGGAAGGGAAGGTGAGCGAAGAGGTAGTATCAGCCATTCTCTCTCTGTCCGGAAGGGAAGGTGAGCGAAGAGGTAGTATCAGCCATTCTCTCTCTGTCCGGAAGGGAAGGTGAGCGAAGAGGTAGTATCAGCCATTCTCTCTCTGTCCGGAAGGGAAGGTGAGCGAAGAGGTAGTATCAGCCATTCTCTCTCTGTCCGGAAGGGAAGGTGAGCGAAGAGGTAGTATCAGCCATTCTCTCTCTGTCCGGAAGGGAAGGTGAGCGAAGAGGTAGTATCAGCCGTTCTCTCTCTGTCCGGAAGGGAAGGTGAGCGAAGAGGTAGTATCAGCCATTCTCTCTCTGTCCGGAAGGGAAGGTGAGCGAAGAGGTAGTATCAGCCATTCTCTCTCTGTCCGGAAGGGAAGGTGAGCGAAAGAGGTAGTATCAGCCATTCTCTCTCTGTCCGGAAGGGAAGGTGAGCGAAGAGGTAGTATCAGCCATTCTCTCTCTGTCCGGAAGGGAAGGTGAGCGAAGAGGTAGTATCAGCCATTCTCTCTCTGTCCGGAAGGGAAGGTGAGCGAAGAGGTAGTATCAGCCATTCTCTCTCTGTCCGGAAGGGAAGGTGAGCGAAGAGGTAGTATCAGCCATTCTCTCTCTGTCCGGAAGGGAAGGTGAGCGAAGAGGTAGTATCAGCCATTCTCTCTCTGTCCGGAAGGGAAGGTGAGCGGAAGGGAAGAGGTAGTATCAGCCATTCTCTCTCTGTCCGGAAGGGAAGGTGAGCGAAGAGGTAGTATCAGCCATTCTCTCTCTGTCCGGAAGGGAAGGTGAGCGAAGAGGTAGTATCAGCCATTCTCTCTCTGTCCGGAAGGGAAGGTGAGCGAAGAGGTAGTATCAGCCATTCTCTCTCTGTCCGGAAGGGAAGGTGAGCGAAGAGGTAGTATCAGCCATTTCTCTCTGTCCGGAAGGGAAGGTGAGCGAAGAGGTAGTATCAGCCATTCTCTCTCTGTCCGGAAGGGAAGGTGAGCGAAGAGGTAGTATCAGCCATTCTCTCTCTGTCCGGAAGGGAAGGTGAGCGAAGAGTAGTATCAGCCATTCTCTCTCTCTGTCCGGAAGGGAAGGTAGTATCAGATTCTCTCTCTGTCCGGAAGGGAAGGTGAGCGAAGGTAGTATCAGCCATTCTCTCTCTGTCCGGAAGGGAAGGTGAGCGAAGAGGTAGTATCAGCCATTCTCTCTCTGTCCGGAAGGGAAGGTGAGCGAAGAGGTAGTATCAGCCATTCTCTCTCTGTCCGGAAGGGAAGGTGAGCGAAGAGGTAGTATCAGCCATTCTCTCTCTGTCCGGAAGGGAAGGTGAGCGAAGAGGTAGTATCAGCCATTCTCTCTCTGTCCGGAAGGGAAGGTGAGCGAAGAGGTAGTATCAGCCATTCTCTCTCTGTCCGGAAGGGAAGGTGAGCGAAGAGGTAGTATCAGCCATTCTCTCTCTGTCCGGAAGGGAAGGTGAGCGAAGAGGTAGTATCAGCCGTTCTCTCTCTGTCCGGAAGGGAAGGTGAGCGAAGAGGTAGTATCAGCCATTCTCTCTCTGTCCGGAAGGGAAGGTGAGCGAAGAGGTAGTATCAGCCATTCTCTCTCTGTCCGGAAGGGAAGGTGAGCGAAGAGGTAGTATCAGCCATTCTCTCTCTGTCCGGAAGGGAAGGTGAGCGAAGAGTAGTCAGCCATTCTCTCTCTGTATCAGCCATTCTCTCTCTGT